>NC_061107.1:102811099-102833432 GCF_015104395.2 Macrobrachium nipponense
TATATGTGTGTGTGTGTGTGTGTGTGTGTGTGTGTTGTGTGTGTACAATTACCATAAAGTCCTTAAGGCAAAATAACTTCACTCCTCCTCGAGAAAAAAAAGTTTTTTATTCAATAAAAGACACAAATCCAATCTTATCATCAAATCTATCTTGAAGTAGATTTGTGTTTAATCTTATATATATGTGGCAGCTTGTGTATGACTTCTCCACGGAAAAACGTCTACCAACATTATTAATCGAATTCAAAGAATTCAGTTAAGAAAGAAAACAATAAAAAAATTGAACAGATGATTCAACTTTCCTGATATATATATATATATATATATATATAATATATATATATATATATATATATATATATATATATATATAGTTACGAAGTGCCAAGTATCTGGTTACCATGCATCAAATATTACCTCACCAAAAGCCAGACACCTGAACCCTCATAACACGTTTAAACGACTGAATACTCTAAAGGCAACAGTGATCCCTTAACACTTACCAGTATTGTAGAAAATCAGACTAAGTTCATCAAAACAGGTGTGAGGTAATCCTGTAAGTAATTAAATTAATCATAGGGCATCACTCCATCAACAACTTTAAAAGTCTAAGTATTTCCCTGATTTCAGAAGTCTAAGTACTTCCCTGGTTCTAAGTCACTTCAAGTAAATTGAAGGAAAGCAAATCAATTACCACTTTATGTTTCTACCTATCATCAATATAATCAAAATCATATATACTGGTATAAATGAAAATTCTTATAAAAATTTTAGATACAAAAATTTATCATTAAACTAAAAATTTATAAGTGAAATTCACAATATCAGGGAAAATTACTGTTACTTGAAAACAAAGTAAAGTTTAATTAATTCTTGAATCAAATTAAGTAAAATTAACTCAAAATTAATTTATCACAAAATTCAAGAAAATTAATTCAGTCAAAATTCAAAAGTGTTAGGCAATAATTGAAAATTTGAAATTAATTCACAAGTGCTAACCAATAACAAAACTTGAAAAGAATTCTAAGTAAATGTTAAATTTAATTAAATGTGCAATGATTAAGCAATGAAAATAACTAAGTCAATTAAATTGTGAATGCAAATGAAAATATAAAATAAAAAGACACACTTCAATAAGAAAATGAACAAGTGCACAAACAATGGAACAATCACAAACACAAAAATACGCAATGTGTAAAAGTGTAAATCTTTTTCACTCAAAACACTGTAACCGACAGTTTTTACCAAACCTTCACAATCATCTGTTATTAGTTAACCACAGTTCCTATCAATTATTAGTTATTAGTTATTACCTAACCGTTATTAGTTGCAACTAATAAAAATATAACTCTTTACCTTTTTGGTATACCAACTTCTTTCTCTGCTGCAGTCTTGTCTTACACAATTTTACAAAAACCAGGCGCCGTTACGAAATTATGTTTGTTCAGATTCCACAAAAGAAATTAAATAACACTAAATAAACTCTAAGAAATATCAAATATGAAATTGTAAGTTACGAGTGACCAATTTACGTTACGTTAATATAATCTCAATGATGTCGAGTGAGAGAGAGAGAGCGATCTAACCGCCTCGAGGTTCTATGATCTAATAAAATCTTCTTCCTTGCAGAAACTGGATACGGCAGATATGATACAAAACGTTCTTGTCACGAATGCTTCCAGTAGCTTTGAAATCTGACGCAATCTTCATAAAGAAATGTGCAATATGCACGTGGTTTTGATCAAAGATATACGCGTACGAGTCCAGTCTGTTAAAAAAAAACGTACTCTACTCGATCGAAACGGAGGCTGAGCGACAATTATGATTGACATGTTTTGATGACAACGCAAGACTCAATTCGATCGCTATCACATGCGTTGACAGATTTAGGAAAGCAAACGGATCTCGCAGACCCTCTAATCTTACAGTGTTGACATAAAAGTTAAACATTCGTAGTTTCGAACAGACAGAAAAAGTCTCTCTCTTTTTACATTCTATGTTAATATATATATTCTTTTATAACACGTAATGCTATATCTGTACACACATTTTAAAACATCCTATTCTAAGCTATCTAGGAATCTGAAAAAATGTTGCATAATTCTACATGACATTTCAAAGAGGGGAAACATGCATTTTGAAAGTAGCAATATATAATAATAATAATATATATATATATATATATATATATATATATATATATATCTATATATATATATGTATATATATATATATATATATATATATATATATATATATATATATATATATATATATATAAGATAATTATCACATCACCGTGATTCATATAGATCATTCGAGCTACAAATGTCCTTTAATATCTACTTCGCTCTACCTCGGAATAGATATATTTTCATATATGTACCGAAGGGAATTTTTTAGTTGATAATAATTTCGTCCCCTCATGGGATCGAACCACCGTCCAGTGGACGGGAATGAAATCTTGAACGGCCAGTGACGTTATCCTGTTGGCCAACTGGATACGTCACTTTCCGTTCCTGATTTCGTTCCCGTCCACTGGACGGTGGTTCGATCCCATGAGGGGACAAAATTATTATCAACTAAAAAACTTCCCCTTCGGTACATATATGAAAATATATCAATTCCGAGGTAGCGCGATTAAGATATTAAAGGACATTTGTAGCTCGAATGATATATATATATATATATACACATATATATATATATATATATGTGTGTGTGTTTGTGTGTGTGTGTCTGTGTGTGTGTGTGTGTGGGGTATATAATATATATATATATATATATATATATATGTATATATATATATATATTAGAATCTACTCAGAACACAGATACACACATATATATATACATGATATTATTCAAGCTACAAATGTCTTTAATATCTAATTCGCTCTACCCAGGAATTAATATATTTTCATACATGTAAACAGAAGGGGAATTTTTTAGTTGATAATAATTTCGTGGGTTCGAGAGGACGAAACTTATTATCAACCATAAAAATCCCCTTCGGTTTACATATATGAAAATGTATCAATTCCGAGGAGAGCGAATTTGATATTAAAGGACATTTGTAGCTTGAATCATTCATATGAATCAGAGTGATGTGATAATTATATATATATTATATATATATATATATATATATATATATGTATATATATATAAATGTATACATATATGTATATATAAATATATACATATGTATATATATTACAAACACACCCATATAGATATAGATATATTATTTTTTAATATATCGATATATATAATTATATATATCTATATATATATATAATATTTGTATATATACGTAATAATACAACATATTATATATATATCATATTATATATGTATATATATATATATATGTGTGTGTGTGTGTGTGTGTGTATATATATTAGACTTCGTAGTCTAGTAGCTACGTATTGCAAAACTTGCCTCATTAACGAGAAAAGCAAGTTCTGATTCGTGTGTGAGGCAAATCAGTATAGACACGTTTCTTCAAATATATTTTGGCCATTGTTTGCCCAATCGGTGAGCTATTTGCCTGCCATTTATCCAACTGTATCGGGTAGAACTCGTGGGAAAGTGCATGTGGCTAGCAACCTCACCTTAAAATGCCAGCTGAGAATCGGAATATTAACATCTGTTGCCACTCGCTGAAAGGGTATTAAAATTAGTGTTATTGAAGGAAATGGTGTTAGGGAGATTATGAGAACTTGTTGAATATACAAAAGGAGGTATAGAACAGGATTTTCATTAAAGTCGTAGTAGAGTTAGCAGTAGCTTACATAAAAGATGAAGAGCATAGGTTCAGGATATTATTATAATAGAACTGATGGAGAGACAGTGTGGCGTTTGTTGAAAATGTATGATACTGAGAGTAGATTGTAGAGATCAAAAGATTTTATGATAAAAGTGAAGCATGCATTAGAGATTTTAGGTGAGATGGTATAAAATTGGGTCAGAGAGGAGGGTATGTCATGTCTCCACAGTTGTTCAATATTGTTGTGACGACGACATAGATTTAGCCAGCCTTACACTGGCGCGGGCTCTTGCTTTACAGAGCCAGTCAAATGTTGTGGATGGAAGATGCTAGAAATTAGGGAATGGACAAAGATGTAGGTGACAAGTTTTGGGGTCGTCAGTGGAATATGGAACAGCTGATGGTTGCACTGAATACAGCACTGATTGGAGGCAGTGGAGAGAACCTTCGGAGACTAATGAAAGAGTACAGAAAAGTTTGAAACGTGAGAAAGATGAGAGTAAGTGTGAGCAAGAACAAGTTGTTGGTAAGTGTTAGGGTTGGGCAGAGAGCCTGAAGGAAATATTTTAGAGAGGAAGGCCCTTAGCTTTCAGGGACCAAGAGAGTGCTTGGAAACTAGAAGTAAATGACACACAGAGAATTTAACGGTGTTTGGCGCGCTTCTTGTAATCCTTCTATGCAAGTAGACAAAGGAAATAAACTTCTAGAAGATTTCTGTGCATTTGGTGAAGCCACGATTCAGCGATTGACGTGAAATTGTGGCACAGTTATTTGTCCCTTCTTTTTTAGAACCCATCCACAGTAAGGAGATATGGTTTAATATTGTAAATCATATATATATATATATATATATCTATATATATATATATATATATATATATATATCTCGTATATGTGTGTTTGTGTTTGTAAAGGTGATATGCTTTGTTTTGCTTTGCTTAACTTTGCCTTGCCACAGGTACTGGCGAAAACTGGGACAAAAAGAGTCGTCCGTTTTCGATTAGTCCGGTCAACCTTCGACAATCTAAATTCTAAAAGTTTATGTCTTCCTCGGTCCCCTGCAGTCCTGTTATTTCGACGTACACAGTGCCATATAAATGGACATGGGATGGTCTGGAAGAGAGGAGGAGGAGAGAGTGGGGTTAGAGGGAGTATTACACGGATTCAAAAGGACACGAGAGGAGAGAGAGAGAGAGAGAGAGAGAGAGAGAGAGAGAATGTGTGTTTACTACAATGTTTTGAAGCGTGCGAATGAGACCGAGAGATGACAGAATTACATGGGGCCAGAATCAGAAAGAGTGAGAAAGATACACACACACACACACACACACACTCACACACACACACATATATATATATATATAGAGAGAGAGAGAGAGAGAGAGAGAGAGAGAGAGAGAGAGAGAGAGATTATAACATGGCTACTAAGAGAAGGGGGGGAGAGGCTTATAAGGATACAGAAAGAGGGAAGGGGAGTCTTACTTACATTCAGAGAAAGAGAGGAAGAATTATGTCACTGTTTGTATTGTCAGAGTAAAGCTTTTTCCAACAGAAGCGTCCCAAGACATCGATTTGTCAAGTAAGTAGGTTTGTTTATTTTATGTTTCCGGTTACAAGGAAAACAAAAAACAGCTAGTTTCGAATTCTCTCTCTCTCTCTCTCTCTGAAGAGAAAAGGATAATCCTTTCATTGTTAGTGGCCAATACTTTCATTGTACAAATAATAATTAAATAAAAATTATGGGTCAATAACGTATCGACCATACTGAAATACCAATTTTGTTAAATACCAATTCTACTAAATACTGGCATTTCGCCAAAACTCCAGCTGACTTTAATAATGACAGAGTGGGTAATCTTTATCAATTTATGATTCTGTTTGTGTCAGAATGAAGAAAGGGTTCATGACCTCCCGGTGAATATCCGGAGACTAATGGCTGCTCCCAGCTTATTTTTACAGGACGGGTATTCGGAAGGGTGGCGTATTCCACTCCCTAACCCTCCACCGAGGGACCGACCAACAATATTTGTGGTGCTGGAAATTGGCACTTCTATAATGGCCCTCATCCGCCCCATGGGTGAAGCTAGGTCAACACTTCACTCTCATCAAGTGACCCTCGTTGTATGGAGGGTCACGCTAGGTCAACACCCAGAGCTTTCGCCTCTTTATATTAACCTTCTTTTATGCGCCAAGTTTATCGACCTTAGGTTTTTGCCGCTGGTTTTTTGCTTCCAGGGATAATGCTACTCTCCAGTCATTCCAGGCTTTGCCTTTGTCAGCTGAGTTTCCTTGCTTCTTCACATTGAAAGGGATGAAGTTTTGAACTTTGGATGGAGTCCAGAGTTCTTTTTGTTTTTTGTGCCATCGCTGCTTTGTTGTCCACATCCATGGCTGACGAGAATATGGTATTCTGTGAGTATCGTTGTATGAATATCTCTTTGTTTTTGTTTTGTTTTTTCTATATGATCCCCCCAAGGATATGATTTTTTTGTGGTATTTCTTTAACCATTGACGCGTGCTTTGTCAATCCTTAGTCCGTACATTTTTGTAAATATTATTAACGATGAATAACTGGAAAAATAAATTTGACTATTATACCCTTTCTACTTTTGCCTTAGATTATTGAATATATTAAAACTCCGACAACATTGGCATACATAAACTTCTCACTGAGTTTTTCTTAACTTTTGATGCAGTTTAAATCCGTTACCTTCATGTATTCTTTTATGATTTATCTGTGACCAAGATGCCTGTGTCTGTGAACATCTTAATACCTACGTTGGTGGTGACCTTAGCCTAGTAGTTGCCAGCGAAAGTAATGTGATCTCATTTTTTTCAGAAGTCACCTTCTTCATAGCTATACAACATTCCCCATGATATTAATCTTGAGTACTAAACCAATCAATATCTCTCTCTCTCTCTCTCTCTCTCTCTCTCTCTCTCTCTCTCTCTCTCTCTCTCTCTCTCTCTGTATATATATATATATATATATATATATATATATATATATATATATATATGTATATGTGTATATGACACATATATATTTATATATACGTGTATATATATATATAAATATATATATATAATATGTATATATATATATATTAAAATATATAATAATAAGTATATATATATATATATATATATATAGATAGATATATAGATATATATATTTATATGTGTGTGTGCGTGTGTATTTGCATCTGTGTATTGATCTCCAAAGATGCGTTACTGTCGGATTTAAAAGTTGATTGCGATTGTTCATTCCACTACCAAGATGTATGTCACGGAAATTATTTCTCTCGACTTTTGTGTTTAACTTGATCCTTTTTGTCTTCTTTAACTTTTCGGAAATTTTTCAGACCGTTTTATTCATGTGAGAGAGAGACCTCGGAACAACTGTGCATCTCGATTCTGTAAATAATGCAACTTCACTAGCTCCCCCCAGAAGCCTACACATTCACAACACGAAGTACGTTGCGTTCCGGTCTGCTAAAACTACATTGTGTGCAACAATGTATTTAAAATTCCTGCAAGTGCACCTGGGGGCATCAGGATACGATATTGTTCATAACTTTATCGAAACACTGCTTTTAGCTGCATTGCAAGGAACCATTGCAATGGATACCCCTTCCATGCTGAAGAAAGCATATATTTTTTAACAAATATGAAGTGTTACGAAAGATTCTCTTGCGGGGGTCAGATTTCCTACTCCATTGGAGCTCTTTTGTCTTTATGTAAAATCCATTTAGATAATGCAGCAGTCTTTCACTTCATTCTCTTATGCTTGCTAAATTTTTTATTGCATTATTAATGTATAAAACCGCGATATTCTCTAGGAAAACCATTTTTTTTATTATCATTATTTTTGTCGCATACATCTTGGGAAAGTGGCGAAAATCATCAACCCTTTTATGTTATAATTAATTGAACGCTTCCATGAAAGCTCTGCTAATGCGTTCAGATGAGCCCAGTATTTCATCCATTTAACTAAGATTTTAATCATCCGAGGAAGACGCGGCACTTTGTTAGAACACTCTTTTTAGAGTGACAAGAAAAAATAAAGAAAACAATGTACAGGAGCAATGTTGTACCTAACTGGGAAGCCATAGCGCATTTAAAATATGTCTTAATCCACATCATATCAAACTTTTATCATTTTAGGTCAGTCGTAAAAAGAATTATCTTCGAAGATTAGCATTATTGTGCATAACAGAACTACAAAATGTTCCTACAAATTGAAGTGAAACCTTTAGAGTTTTATAACGTTAAAGTATATTAAAGATTACAAAAAGCCTACGAGATACAACTTATAAAAAAAAATTATAGAAAACACAGACATCAGCACAGAAAACAACAATTAGGAACCAGCGCCAAGAACAAAGAAGAGCTGCTTTATAGAAGCGTGAAATGAAACAATCTGCCGCTGGAGATCTGTGGTCAATACTTATCACCCAGAGCCAAAGCGTCCCACCGAGAAATCGTTTTTTCCCTCATGGAAACATTAAAGAGATTCTCGACAGGTCTGATAGATGAGGCGAGAGGGATTAAGAGGTGTTTGATCACGACCTTTTTTTTTTCTCAGATACCGTTGATACTTTCACGTAAGAATAGTGCCTATACCCTTTTTTTAAAGAAGATTTTCTCCAAAAGAGAGTTAAATGTCATACTGTACTTGCTTTGAAGTTCACTCCCGTTGTTTCTTCAATAATTACAAGCCAATGTCAGTCCTTACAGCGACTGTATAGCATCCTGCTGTTACGTTCATGTATACAAAAATATTATTGTTTCTAAGGTTTTCCATACCATTATTTATATTTCTATCACATACTTAACAGCTCATATGCCTATACCATTCAAGACACTGTCCTCTTTTTCTGAATATCCGCAGGGATCAAGCTTTCAATGGCAAAATGGCATGAATTGATAGTCTCCGTTCCTCTAACGTGGTTTAGATCATAGGCGGAGACATCCAGATTGGCGATCTTCGATAAACCTCTATTAATTTAAAGAAGATTAAAATTCATTTTTGTTCCTCCACCTCCAGATCCTGGGCAGCCTTTTTCTGCAAAATGACGACGTTGCCATAATGCCTGCGTTCAATAGGTATTTCACTTTCTATGGACTACTACTGTGGAACCATCTGGATCTTTAATGCCGTTAAGCTGTTTCAAATCACTGTATCCAGTCAAAAACATGATTTTATTCATCTACAATAGTCGGCTGTTTGTAGTATTTTTCCTTCTATTTTCTTGCATTTATCTTTATTCTCTTTCATTTATCTTCAGTTTTCCATGCTTTCTTTTTTGTCTGACGCCATATTCCGGATGGGTTTTGTACTCTGTGGACGATTACTTAAAAAGTTTATCCCCATTCGGATTGTTAAATAGAGATATGAGCAGATTGTCAGTGGTGATTTGTAAAATCAGTTATCTTTCGAATTACAAAGAGCAACTACAGCGCCTGCAGACAGACACTGACAACACATGCAGAAGTAATACTGAATAAATTCATTCCATTGTTGTTTACGTACTACACGTAATTATAAAGTGAAAATTTTCCTAAAAACTGAAAGGAAAGGGGAAAGAAAGAAATCGGTAAAACTGCCCTGACAAGCCAAAGAGAAAGAGGAAGGCAACAGAAACATTCCAAGAGAAATATTTTCCTTCCTTTCAGCCTCCATTTTTCCAGCCCTGGGGAATCTCCCCCATTTATTTCCTCACTTATCTCGAAAGCAACCTCTCTTGTCTTGTTTCCTAGGAGAGGATAAGAGCGGAGGACCTCGCTCCGCTGTGCGTATTTTTAAGGGAATGGGTGGCTGTGAGAGAAATATAATAATAAAAGGATAATTGTATCCCATCCTACAGGAGATTTAAAGCTACTATATATAGCTCTTCCTCCTCCACCTGATGTTGTTGCTGTTGTGGGTGCCTGGTTCCCTAAGGGGGGGATCATGGGGTCCCCTGAGCCACGTATGGAAAGGGGAGGTTTGAAAGGGAAATTATATGGATTTGTCTGTGTGCATATATATATATATATGTGTGATATGCATGTATATATGCATATATATATATATATATATATATATATATATATATATGTATACATTTTTATATATATACATTTTTATATATATGCATTCATACATATATATATATATATATATATATATATATATATATATAATATATATATATATTAATTATTTATATATATATGCATGTATGTATGTATAATGCATACATACATACATGCATATATATATGCAAATATATCTACATTTATATATATGTGTATACATACATTTTATATAAATGCATATATATTAAACTATAATATATATATTCTATATATAGATTATATATAATATATAATATATTATATACATATATATATTATATATAAAGAATAAATATAATCTAAACTTATACATATCTATATAGATATATATATATATATATATGTGTGTGTATAGTTATATATATATATATATATATATATATATATATATACATACACACACACACACACACACACACACACATATATATATATATATATATATATATATATATATATATATATATATATATATATATATATATATATATATATGTAAAGTTTATATATATATGGCATATATATAAAATGTATGTATACACATATATATAATGTAGATATATTTGCATATATATATGCATGTATGTATGTATGCATTATATGTGTATACATATATATTATGCACACAGACAAATGCATATAATTTCCCTTCCAAACCTCCCCTTTCCATATGTGGCTCAGGGGACCCCATGATCCATCCCCCAGGGAACCAGGGACCCACAACAGCAACAACATCAGGTGGAGGAGGAAGAGCTATATATAGTAGCTTTAAATCTCCTGTAGGATGGGATACAATTATCCTTTTATTATTATATTTCTCTCACGGACACCCATTCCCTTAAAAATACGCACAGCGGAGCGAGGTCCTCCGCTCTTATCCTGGCCGAGGAAACAAGACAAGAGAGGTTGCTTTCGAGATAAGTGAGGAAATAAATGGGGGAGATTCCCCAGGGCTGGAAAAATGGAGGCTGAAAGGAAGGAAAATATTTCTTTTTGAATGTGTCTGTTGCCTTCCTCTTTCTCTTTGGCTTGTCAGGGCAGTTTTACCGGTTTCTTTCTTTCCCTTTTCCTTTCCGTTTTTATAATTTTTCTTTTTTACTTTGTAATTACATGTACATACATAGACAATATGGGAGTTAATGCACACACATACACACACACACACATATATATATATATATATATATTTGTATATATATATATATATATATATATATATATATATATATATATATATATATATATATATATATATATATATAGACATATATATATACGTATATACACGATATTTTAGTGACTTGTCGGTTCGATCATCGAGAGAGGTAGTACATATCCCTGTCGAATTCGTGTCAGTTTTATTATAATCACTATTGTTAGAAGGAATCCCTCTTTTAGGGCAGCGCTATTGAGAGCAATAGTTGTCCTGTCTATTTGTTTTATATTCTTCGGCCTCGGTAAGTGGATGGTATGATAAATTCCAAGGACCATGACATATTTTGGCGACGAGAAGAATACGAGGTAAATTCCGTTGAAGCAGAAATTGTTATTGTCAGTATTATAATTAGTGATATCATGACGCTTATGGAATGAGCCCAGAATGTCTTGTACTTGTTCACTATACTTCCGAAAAAAAGAAAGACATTATGAAAGCTCAAAAATCGAATAAAGAAAAGTGGAGTAATATACAATACTGACCAAAATGATAAATTACTGAGGGTGATAGCAGAAGTTTTCCCTGGAAATACAAATTATAAAAGATGGCTAAACCGGATATCTCCTAGTGATGTTCTAAGTCATGCTTACAGTTGCTGTGAAAAAAGATAACAATCACTTCGAATAATCAGGAAAGTAATGGCAAAGCGAACTATCTGTTATAGTATGGCGCACTAATGCCGTCACTTCTGTGGACGCAAGAACCCTTTCGAACATTCGAAAAGAATTATCCGGGAATATCAAATTACTTTTCCAAGGGACGTAAAATGGAGAGCTTGGAGTCTAATGTGACGTTGAGAAATCATCGATTATTGAGAATCACCGATGCAGTATTACTTATGCACAGTTGATTATTTAGTGTGATCAACTATTCAGTGAAGTCTTTTGGCTTTGTTTAGGGTCCAGCCTCTTCCCCACTACAACCTTCAATGTATTCAAGAGGATGATCTGTCTGTTTATATGTTATATTAAATTCTTCTTTGAGTTTAAATTGGACGAGTGAGAGAGTATGCAATCATTTCGATATTTTGTATATTATCATAAGTATGAGATGGATAAAGATTCTTGATCTTATCTCTCTGCCTTTTAGAAATAATACAGGTAAATATAGTTCTGGTGTATTATTTAAAGGATTATGGTCTTCTGTTTGGCTTTCTTTATCAGTAGGGCTTTTTTAATTTTATATACATGCATACGTACATCATACATACATACATATGTATGTATGTGTATGTATATATGTGTGTGTGCCTGTGCATGAGTGGCTGTGAGTGTGTAGATGTGGAAGTGAGTGTAAGAAAGCAGAATATTGTGCGTGCATAAGTGCTTTTGTGCGTGCATGCAGACGTAAGCGAATTTTCTTCCGCTTCTAACTTGGTCTTTAATAATGAGCAAGTTTAGAGAGAATTAATATCTATTGAAACTGGCCATATGTGATTCTACAACATTCTCCGCATTATACCATAATTATATTACCATTTACTATAAAACTTCCTAGTATAGCCCGTATGATGTCGTAGCTCTGAGTATTAGTAAAGCATTTTGAAAGAGTGGACGCAGGGGTGTTTTTAAACGACTTTTTTTTTCGAGGGGAAACCTTTACGAGACAAAAGGCCTAGAAAGAAAGAAGAATGGGGTCCCTAAGCCGACGAAAAATCAAAGCTAAACCTTCGTCTGAAGGGTTAAAGGAATGTTTATGAGAACGACTTGATCCGTCCTTTTTTTAAAATTACCTCCTGTTTTTATGTTCTTCTCTACTTTCAGTGCCAGATCATTGGAGTGAGAGAGAGAGAGAGAGAGAGAGAGAGAGAGAGAGAGAGAGAGAGAGAGAGAATATAAGGAGCCAGAAGAAAGGATGGGAGCAAAGAATGTCGTATGGTTGGGATTTCCCAGAACAGGAGAAAGAGAGAATTGCTCCTCACAAGGGCATGACGAAAGCGGAGGCTAACTCACTCCTACCCCACCCCCCACCCCTACTCCCCACATTGTAAAAATTAAGGAATAAATAAGGAAACGTGTAATGAACATGTACGGAAAAAGAAATATTCTAAATAAGGAAACATGCAAAGAACATGTACGGAAGAAGAAATATTTTCGATATTTTCTGTATAATAATTTTCCTGTGAACTACTTAAACATGCATCTGTAATCAACATTCTTATTATTTTTCTAGCGAAGTTTTTATCCAAAAGCTATAACTTTCTATCGTTTGTATCTTTCCATTCTTTTGGCATTTCTTATTTTTTTTATAAGTGATCCCGCCCTTGCCTACTCTCTTATGTATTAAGTCCTTTCTCCCTTTCGAAAGTAGCTTCGACTATTTAGTCTATATATGCGCCATATTGCCCCTATACCTTTAATCTGCGTCCTTTCTTGTCTCGATGTCTCTGAAACTACCGTCGGGTCATTTATACGCTTACTCGGGGAGTAAGCCTACAAACTTCTTTGTTGTTGTTGTTGTTATTGTGGGGCGGGGGTAGGAAATCCTTATGGATGAGCCAGAAAGGTCTGAAAAAGGTCTTCTACTTTGAGTTCAAGATACATGAGTTTTAGAATAGGACATTTATGATTTATTTATTAGAGCGAAATTGTAACAAGTAATTAATGTGCGCGTTAAACAGTATACAGAAAAATTATTTCTAATAGAATATAGCGTTTTTTTTGTTTTTTTTTTTCTTGGTGAAACAAGGATTTATCTGACTGCAGGTTTTACCACGTTTTAATTTGCATCAACTTAGGAATATAATGTTTTCAACTTCTGCGTCCCGAGTAAGTTGGATGTTGGATCAAGCCTTGTTATATAGTGAGGGTTTGTTCCTCTCAGATTTTCAGTTCTGCAATTTCTTCTACATTTTACTGACCGGCTTTGGACGTCCTGTATTGCGTAAATTATGCCTAATTCTTATATCATTTCCTATTGAAATATAAAAAGAAAACTTTAGCTCTTCCTGTTGAAATGGCCTAAATGTATAAACCTTTCCCTAATTTTTCTTCCTCACGTGAATCTTTGTGCCGAATAAGGTCGTAAGATTACCTATTGCTTAAAAATAAACCGTACCATGACTTCGATTTCTGATCATATGATAAATATTGAATTGAATGATGAAGTGAAAGAGGGAGAGAGTAACAGAGGGACAGAGAGACAGGAGGAGAAAGAGAAGACTTATTTACTCAGACTGCTCGAGTTCACAAAAAAATCTTATCAGCACAGCTAAAAGAAAGAACGAAAAAAAAGAGAGGAAACTTTCCTAGATTTATGGATGTTTTAACCACAGAACTGTCATGTATGATGACAAATTACCCATTAAGAGTGAGAAATGACATATTGCTATCATTATGCTTCCTGGAGATAAACTTTTTCCCAGAAAAGGAAAAAAATGTGGATTAAGAAAAATACACATTCCTCCTATCGTGGTATAGTTGGCCAGAAGCGTGGCCATTGAGATAGCTGATGTAAATATAAAGCCAGCGGGAAATTGGTCTTTTTTCATCTCTCTCTCTCTCTCTCTCTCTCTCTCTCTCTCTCTCTCTCTGCAGATTACTTTTTCTCTCAGAATGTTGTAGGGGCTTTAATCGTTTTTTTGTTATTTATTTATTTTTGTTAGTTTTCGATTGGGACATTTCTTCATCATCGTCGTCAGTGACCTTCATAGTTTGACGCTAGATAACTTTCTTATTACAATGTCATTATCTAAGGATTATAGTAAAAGCCTCCTGAAGATCCTTCCAGACTTTCCTCCACCACCAAGGCCTCTCCAGAATGATCTGGGTCCAGTGTCCCAGCAAACATGGCGCCCTCGCAAGCCTTTCGTACAGTCGTTTCCTTTTATCTGGGAAACCTAATGACGAATCATGTGATGAATTGGAATAAATAAATCAGAGGAAAACGCGAGGACATCATTCCTCTTCATCAAGAGAAGTTGGAATGTCTGTTTACCCTTCCAGCGGTAAGACTATCAATTTAAATGAAAAGTTATAAACATTGTGTTTTTAATTA
The DNA here is from genome assembly GCF_015104395.2 of Macrobrachium nipponense. Lineage (NCBI taxonomy): Eukaryota > Metazoa > Arthropoda > Malacostraca > Decapoda > Palaemonidae > Macrobrachium > Macrobrachium nipponense. The sequence goes on from NC_061107.1 coordinate 102,826,207, forward strand.
TTTTTTCCGTTGAAAAATTAACGCGCTAAAGCTCACAAGTATTTTGAGGTTATAGGCGCGTTCAAGCAAAATGTTAGCAAACAATTCTCTGCGGGTCATAGTAAGACTTAAACACTCGAGTAGCAGTTGAGTGTGTTATGCTATGGCCCTTCGGAAATAAAATATCTTGTCGCACGAGATCCCTATACCTCTGGAATCCCTGCAGAGAAAATAAAGCAAATAATAGATAAGTGAATGGGACAGATCATCTCTCGTAGTCACCTGTTCGGGCATTACATCCTTTTTTTTATGAGGGACATCGATAGATCTCATCAATCAGTTGTAATATCTTTATGCCAATTTACTTTTATATATGAATAATTCAGCGGTGTCATTTGTGTATAAAATCCAATGGGAATTTTTATATGCACTAGAGGTAACTATCAACCTATATCTTCATATGCTGATCTAAAGATGCTTGATTTAGAAAGTTTCCCTTAAATTGAGTTAATTATTATTTTTCCCCTTTATATAAGTCGCTGAAACGAAGGCAAATTGTTTGTGTTTCATAATGCGTTATCCAAGGCACATGAATCATTTGATTCCGAAATAAGAAGTCTATGTCTTATTGCATTTATGCCATTACATAAGATCAAAAGTTTTTAGGTCTCCCTCTCCCTCCGCAAATCTTGAATCTACCCCCTTTTTGACAAAGCTATCTTCTCTCATCCCATACACACAGACAAAGCATGACAAAACACTTTCATTTGTTTATTACGTTTTTCTGATCACACGAACTCATTCTTTTTGGCGCTAAAGTTCTCAGCTAGACCGGGCGGTGGGGCTTATCCTTAAGAGATAAATCCTTTAAACTTCATGGTTTAATAGGCTTGGCCCACCTGCATATCGCCTGTCAAAGGTAACAAGAAAAGTGGCAAAGTCTTTCGAAACAGTTGTCACATTTATAAATGCGATTTCTCATTTTATTTACAAATAAAATTATAATCACAATATGTGAACGCTTAAGTTCAGCAAAACATGCTAAAAACTTTAAACGACCCATTTATTTATTCATGTGTTGTAAAGTAAGTTATTCAAAACTGGATACTCTGATAGATGTGGCATCAGGGTTCTTACCCAAAGAAAAAAACAATCTCTCAGTTAAGATCTGTCGAACTATAGTTATACAAGGCCAATACAAAGAAGTCAGTCGAACAGAGGATTATCCCTGAGTCACCCTTCTAGGCTCATCACGCTCGCCCCAGCCCGTCACTAACCAATGTTACAAGGTCTTGTGGGGAAGTGGAAACAACCAATTTATTTTAACTTTGATGAGGCAAATCTAAAGCAAGTTGCTATTAGAAATCATAATGCTTGTTGAGGCTGTTGGTTATCCCATTCATTGTTGCTGTTATTTCTGACATGGGATCAGCCAATCTTCGCATGTGGAAAGAATTTGGCATTGATCCTCTTGTCAGTAGAATTTCATTCAAGAATGCAAGTGCTGACAGGGAAATATACGTTTCTGCCGACGTTCCCCATTTGATGAAATTAGTCAGAAACACTTCATTGATTCAGGCTTTTATTTAGGCATTGATTTCATTTCTAACACAAGCATCAGTGAAATGTTGGCAAAATCTAGTACAGAATATGGGCTGGCCTATGAAATGAATGAACTCCATCTATCTGCTAATGGACAGCACAGGCAGCGTGTCAAGTATGCTGTGTAATTATTATCGTCATCTTGTGCAAGAGCTTTAAGGTTTTCGGGAAGTAAAGGTCTGCTGGAATCCAATAACTGGCAAGCTACCTCTGATTTCTATTGGAAAAGGTCGTAAAGGTAATAACTTATTTAAAAGTAAAATCACAGAAAACAAGATGCCTGTACAAATTTCAAAGTCATAATTCTTTTTAGCAATTGGGTTATTGGTTTTTCTAAAATGGTTAAAGACCTTTTTGAGATAGATTACATCATGACGCAAAAGTTGAATCAAGACTGCCTAGAGCAAGATCTAGATAAACAGGTTTACTCCCGAGAGGCTGTGACGTCACCGACGCCCGTCGCACCACTATTCCCTTGATCTTTTTTATGAGATGTATGGAGTTTTTCCAAATGTTTAATAATATATAAGGTTTTTTAAGCTAAAAAATAGCTTTAGTGACTGCAATACATTTTATTATCAAGGTTTCCAATAGCCAAGATTGACTTTAAGGAACATTTAATAAAAATTGTTAGTGAATATACCATAAAGCCTATAGTTATGCTGTAATATAACAAAGTAAGTGGTGTTCTCTCCATTTCTTCCGTTCCCATAATGTTTTCTTTTTCGTTTGTTTTTCATCTTAGAGTCATTATATTTGTTCATTCTCATAGTCCTGTTCAGGTACTGCATATTGAATAAAATTATATTTGCAAAGAATGTTGAAATTTCAGTATGAACATATTACCGTCATCTGCAACTCAGACGGCAGCTTTTTGTCACAATTCTTTCAGCGTGTCACCATGAACTACCTTAAAGACTAGCCTCATTGATTCTAATTGTTCCATGATTTTTTTTCTTTTTTTTTTTTTGGAACCTGCAAATTTCCCTTATTCATAAAGTCTATTCATATTTTCCCCAGTGTCATTGTTACAGGCTTCCCCCCCTATTTCAGAATATTTATTTACGGATATATTTATGCACCATGGACCCTCCTATATAGCATAAAGACTTCCTTAATAGCATCATGGAGGTTTTTTTTGATAACTTGTATATACCAGAATATTCTTAACTGACCGCAGCATCGTTATTTTCTGTGATAGCGTTAATACTTTCGAACAAAATGGTAGCTATTCAAAGTTCCCATTCATTTTCATCATCAATCGAAGGAACTTTATCCTTCATTAGCGTCACCAGATATGCAGAGAGAATCGTCATCTTTTAATATGCTTAGTATTATAACTAAGGAGTTTTGGTTCCTTCCCTAACAAAAGGGATCGTGAGTTGAAAGTCACAATAATGTATTGATGATATATTTTTCGAAATACAAAAAGGTTAAAAAACAGGGAGCTTTCGACCGTTGTGCAAACTTTAAAACTCACTTTCTTCCGGAAATCTCAAGAAACTTATAACTTGCCCTTTGGTGTTGTTCTTTTAGTTAATACAACCGTAAACAGCAATGAAAACCAAGAACCTTTTTGCTTCCAAGTGCAATTTCAAACTAACCCGACTGACTAGGTTCATGAAGCAAAGGCAGATGTATACCATACCGAGGCAAGGCGGGCGTCATGCTAAGGTCACACATTCACGTATCAACGCACGCACGCCCACGCATGAGCGGAAATTGGTAGTTGGCAACAGCTTACATCAGTAAACCGTAAATGTAACGTAAAACACACGTAAAATCGTAGACGTACGGTGACGGGTCGTCCGGTCGCTAAGCTCCGCCCACTAGGTCGCCGTAGCCCACTCCAGTTTTGCAATTTGTTCAAAACAAGTCGTGGGTGGTCACGCCAAATGTCACCTGACGTAGCTCCAGGCATTGCACGTGGGAGCCACGGTGACTGCTGCGGGGTAAGCGCTAGGGTCACCAGCATCGTTCGCCGTCGTTGTTTTCTTTCCGCGGCGAAGCACGCGGGCCTCCTAATTGCGCTGTAGCCTATGGCGAAACCGATTCACACATTTACAACCCTGTACGACATGGCAACTCTGTAGCGTGGTATAAAAGGTCAAGTCGGCGCCCTCAGGTCAGCTGTTGTTTCCGTCTCCCGAAACCAGCAGTTTCCTTCAAGCACTCTCCACAACGCCCTTCAAGATGCCGAACCATCTTGCAGGACCTTCTTTCGGCCCGGAAAAGACTCCCTACAGCCACTCCTACAACCACTCCTGCAGATATTCAGGACAGGGAAAAAGTCAACTTCCACCTACAGGAGTCGGAGTTGGATGAGATTCTGACTGATGACAGCGACACGGAAACTCTCCATGAAGGTACCCCCATTGACGAGGCACAGAACGTTCCCTTGACGGAGGATAGCCAAGATGTCGAAGATATTTGTTTCTTCTGAATAGCAGTCTTACAATAATGGTGTAACAAATAATGCAAATATTTTAGAGGAATTCCTAAATACATCTAAAAAATATTATCTTGAATAGGTAGAATTCCTATTTATTCCCAAGAATGTTTGATAAGTTATTAGATGTTATTCTATAACCCTTAAATATAAATCGCCCATAGTCAACAGTTTTATAAGTCTAAGTGTATGTCTGAATGGTAAAATTGAAGCAAGAAAATTCTAGTACTAGTCTTATATACTACTTATCCTATGTTCATTTATTTGTGATGTTACATTAATTACATATATATATTACAGATAGCTACTATCAAAAAGTTACCATAAAACTAAAATCGATTAATTTGTAGGAAAACAACGAAGAGACGAGCTGTTACAATGATTGTTTACGGAACGGCAAGCTCTGTTCACAGGCCCGCCCTTTTGTACCCTGCGGCACCACAACGGTGGGCGTGGTCTTGACGTGAAGTTGACGTACATAGAACATTACAATATCGGCGTTAGTTTCAGGTAGACGTCCGACCTTGCTTTCTTTGCGCGTACATTTGCGGCGCAATTTTTACGGTGCTGGCTTTACGTCCGTTAGCCCTGTTTACCAGCTGTTCAAGGTCATTTCACCGCGATGATGCCCACGATCCACATACGTGGGCATACGCCATCAGGATACGTGAATGTGTGACCCCAGCATCAGTGACGTCGTATTTTGCCACCGCTCACGAGTGTCAGACCTGTCTATCTATGTAGATCTTGTGTTATGCTGGGGTCACACATTCACGTATCATGACGGCGTATGCTCACGTATGTGGATCGTGGGCATCATCGCGGTGAAATGACCTTCAACAGCTGGTAAACAGGACACGGGCTAACGGACGTAAAGCCAGCACCGTACATTGCACCGCAAATATGCGCAAAGAAAGCAAGGTCGGACGTCTACCTGGAACTTACGCCGATAGTGTAATGTTCTATGTACGTCAACTTCACGCCATTACCACGCCCACAGTTGTGGGGCTGTAGGGTACACAATGGCCGGCCTGTAAATAGAGCAGACTGTAAAGTGATGGAACATGTATGAGAGAATATAAAAATATTGCATTCTGAAAATCCAGGTTGTAAATTCACTTTGGTAGAATTCTGCATGTACTGTAAAATATTGTATATTTTCAACAAATAAAAAAAAATTAAGTCAGACATTATAATATACATACCATTGGCAGTCCCAACATCTTGGGCTTCTGACGGACGATGTGGGGCTTGAGGAAGTAGAATATGTTCAATATCCACTTCTCCCTGTCCGTCAGTCGTCTTCCATGTCGCTGTCATCACTCTGTATCTCATCCAACTCTGACTCCTGTAGGTGGCAGATGACATTTCCTCGACCTGAGTGTCTGCAGGAGTGGCCGTAGGAGTCTTATCTGGACTGAAAGAAGGTCCTGCAAGAAGATGTGACGTTTATGGTCCATTCCTTGGTCGTTTTAGGAGGTTCGGCATCTTGAAAGGCGTTGTGGAGAGTACTTGGAGGAAACTGCTGGTCTCGGGAGACGGAAACAACAGCTGACCTGAGGGTTGTTGTTGTTGTTGTTGTATTGAGCCAACACTTCTTGTTGGCACGGGCCTTTCCCTTGTTCGGGAGGGCGCCAACCTGACCTTTTATACCACGCTACAGCGTTGCCATGTCGTACAGGGTTGTAAATGTGGAAATCGGTTTCCCGTAGGCTACAGCGCAATTAGGAGGCCAATGCCTGGAGCTACGTCAGGTGACATTTTGGCATAACCACCCACGACTTGTTTTGAACATTTCAAAACTGGAGTGGGCTACGGTGCCCTAGTGGGCGGAGCTTAGAGCCCGGACGACCCGTCACCGTATGTCTACGATTTTACGTATGTTTTACGTTACATTTACGGTTTACTGACGTAAGCTGTTGCTAACTAACAATTTCTGCTCATGCGTGGGCGTGCGTGCGTTGATACGTGAATGTGTGACCTTAGCATTAGGGTGCGTTCACACCAAATGCGTCGCGTCGCATCGCGTCGTGTCATGCCAATTCATGACTTACCATGAATCGCCAACCCAGTTTAACACTGCTTTCTATGGGCCTTTGAAAGAAACCATTCGCACCGAATGCATCAAGTGACGTCACGTCGCGTCGAGTCGAGTCACAAATAGAGCTGGACCTATCTTTGACGTCAGTTATATTGAGTCTAGTGTCTTTTGGCCTTAAATAGAAATGGGTTTGTTAGGATTTTCTACTTTATTTCTATATTCCATTTCAATTTCCGAACCAACTTATGTTCTAATAAAATTGTACTATTTTTTTTTTTATTTTCACTTTTATTTAAGACAAAATTTAATATAATTAGATTTCGTTTTGTTTCTTCTTTGTATCCATATAATATAGATTTAAAATCTTAAAACTTACCTGGGACAGGTGGGCAAGGCCCGCCACATCTCCTGAGATGGGTGGGAGAGGCCTGCCACGTATCCCGGGACAGGCTGGCGAGGCCCGCCACATGTCCCCGGACTGCTGGGCGAGGCCTGCCATGTGTCCTGGGACGGGGGGCAAGGCCTGCCACTGGTCCTAGGACAGGCGGGCGAGGCTCCCCACGTGTCCTGGGACGGGCAGGCGAGGCCCGCCACGTGTCCCGGGACGGGCGGGCAAGGCCCGCCACATGTCCCAGGACTGGTAGTCAAGGGCTGCCACATGTCCCAGGACGGGTGGGTGAGCCCGCAACGGGTCTCAGCCACATGTCCCGGGACGGGCGGGTGAGCCCCACCTTGGTTCCAGGACGGGCAGGCAAGGCCCGCCATGTATCTTGGGACAGGCAGGAGAGGCGCGCCACGTTTCCCGGAACAGGTGGGTGAAGCCTGTCACATGTCACGGGACAGGCAAGCGAGGCCTGTCATGTGTCCTAGGACAGGCGGGTGAGGCCCACCACCTGTCCCTGGATGGGCGGGTGAGGAGTGCACGGGTCTGGTACGGGCAGGCGAGGTGCGCCACGTGTCCTGGGACGGGCAGGCAAGGGCTGCCACGGGTCCCAGGATGGGCGAGCAAGGCCCACCACTGGTCCCGGGAAGGGTGGGTGAGGCCTGCCATAAGTCCCAGGATGGGCAGGCGAGGTGCGCCACGGGTCCCGAGACAGGTGGGGAGAGGCCCGCCATGGGTCCTGGGACGGGCGGGCAAGGCGTGCCATGTGTCTT
>NC_061107.1:102833932-102856258 GCF_015104395.2 Macrobrachium nipponense
TATTTCTAACTAGGTAACCTATTTCTAACCGAGGTTTTCTGCTGAGGCAACAAACAGACTAGATACTGGACGACTCGTGGTGATGATGAGAAACTTAGGAGAAAATGATTACATTTTGCTCTCTCGTTAATACGTATTTGCTTAACATGATTCTCAGACACTGAACAAAAATCGACGACTTCCACGAATGAAAATATAAATAGCGGGCAAGAAAACGACAATTTTGTAAAAAGATGTCCGACATTAAAAAGGTAAGGAAACATGTCAAATAACACTGTCAGACCAAGAGTTATCTCGTGTATAATAATAATAATAATAATTGTTAGTAGAGAAAAACTCTCTATCACAAGAGTATATATAATGTTCTAAAGGGTCCACAATAATACACAGTGTAAAAAGTCCGTGTATAATTTTGAAAACTTTACAGAAAGCTTTCGAACCCTACCCGAAAGCTTTCTGTAAAGTCTTCAAAATTATACACGGACTTTTTACACTGTGTATTATTGTGGACCTTTTAGAACAAAATAATAATAATAATAATAATAATAATAATAATAATAATAATAATAATAATAATAATAATAGTAACGAGAACTGAAGGGATAAAGCTACCAGATGGGAGCAACATCAAACACGTAGATGAGACAGGATACAAATACCTGGGAATAATGGAAGGAGGGGTATAAAACACCAAGCGATGAAGGACACGATCAGGAAAGAATATATGCAGAGACTCAAGGCGATACTCACGTCAAAACTCAACGCCGGAAATATGATAAAAGCCATAAAAACATAGGGCAGTGCCAGTAATCAGATACAGCGCAGGAATAGTGGAATGGACGAAGGCTGAACTCCGCAGCATAGATCAGAAAACCAGGAAACATATGACAATACACAAAGCACTACACCCAAGAGCAAATACGAACAGACTATACAGACACGAAAGGAAGGAGGGAGAGGACTACTAAGCATAGAGGACTGCGTCAACATCGAGAACAGAGCACTGGGGCAATATCTGAAAACCAGTGAAGACGAGTGGCTAAAGAGTGCATGGGAAGAAGGACTAATAAAAGTAGACGAAGACCCAGAAATATACAGAGACAGGAAAATGACAGACAGAACAGAGGACTGGCACAACAAACCAATGCACGGACAATACATGAGACAGACTAAAGAACTAGCCAGCGATGACACATGGCAATGGCTAGAGAGGGGAGAGCTAAAGAAGGAAACTGAAGGAATGATAACAGCGGCACAAGATCAGGCCCTAAGAACCAGATATGTTCAAAGAACGATAGACGGAAATAACATCTCTCCCATATGAAGGAAGTGCAATACGAAAAATGAAACCATAAACCACATAGCAAGCGAATGCCCGGCACTTGCACAGAACCAGTACAAAAAGAGGCATGATTCAGTGGCAAAAGCCCTCCACTGGAGCCTGTGCAAGAAACATCAGCTACCCTTGCAGTAATAAGTGGTACGAGCACCAACCTGAGGAGTGATAGAAAACGATCAGGCAAAGATCCTCTGGGACTATGGTATCAGAACGGATAGGGTGATACGTGCAAACAGACCAGACGTGACGTTGATTGACAAAGTCAAGAAGAAAGTATCACTCATTGATGTCGCAATACCATGGGACACCAGAGTTGAAGAGAAAGAGAGGGAAAAAATGGATACGTATCAAGATCTGAAAATAGAAATAAGAAGGATATGGGATATGCCAGTGGAAATCGTACCCATAATCATAGGAGCACTAGGCACGATCCCAAGATCCCTGAAAAGGAATCTAGAAAAACTAGAGGCTGAAGTAGCTCCAGGACTCATGCAGAAGAGTGTGATCCTAGAAACGGCACACATAGTCAGAAAAGTGATGGACTCCTAAGGAGGCAGGATGCAACCCGGAACCCCACACTATAAATACCACCCAGTCGAATTGGAGGACTGTGATAGAGAAAAAAAAATAATAATAAATACCTGGAAATAATAGAAGGAGAGCATATAAGACACCAAGAGATAAAGGTGACCATTAGGAAAGAATATATGCAGAGACTTGAAACGATACAAAAGTCAAGACTTAATGCCGGAAACATGAAAGCCATAAATACATGGGCAGTACCAATAATCATATACAGCGCAGGTGTAGTGGACTTGACGAAGGCTGAACTCCGCAGCACAGACCAGAAAACTAGGTAACACATGACAAGAGCCAGTACAGACACACTATACATAACACGAAAGGAAGGATAGAGGACTGTGTCAACATCGAGAACAGAGCACTGGGGCAATATCTAAAAACCAGTGAAGACGAGTGGCTAAGGAGTGCATGGGAAGAAGGACTGATAAAAGTAAACGAAGACCCAGAAATATACAGAGACCGGAGAGTGAAAAACAGAACGGAAGAATGGCACAACAAACTAATGCACGAAAAGTACACGGGAAAGACTAAAGAACTGACCAGGGATGAAAAATAGCAATGGCTACAGAGGGGAGAACTCAAGAAGGGAACTGAAAGAATGCTAAGAGTTGCAAAAGATCAGGCCCTAAGAACCAGAGATGTCCAAAGAACAATAGATGGAAATAACATCTCACCCATATACAGGAAGTGCAATATGAAAAACGAGGTCATAAACCACAATGCAAGTGAATGTCCGGCATTGCACACAATCAGTGCAAAAAAAAAGGCATGATTCAGTAGCAAATGTCCTCCACTAAGCCTGAGCTAGAAACACGAGCTAGCTTGCAGTAATAAGTTATACGAATACCAACCTGAGGCAGTGATGGAAAACGATCAGGCAAAGATCCTCTGGGACTATGTTATCAGAACAGATCGGATGATATGTGCCAATAGATCAGACTTGACGTTGATTGACCAAATCAAGAAGAAAGTAGCACTCACTGATGTTGCAATACCATGGGACACCAGAGTAGATGAGAAAGAAAGAGAAAAATTGATAGGTATCAAGACATGAAAATAGAAATAAGAAGGATACGGGATATGTCACTGGAAATTTACCTATAATCATAGGAACACTATAGGCACGATCAAAAGATCTCGGAAAATGAACCTTGAAAAACTAGATACTGAAGAAGCTTTAGGACTCATGCAGAAGAGTGTGCTCCTAGAAACAGCGCACATGGTGAGAAAAGTGATGGACTCTTAAGGAGGCAGGATGCAACCTGGAACCCCACACTATAAAAACCACTCTGTCGAATAGGATGAATGTGATATACAAAATAATAATAATAATAATAATAATAATAATAATAATAATAATAATAATAATAATAGTTATTATTATTTATTGGAAAAAGAAAGCTGAGAAAAGAAACCAAAGAGAAATAACTACTGCAAATAAAGACCCCGGAGAGAAATAGACCAGCAGGATTTATCGTCAATAAGACAAACGACCAATGGAGGCTGACGATTCGATGAACGTTCCAACGTTTCTGTGAAGATCAGAACGTTGGAATGATGATAAACGTTCTCCTAACAGGGGGAGATAAGCGCTATAATTTAATTAATTTGGCCATTAATCACCAATGTTACAATCCGATTCTTTTTATTTTCGTTTTTATAGTGCGCCGGGAATTTTCCTCATAAATCATTTTACCTTCTATCGTATCTGATAAACGAACCTGCGCTCTTTCTCTCTCTTTCTTTTTTTCGCTCTTCATCTATCTATCTATCTATCTATTGACCTATCTATCTATCTATCCATCTATCTATTAGTAAAATGTGCTGTTTTCCATGTTATATATACATATGTATATATATAATATTAAATATACACACAGGCATTATATATATATATATATATATAGTATATATATATAGTATATATATATATATAGTATTATATATATATATATATATATATTTATATATATCTATATATATTTATATATATATATATATATATATATATATATATATATATATACACACACATATACATACATACATACACGTCGCTCCCATAAAGGGAGATTTAGCTCAGGATTCCCTACCGTCTTTTAACCTTGGCTTTCAGACATTCCAAGTTTCTTTCCAGACTCTAGAACTATCATTGCTGCATTCCTTGTTTCGCCAGTTGTCTGACAAGTCCCCCTTATACTACTATCATCTGTTATATTTCCTCTCAAATACCTGTAAAAATGACTGCGCCCAGTCTTCTATAATCCACAATCAACATTAAGATTCAAGATTGAATCTTTTCAGTTTTCCTTTATTATTACGCTCACATTTACTGCCAGCTCTCTCCTCTTGCGAACACTTTAAAGCGCTTTCACTGATTTCTGCAAATTATGCTTCATATTCCTCTGTCAGCACAGTACCATTTACAGACATCAACTACTCCACATGACATTCACAATTTTTTCTGACTTTTTCAGCATTCCAACCATACAGATATCAAGAAGCTGGGGAGACAACGAATCCTTGCTTCAGACACAATATGACATCAAACCAGTCGTCTCTCATATGAATACAACAACTTGTTTTGGTTTCATTGTAAAACTTTTATTCGCTCCCAAAAACCTGTCATCGGAAGTCTATACATTATTCCTCCTATCTACTTGGCCATTTGCAGGTCCATGAATGCCACGTGGAGCTTTTCCGTTTGATTTGAAAATTTTCACATAATGCCAGACGTTTGACCCACACGTTTCTTCCTCGTCTCGATTCTAAAACTCTTATAAGGTAATCTGATATATAAGTTAACCTGCCACTCTACGAACATTAACTTCAGAGGTTGCGGTTAGCTCGATCTTTTCGTAAACAAGTCACATAGGTCTAATTAGGATACCCTGTGATCTAGAATTTTATAAGCTTTTTCCATTTAAACATATATCTATGCTAATATCAATGCTCATCTACTATGATGCCGTTGGTTACCGTCGAAACTGAAGCTAATCAATGATCCCCTCGCAAAAGCTGTCAAGCCACATTGTCTCATTGTCCGTTACCACTTTTGACTCCTCCGCCTGCTTTTGTTCTCTCCCTCTTGCATTTGAATTTTCGTCTCTAATAAGGCCGCCTTATTGCTCCCACTGGAGTAAGCCCCGCCCTTTCTTCCTTTCATTAAATAGATCACTGTCACGATGCATGTGTAGTTATGCATATACCCGAAGGCAGTTTATCAAGCAGCATGTATACGAGATGTATCTGCGTGAGAAACAAGATGGTATCGTTTCTAACAGCTATTTGCACTATTTGCATAAGTCTCGAAGCATCTCTCTATGCCTACCTCTTGCTCTACGTTCTAGTTCCTCGCCTTGTGTTACCTATCCTTGAGGAACGAACGCCCGTGAGTCCCATTATTTAAGAACCTGTTAGTTTTTTATGCCCTTGCTGACATTAATCATCCACACTCTTACAGAGAGGGAGAGAGAGAGAGAGAGAGAGAGAGAGAGAGAGAGAGAGAGAGAGAGAGAGAGAACGCAGTTAAGGTGCAAAGAAAGCAGTTAGGATGTTATGTAAAAGAGAAATAGGTTAAGATGTGATAGATTGATTTATTCCTAACATAAACTGCCATCGCTATTTAACTAGCAAGAGAGAGAGAGAGGAAGAGAGAGAGAGAGAGAGAGAGAGAGAGAGAGAGAGAGAATGCTTTGATATGATGAAAGAGACGGAGAATGATGGAAGCGGTCATTCAGTCTAAATGATAGTCCCCTAATTCCTTGAATGAAACATGGAGAAAATCATCGCTCAAGTAATCCCTGCTGACAATCTATCATTGAAAACGATGAATTTTGACAAGAGATTAAAAGGGAGCGACAAGGCGTCCTCGGCTAATAACCACAAGATTCCGTTGCTTTGTTAAATGTCGTCATAATTGGCCAAATGATAACCTGATCTTGTGAGTTTTCAAAGACTAATGACAATGTTGTTGTGATTCAGAATAAGCATCATGGAGGTCATCAGGAACTTCTCTCAATACAGGACTTAATTTGAGGCTATTTTCGTACGCAGAGAGAGAGAGAGAGAGAGAGAGAGAGAGAGAGAGAGAGAGATAAATGTCCTATTTCGGTTGTCATGTTGATTTCTATTCAAGTGGTATTACAGAACATAATAAATGCTAGCCTTCCATGGAATATTTACTCAAGTAATGTCGTCTGAGCGTCTATGGAACGTTTCAATTTTATGGGTTATCAACATCGATACTGATGCAGTGAATTTTATGAACATAAATGTACTTATGATATTTAAAGAGATGAAACAGTAATTACTGCGAAATAAGTTCAAGTTTATTGCATTCATAGTTGCTTATACTAAGATGGTAATTGATTTCAATGCATTTTATTGAATAACTGCATACTTTTTACCAATAGGCTTGTACTACACACACACACACACACACACACACACACACACACACACACACACACATATATATATATATATATATATATATATACTATATATCTATATATATATATGTGTGTGTGTGTGTGTGTATAAAACAAAATAGCCACACAACTTCACTGTGCATATATATATTCATATTACTCATGTAAGGTTTCAAACGGATGAGATGGGTTAAATTCCAAATTCTGGAGCTTACAAAGGACAATCTTTCGGAGAAATGTTGATGTTCAAGATCAGAAGGGAAGAGAAAGAGCCCATTTGCGGGCATGAAGGTGGATGTTCAATGTGAATGAAAGGAAATAGGTAAACCTATCGCAAGGAGTTATATGAGCAGCATTGCGTTGCAATAAATAAATAAATGAATAAATAAATGAATAAATAAATAAAGAAAATGAAAAATAAATAAATATAAAAAAGCTCGAAGTTCTATGAATTTAGAGACGTAACGATTTAGTAAAAGCGGTACAAGATATATTCAGGGCCTCTTTTGGTAAGTTGTTCATGAAGAGATTGGGAATACAGACTGGGGAAGAGAATGTCTAGTTTGAAAGTACTGTAGGGAAGAAGTGGTGACATAGAAGTGAATGTTGTCCTTATTCTCGCTGGATGTTCGCCTAAACGAGATGTTTTGCTTTCAGTTACATACAACGCAGAACTCAACCAGAAGGGCTGATAATGTTTTGGCAGATATGAGGCATCACTGCAAGGGTGACTATATTCTCACCTTATTATCCCCAAGCCACTAGTACTACTTGCAAATATACAGCTTCTCCATGCCTATGTGTGTGTGTCTGTGTGTGTGTGAGTGAGTGTGTGTGTGTGCGTGTGTATGTGTGTGTAAGAGACCTCTCGTGCACTATTAAAAATGATAATAGCAAAAGAAACTGAAAGGCACGCGCTCTATATGGGATGATGGTCCTTACAGACCTTACAGTTCGTTCGGGTTGCCCCAGGTCCCTCAGTGTGAGGCACCTCTAATGTCTACCAGAGAGTTGCTAGTACATCTTCCGGTATATTTTGCATCTTCCAATCTTGGATGGTCTGAGATGCAGTTTAGATATTTGTCGAGCTTATTCTTAAACACATCTACGCTCACTCCTGATATATTCCTCAGATGAGCTGGCAACGCATTGAATAGACGCTGCATTATCGATGCTGGTGCGTAGTGGATTAATGTCCTGTGTGCTTTCCTTATTTTTCCTGGTATAGTTTTGGGCACTATTAATCTACCTCTGCTTGCTCTTTCTGATATTTTTAGTTCCATGATGTTTTCTGCTATTCCTTCTATCTGTTTCCATGCCTGAATTATCATGTAGCGTTCTCTTCTCCTTTCTAGACTATATAATTTTAAGGATTGTAGTCTTTCCCAGTAGCCAAGGTCCTTAACTTCTTCTATTCTAGTGGTAAAGGACCTTTGTACACTCTCTATTTGTGCAATATCCTTTTGATAGTGTGGGTACCATATCATATTGCAATATTCAAGTGGACTACGAACATATGTTTTATAAAGCATAATCATGTGTTCTCCTTTTCTTGTTTCCCATTTTTGCTTTACATTTTGCCAAAAGAATTGCTATTTGATCATTGCATAACATGTTCCTATTCATCATCACACCAAGGTCTTTAACTGCTTCCTTATTTGTGATTGTCTCATTATTAGGTCCCCTATTTGCATATAGCTTTCCTTCTCTGTCTCCATAATTAATTGATTCAAATTTATCAGAGTTAAATACCATCCTATTTACCTCTGCCCAATCATATACTTTGTTAAGGTCTCTTTGTAGAGCGTTCCTATCTTCATCACAAGTAATTTCTCTACTTATTCTTGTGTCATCAGCGAAACTACTCACTACCGAATCCTTAAGATTACTGTCTATGTCTTCAATCATAATAACAAACAGTATTGCAGCTAACACCGTACCTTGTGGCACACCGGATATTACCTTGGCTTCATCCGATTTCTCATCGTTTGCAATAACTATCTGTTTTCTGTTGTGTAAAAATTCTTTTAACCATCTTCCTACTTTATCCACGATATTGTGTTTTCTAATTTTCTTCGCTAATATATTATGGTCTACTTTGTCAAAAGCTTTTGCAAAGTCTAGATAAACCACATCTGTTTCATTTCCGCTTTTCATATTTTTGAATATGTTCTCACGGTGGACTAACATTGGTTTGTGGTACTTTTTCCGGGTACGAAACCATGTTGTCTATATTAAACAAGTTATTTTTTATTAAATGTTTCATAATATTTTTCTTCATTACCCTTTCATACACTTTCATAATATGTGATGTTAGACTCACAGGCCTATAATTACTTGCCTCTAGTCTTGATCCACTTTTGAAAGTAGGGGTAATATATGCTAATTTGTGCTCATCATAAATCTTGCCTGTATCTACACTTTGTCTTAATAATATTGCAACTGGCTTTGCGATAGAATGAACTACTTTCTTTAACAAAATAGCAGGAATTCCATCAGGCCCTGCTGCAGCTCCATTTTTAATTTCATTAATAGCCTGCACAATATCAGCTTCATTAATATCTATGTCAGCTAAATATTCACTATTTTCGTCCCTTACTTCTATATCATTATCTTCATTATCTATTCTAGGGGTGAATTCTCTCTTATATCGTTCTGCCAATATGTTGCAAATTTCCTTTTTTCATTCGTTAATCTCCCTTCAATTCTTAGAGGGCCAATTTCTATTCTTCTTTTATTCATCTCTTTCGCATATGAGTATAATAGTTTGGGGTTTTGCTTGATATTTATTAGGGTTTTTTCTTCCAAGTCCCGTTTTTCATTTTCTTTTGATTGTATAATCTTTTTGTTCTGCATTTTCTATCTTACTTTTTAGTTCTATAACGTTCCATGCATTTTTTTCTTTTGCAAGACCTTTTTTCCACTTTCTGATTTTCTGGAACAAGATCCTTCTGTCTCTTGGTGTGTGCATGACTGATGTTTACTTTTCTTCTTCGGTATATATTTATCCACTATTTTCTCTAATATTTTATATAATATCTCCGTATTTACCCTTATGTCATCACTTACGAAAATGTTATCCCAATCTTTGTTTAATTCTTCATTTATTTCTGACCATTTTATATTTTTACTGTAGAAGTTGTATTTTCCATATCCTTCCCACTTTTTCATTTCTTGCTTATCTCTGTTTTCACTTGCTTTGGTATGGACTGTTAATTCTATGACATTATGGTCTGAATACTCGCATCATAAACTATTATTTCTTTAACATAATTCATCTCGTTCACAAATACTAGTCTAAAAGTATTTTCCTTTCTTGTTGGCAGGTGATTTATTTGTTGAATGTTGTATTCTAGTAGCATATCTAATAGCTTTTCGAATTGCCTCTTATCTTCTGCACTACTATTAATCTCTTTTGTATATGTATAAGTACAACCACAATCTCCTATTCGTTCTTTCCAGTCTACGAAAGGAAAGTTGAAGTCTCCAGATAGGAGAATAGTCCAGGCCTTGTGATTTCTACATATATCATCCAATTTTTCTATTATTAAGTCAAACTCTTTAGTATTAGAAGGTCTATATATTACTATGTTCATTAATTTTTCAGATTCAAATTCTACCGCTATTAGTTCACATTCTGAGTTACTATATTTCTCATATATTTTTCCTTGTTTTTTGTCTTTCCCATATTTTGCGGTTCCCCCTTGATTCCTATTTTTTCTATCTGATCTATAAGTTTGGAACCCTTTTATTTGATCATCATTCCCAAGTTCTTCTTGGAATACCAGGTTTCACTTATATTCATTATATCTATTTTCTTTTCAATTTGGGTTAGTTCTTCTAAGTACTCTATTTTTCTTTTTGAGTTACTCGTAACTAAACCTTGCGCATTCATCACTATGATGGTTTGCGTGTTTTCTCCTTCATTTAATATTGGTAGTAATAAAGATTTTCCCATGTCTCTTTCCTGTTCTGGTATGTTGTTCTTTTTTTCATTTCCAGAAATTCTGACATTAAGTTAAAAAATCCAACTTTTCCATAATATTAGATCTTCCTTCATCATAATTATTCATTTTGTGTCTGAATCTGCAATTTTCTCCGTTTCTGCAATCCTCTTGCATATAGTGAAAAGTTCAGTCGGGAAACTGTTTGCCAGTTGATGTTTTGGATAAGTTATCCGGAAGAAAACAGAAAAGTTTGAAAAATAAAGGAAAGGATTTATTTAGCGTTCATTCTCTATTTTTGGCCATATGTTAAGTGGCTCACAAAAACTGAAACACTAATATTTTCTATATTATATAATGTTCTCTTTATTGGCAACGATCGTTCCAACAATTCATGGCCATTAGAAATTGACCTTCAATTATAGAGTTAATCGAATTATCCAGGGCAAACATTTATCTTAGGAAAAAGAAAAGGATCGCCTCTCAAAAGGGACAAGTCAGAATTAGACTTCAAAGCCAACATTCCTATTAAAATACAATATAGCTAAATTGCAAAGAAGGTTTATAATTTACATTTAAATGAGAAACCAAAATGTTAGTAAAATGAATTGTTACTCCGCGTGCAACGGATGATACAAATTCAATATTGAAACTGAATATTTCATTTAATCTGGACTAATGGAAACTCTGTCTGTCTGTCTGCCTCTCTCCAGTAGTATAGTATATTTAACATTTTTATGCATATAGAACAGTGCGTAATGTGGACGGACGTAATTCCGTGTGTTTTTTCGAAAAACCTTTCAATAAAGGTTATAAAACGAAGCGAGTGTAATATTTAATCCTAATCTATTTATAGGTAGACTGACTCCCTCGCTATCTCAAAACTTCCTCGATATCGCAACCTATTTGACTATTTCAGTTTCATTACTTATTTCTCTTGCGTAAAGATTTAACCTTTTCAATCTTTCCTTCATGCAATTTCAGAACCCACGGAACGCTATGTCTCAGCGCCATCTTCGCCTGTCACTCCACCTGGGAAATATTTTATCACTTACTGCTTTAAATCATTTACTCTCTGTAACAGTGCTGAAATAAAATGAAAATTTTTATTCTATCTGAGTATTACTGGTACTGAGTCTGTGTGTTTCTTTACTTTATATTTTGTATTTTACCCCATGTTCTGCGGTTATGTAATAATTAATCTTTTTTCCTTTATCTCTATATAAGTATCAGTCTACAAACAACTAAATTCATGATAGATCCGGTCTTAAGTGCGCATCAGTATTGTGTGGTTGGTTACATATGTAACTCAACGCACTTCTTGTGTGCGTGTGTTTTTTTTTTAGCCACTGTTTCAGATAATATTATAACATAAGCCATGCTTATAAACTTTTATTACAGTAAATATGCAGGAGACCGGAAAATCTTTTGAAAGTTTTTTTTTCTTTTTGTTTTTACAAGTTTCTGTAATGTTTCTTCATCTCTTCTACCTGCTCAGACAAAATGCTCTCGCTTAATTATGTACTCTTGACTTTCTCTCGAAATGTGACAATCCCTTGTTTTCGTAGAACTTTTAAGAATTTTCCCTCTTGCGAGTGCTTTTGTTATAATAGACTTTTCCCCCTTTTCATTGTTTTTATTGGTCTGACGGTGCTGTAATTTTGAGACGTTATGTTAAAGTGAAACGTGCTTGAGTTTCATTATTCATATATTTCATACAAGGATCATCTTAACATTGTAGTGTCATGTTTCTCATGTGTTTTATATATATATATTATAATACATTATATATATAGATATATTCTAATATAATATATATACATATATATATATATATATATATATATATATATATTATATATATATAAATATATTAGAATTATTTCTTTGATATCATTCACGCTTTGCTATCTTGCATTATTTACCTATTTTAGAGCCGTTTAGAATGTTAGCTCATCAGTGGAACACAGCGCAACATATCTATCTATCTCTTTCCATTCATTCATTTCGATTTCAGCTCACGGCTTTATACACCTTTGCTATTCTTTTCTTCAGGGATTTCGCAGGGCCAGATCAATAGCAAATCCATCTTCATTTGCATAGTCGATACCATCCCTCTAGGCCAAAACAGATCTTTCTAATAAATTTTTTATGATTTGAGTCTTTCCGTGAAATGCTTCCATCATCTCTCTCTCGTCCATCAATAAGGATGATTTTCCCTCGGATTTTACTCAGATCCCTGACACCACGTCTAGGTATACCTAGACCGTGGCTGACACATCTGCCCACGTTTCGAGCGTTGTAATGGACAATTACTTTCCCCTGTTAACCTCTAGAATTTCTTCCCCATATCATGCATGCCTTGCATGCCATAGTCAGTCTTTGCACCGTTTCCCTTATCCGAGAGGAACAATATTTCCCCGGCCAACATTTATTTCCTTTTCGAGAAACAATACTTCAACTGTGATTCATTTAATTCCTGGAGTTTATGCAAGCATTATTCCTGATACATTTTTCAATAATTTTTTTGATTCTTTCTTATTCTGATAAACGGGATTTTTTTAACGGCCTATTAATGTGCAAGAAATGACTTAGTCTTTCCCCTACGGTTTCGACAAATATTAAGTAAATGGAAAAAATGGAAGAAAGTTACGCGCGCGGTATTTAGGGATTGAGTTTTCAATTTCAGTACAATATATGAAGAAAAATTCTTCCCGCCTCCATCCCGCCCTCTTCCCCCACAAAGCACATCTTGGATAAGATTTATTGATTTTAAGCACACATGCCAAGCACTGGGGCAACTAAGGCTATTCAGCGTTGAAACGGAAATTGACATTGAATATGTGTAACAGGAGGAAAACCTCGCAGTTGCACTATGAATCAATTGCTAGGAGAGGGGGGACAGTAAGATGGAAAAAGGAGAATATGGACAGAGGTACATTAAAATGAACGAAAGCAGTCGCAGCCTTAAGTAATGCCTACATTACAATGCATGAGGTGCACTGACTGCACTAACTCCGTACGGGAAGCACATCTTGGAGTATTGAAATGTTATCAAGTCAGGCTATTGCTGAGAGTCCCACACGGCCTCATCTTCAATGATGAGATATTCATTAATAGATGATGGTTTTTTAAGCTGGCGTTGCAACATCCAACCTCACTTACAGTGGAGATAGCTTTGATACAAACATTTTATTTTGATAGAAATAAAAAGAGGGAAACTTTGATGGAAAGGTTCTCCAAAGAATATTTATTCGGGATGAGAGGTGGTGAACTTCTTGGGATGGAGAACGGATCAAAGACCGAAGTCAACCTTTTTTGGGTCTATCACATTCATCCTTTTCGACTGGGTGGTTTTTATAGCGTGGATTCCGGGTTGCATCCTGCCTCCTTAGGAGTCCATCACTTTTCTCACTATGTGCCCTGTTTCTAGGCGAACACTTTTCTGCATGAGTCCTGGAGCTACTTCGGCATCTAGTTTTTCTGGGTTCCTTTCAAAGGATCTTGGGATCGTGCTGCCTAGTGTTCCTATGATTATGGGTACAATAATAATAATAATAATAATAATAATAATAATAATAATAATAATAATAATAATAATAATTATTTTTTTTGCTCTATCACAGTCCTCCAATTCGACTGGGTGGTATTTATAGTGTGGGGTTCCGGGTTGCATCCTGCCTCCTTAGGAGTCCATCACTTTTCTTACTATGTGCGCCGTTTCTAGGATTCACCTCTTCTTCTGCATGAGTTCCTTGGAGCTACTTCAGCCTCTAGTTTTTCTAGATGCCCTTTTTCAGGGATCTTGGGTAATCGTGCCTAATGCCTACCCTATGAATTATGGGTACAATTTCCACTGGCATATCCCATATCCTTCTTATTTCTATTTTCAGATCTTGATACTTATCCATTTTTTCTCTCTCTTTCTCTTCAACTTTGGTGTCCCATGGTATTGCGACATTAATGAGTGATACCTTCTTGACTTTGTCAATCAACGTCACGTCTGGTCTATTTGCACGTATCACCCTATCTGTTCTGATACCATAGTCCCAGAGGATCTTTGCCTGATCGTTTTCTATCACTCCCTCAGGTTGGTGCTCGTACCACTTATTACTGCAAGGTAGCTGATGTTTCTTGCACAGGCTCCAGTGGAGGGCTTTTGCCACTGAATCATGCCTCTTTTTGTACTGGTTCTGTGCAAGTGCCGGGCATTCGCTTGCTATGTGGTTTATGGTTTCATTTTTCGTATTGCACTTCCTACATATGGGAGAGATGTTGTTTCCGTCTATCGTTCGTTGAACATATCTGGTTTTTAGGGCCTGATCTTGTGCCGCTGTTATCATTCCTTCAGTTTCCTTCTTTAGCTCTCCCCTCTGTAGCCATTGCCATGTGTCATTGCTGGCTAGTCCTTCAGTCTGTCTCATGTATTGTCCGTGCATTGGTTTGTTGTGCCAGTCCTCTGTTCTGTTTGTCATTCTCCTGTCTCTGTATATTTCTGGGTCTTCGTCTACTTTTATTAGTCCTCTTCCTCAGCACTTTTCTTTAGCCACTCGTCTTCACTGGTTTTCAGATAGTTGCCCCACCAGTGCTCCGTTCTCGATGTTGACGCAGTCCTCTATACTTAGTAGTCCTCTCCCTCCTTCATTTCGTGTTATGTATAGTCTGTCCGTATTTGCTCTTGGGTGTAGTGCTTTGTGTATTGTCATATGTTTCCTGGTTTTCTGATCTATGCTGCGAAGTTCTGCCTTCGTCCATTCCACTATTCCTGCGCTGTATCTGATTACTGGCACTGCCCATGTTTATGGCTTTTATCATATTTCCGGCGTTGAGTTTTGACTTGAGTATCGCCTTGAATCTTTGCATATATTCTTTCCTGATCGTGTCCTTTATCTCTTGGTGTTTTATATCCCCTCCTTTCATTATTCCCAGGTATTTGTATCCAGTCTCATCTACGTGTTTGATGTTGCTCCCATCTGGTAGCTTTATCCCTTCAGTTCTCGTTACTTTGCCTTTTTGTATGTTGACTAAGGCGCATTTTTCTATTCCAAACTCCATCCTGATGTCCCCAGATACAATCCTTACAGTCTGGATTGGGGTATCTATTTCCTTGATGCTCTTAACATACAGCTTGATGTCGTCCATGAACATCAGATGGTTGATTCTGTTGCCTCTTTTCTTGAGTTGGTACCCGGCATCCATCTTCTGTAGAACTTTTGTCATGGGAATCATGGCTACTACGAAGAGTAGTGGGGACTGAGTCGCCCTGGAAGATCCCTCTCCTGATATTAACCTCTGCTAGTCTTATTCCAGAGCTTGTAAGTATTGTATTCCAGTTGCGCATTGTATTTTTGAGGAAGCTGATGGTGTTTTCCTCTGCCCCATATATTTTCTGGAATTCTATTAGCCATGTGTGTGGTATCATGTCGAAGGCTTTCTTATAGTCTATCCATGCCATGCTTAGGTTAGTTTTCCTTCTCCTAATAATAATAATAATAATAACAATTATTATTATTGTTATAATTATTATTATTATTATTATTATTATTATTATTATTATTATTTTATGATTATTATTAGTATTTAATTATTATTATTTTATTATTATTATTATTATTAGGGAAAAACTCTCTATCGCTTGAGTATAATGATGTTCTAAAGGGGCCACAATAATACAAAGTGTTAAGAGTCCGTGTACAGTTTTTAAGAATTTACAATTTGTAAAGTCTTAAAAATTATACACGGACTCTTAACACTGTATTATTGTGGACCCTTTAGAACATTATTATTATTATTAAGAAGTTAAACAGACCGTTGGAATAAGCTAAAGAAGTTGGACTTCTTAGATGGGAATTTTGCCACTGGGAACTTTTGAAAAGTAAAAGCTAAAAGTAGTAAGACAGAAGTCACGAGAGACTATGCCGAAAAACTTCAATTCCGCATAAGTGTGGCGCAAGTCAACTTGTAGACGAAACCCATTTGCGGGTTCTTGATGGAGACGTCCATCCAACATCTGTGGGGCGGAAACCCACCTTTGTGGGCTCTTGGTGGAGACGTACTTATACATCGTCTGGAAATTTCGTCCACTCGCTTGCGGAAAATCTTGGCCAATCTTTATCATGATTGAAAAAAAAATCCTTGGGTGGTAATAGTTATTGATAGTGTAGGAAATAAACTTACGAAAGTGCGGAGTATCAATCGGGAAATCTGAAGGAGCCTTTTGACGAGGAACAGATGAATAAAAGTGTCTCAGGGGCCGGAACCAGGCAGTCTGTCTGCTCAAGTCGAAGATGCCTTTCAGATCTGCATAAATTGCTTTCGACACGATTAAGCGAGACAGGAAAGCTAAGAGGAAGAGGAGAGGAAAGGGTTTCGGGAGAGAGGAAGAGTGATTTGCATATAGTGGATGAGACAACAGGGAGTCCGAGAGAAAAGTCATTAGTGAAGAGAGGGAGGAGGGTACGAGAGCAGATATTTAGCTGCTCTGCAAAATAATCGTCCTTTCTTGCAGTTCCTACATTCATTTCTGTCTTATTTTCGTTTGTTTCCCCATTTCTTCATCTATATTGATGGTCATTTTACACATGACTTTCCTTCCGTTTTCTCTGCTATCATTTACTGAATTCTTGTTTGGTCGTATTTTGCAAATTCATTTGTTTTTTACCTTAAAGATTCATTTCTTATTCATTAGACTGAGTTCTACGTCACTTCTGTGAAACACTTGAAACAACAGCTTTTCTCGACATTTTCTCAAGAGAGAGAGAGAGGAGAGAGAGAGAGAGAGAGAGAGAGAGAGAGAGAGAAAGGAATGATCTGAATAGCATTCCTTTAAAAACTGTTCTTATGACCATTAAACCGGTCATTTTTCATCGTGTTTTTCGTAGTTTCTTCTTCAAATGTAACACTTCTCGCATCACTTTTAGGTTATATATTCTTTTATTGCTTTTTCTTTGACCTTCTTTCCTTATTTTAGCCCTCACTAAATATTGGTCGTATTCCGTACCATAAAAATTCGGATTAGTTTTTCCAAGTTTAAGTATAACATATCTTGCTTTTCTTTCACTGAGTTCCCTTCCATAAAATAAACTTGAGAGACAATTCATTCCTATCTACCGTTCACAAAATCACTCCCAATCAACACTAATGATACATAGAATTTTCACTCTAGGCTAAGTCCCAAGACCGTTTCCTCGTTCTCGAAGATCCGCCTCCATACCATATAAGTTACATTACTACTGCGAATTGCTGATATTGTTGGTGGTGCCCTTATATATTGCTAATAATGCTGCTGCTTCGTTGCTGCTGCTGGCTGCTAGTGTTTCTGTAGACAGTAGTAATGGAAGTTTCAGTGATGATAAAAGGAAAATGCTGATTAAGATTTCTCCAGTAACATTACCGTCAATTATTATCGTTTATTTTTCTCCTCTCCTTTCTGGTCTTCTCCAATTGCATCTCTTCTGCCTCTCATCCACGGCATTCTTCTTCGATCTACTTCGTCGTCGCCGCTGCCTCCTCCTCCTCCTCCTCCTCCTTCTTTGTTTTCTCGGTCTCCATGAAAGTAAATCCAGGCCATTTCCCGAGGCCATCTTTCCTCCTCCATCACAGGAAACTGACACTCCTTGTCGCATCTGTAATGGCCAAACTGTTGCAGCGAAAAGTATGAGAAACTGTGAGGATTTCGAGAACTGGGTTGGAGCCGCCATTGCAGCTCATGAGCAATGGGCGTTATCCCCATAAAACAGGCCGCGGCGGTAGAGAAATATAGCGGTTTTGCGCCGGACGCATGGCTGATGCGCAAGACAAAATAAGAGTCGCTGAATGGCAGCTTCTCCTAGTGGATGGACACTCATTTTTTTATTTTTATTTTTTTTACATATAAGAAGGCGAGTACTTACAAGACAAAGTGACCCTGTTTTCTGGAAGGATTCCATTCGTTGATTATTATTACTATTTTTTTTTTTATTTTCATTCTTTTCTCCCTGCCACGCGGACAAAACCAACAGCGTCCCAAAACCTTTATTTGCGGCGAAGGACGAACGCTATCATTCGGTGCAAATGGACTGGAATGGTCAACAGATAGAACTGCCCACACACACAACTGACGGCTGAGGATAATTCATCATGTTACGTGGAATGGGAAATAATGGAAGCTTCATAATGGATCGTAGAGTAAACAGTTTTTTGGAAAACATCAAAAATCCAGTGGCGGTTCTCCTCGGCTAAAAGCCACTCAACTTGATGAACTATTAATTTCATCTTCGTCTTTTATTTGGGGCAGCCTCTTTTTCGCTCCGTCCTTTTTTTTTTTTTCTTTTTTTTCTAGCATGCCACTTTTTGTTGCCGATGTTATTCTTCGGGGAAAAGTTTGGAATTAGCATTATATGTCGCAATGGGAAAGCGGAAAAACATCATTAGGTTTATTTTTTTTACCGAGTTATAGCGACGTCTCATCGTTTATTATGCGTCTGCTTTAGAATGCGCGTTATGCATGTGCTTGTGAGTGAATGCTTAAAGAAACATTGATCGTTTTGTTCAAAGCAAGGATTGATCAGCAACTATGATTTCAGAGGAAGCAAATCTATTTTGAAACTTACGATTACTTGAAAGTTTTTCTTGTTATGAAAGCGTTAGCTTTTTTTTCTTCCTTTACCGAAAGCGTCGTCGCGTCTTTCCGGTGCTTTTTATTTTTATTTTTTCATTTTCATGGTCAAACGAGTTCGTAAACTTGTAAAGAATTAATTTGTTAAGTTCAAAAATGGCGTTATTCTCCACGTCACTCTGTTTTTTCCTTACCGCTAACAAGCTGTAAGTGACATTGCCTGGTCAATGGTATTATAGGAAGTTACAGTTACTTAGTCCATACCGCGGTCCATTTCCTGATAGAAGAACGATTCGGAAATGGACGCGGATCCACGTAGACGTAGATGAGGAAATATTCTCTCTCTCTCTCTCTCTCTCTCTCTCTCTATACACACACACAGACACGCACACACAACATACGTATATATATATATATAGTATAGTTATATATATATATATATATATATATTCTATATATATATATATTTGTTCAGAATTTTAAGCCTCAGAACCAAGGAAAGTTCAGATTTCTTTATAACAAGAACTCCATTCATCCTTGCCTATATGCAAGTTGCCCCTTTGAACTGAAAGCCTCAGTTCTCTAGAAAAACTCTCTTTGCTCCCGTTGGTTGTTCTGAATTTGCCCCCCACAGGGAAAATCCGGATTGGGGGCGGCACCTGGGAGTTTAAAAGAGCAAGGACAGCAGCAGCTCGCTCACAGAACTCTCTCAGACCCGCTCTGAACCGCTCGGAGGCAGGACTTCCTCTCAAGCACTGCAGACTCCACTTCACCCTTCTGCTCCCCCTGCCTCCTCTGGGGAATCCCAACTATCTTTGTTTATACCTTCATAGTGCACAGGAATATCAACAGATAAGAAGACTACCAAGCCCAAGATTTCCAGGTACTGTGAGAGTAAATTTCAGTTCAGCTAGGGAATTGTTTTGCCTTTTGTTTGTATTTCACTACCATTTTTCCAAGGCGACTTTCCCCCCCTCCTTTGTTCAGCCCCTCACTCCCCCAATCTTGGTTCAATGCTGTGATTACTTCCCATGTGATGGTAGTAAATTCCCCCTAGTTACTTCAAGCAACGTAATAGTTCTTTCTGTATAAACTCCCTGTCATTTCATTCCCCTTTAGTGGTTTGTAAATTTTTAGATTGAGAGAAAGTAGTGTGGTAACGTCCCCCACTTGTCCCCTCACCTCAGTACTGATGCTGAGAATGCAATCTCTTTGCAGACAACACCATGCCTGATTGTGGAGAAACTGGGAACCCTTTAAGCAAGACACGAGAGATCATTTGTCCCTTGGGCAAAAGAAAATGGGGCTGAGCTTTGTGGTGATTTCTTCTGAGATGGACCTGATTGTTGTAATGATATAATATCTAAAAAAAATAGACATAGATAAACATGTGAGAAAGTATTAGAGAAATAAGTATCGATAGGATTTTATTTCTTGTTCAGGTGAAGTTTGATGTAATGGTAAGAGGCGGGACTTTGGATACAGAGATCAATACTATACTGTGGAAAAATGTAAACAGATGACAGTTTCACATGAAGAAGAGTTAGAGTGTGGCGGTAAAAGCCATGTTAACAAGCTTTATGAGAAAGTGAGAGCATAATATGAATTTTATAAGACGTAGAGGGGAAGGCTTGCGTGTCTTCAGGGTAACATCGAGTGTCTGTGTCTGTAATATAACCAAAACTTAAATTCAACAGCATTATGGTGATCGTATGTGCTCTTCATTTGCCTTATGCAGCTGAACAGATGCTCTAGGCTAAGATCTAGATAAACAGGTCTGACACTCGTGAGCGGTGTCAAAATATGACGTTACTGATGCCCGTCTTGCTTTGGTGTAGTATTATATCTGCCTTTGCTACATAAACCTAGTCAGTTGGCTTAGTCTGAAATTGCGCTTGGAAGCATAAAGATTCTTAGTTTTCATTGCTCAGTTTACGGTTGTAATAACTAAGAGAATAACACCAAAGGGCAAGTTATAAGTTTCTTGAGATTTCCTAAAGAAAGTGAGTTTTAAAGTTCCTTTTAAAAATCCATGTGCAGATAAGAGTGCATTTGCATTTGCTGAAGCGCCACACATGATTAAGCTAATAAGGAAAAATTTTATGGAACATAAATTTCACACAGAAAAGGGAGATTTTATTTCATCTACTTCTGTACGAGAAATGTTGGATAACACGGCAAATGAATCACAATTTAACACCAAATTTATTCAAAATCACTGTGCCAGGAACACAAAGGCAACATGTAAAGCATGCAACCCAGTTAATGTCCAAAACATGTGCACTACTGTACAGCTTCCAGGAGAAAAAGGTTTAATTTAGTCCTAAGAGTGGTTGGTGACAGATGATTTCATAGATGTAGCAAATGACTGATTTGATGAATTCCAGTGAAAGGGATGGAGATGTAAACTCAAGAAATGCCTACGGTGTGGTTAAAATCTACTAGAAAGAAATTTTAAGGAGGATAGTACACAAGATGAGAAATATGAGTGAAAGGTTATGCAGGTCGTTATTTAAGCTTTCAGAAAGGTATTTTTTTCTGCAAATTTTTTATTGGACTATTTGATATATTAAGCTCTTAATATAGCCTAGATTATATAATGATCTAGGGAATGAATCAAGACTGCTTGGAACCTATTTTTGGATAAGTTAGGTGGATGCATGGTCCTCATGAATACCCCAATACTTTGAGTGGTAAGAAGCGACTCTTTTATTTTTATCTGTGGTGCACCAATCACTATGCCGTGACTGGAATAATGAGTTAAAAGCCACAATCATGTATACGATAGTGTATTTTTCCAAAATACAAAAAGGTTAAAAACAGGGGACTTTCGATCATTTGCACAATGGTCGGTTGAAAGCTCCCTGTTTTTTACCTTTTAGTATTTTGAAAAATACATCATCAATACATTATTGTGGCTTTCAACTCATGATCCCTTTTGTTACGGGGGGAACTGCCTGTCCAAGGACCCGTGGTGTGCCTCTCTCTGCCCATCCCAGGACCTGTGGTGGGCCTTTACCTGCCCGTCCCGGGACCTGTGGCGGGCCTCCAACCTGCCCTTCCTGGGAACCGTGGAGGGCCTTGCCTTGCCCATCCTGGGACACGTGGTGGGCCTCTCCTTGCCTGTCTTGGAACCCGTGGTGGGCCTCGCCCCGCCTGTCCTGGCACCTGTGGCGCACCTCGACCGCCCATCCCGGGATCCGCGGAGGACCTTGCCCACTTGTCCCAGGACCTGCAATGGGCCTCGACTTGCCTGTCCCGGTACCCATGACGGCACTTGCATACCCATCCTGGAACCCGTGGCGTGCCTTGCCCACTTGTCCCGGGACTTGTGGCAGGCCTCACCCGCCCGTCTCGGGACCAGTGGCGGGCCTCGCTCGCCCGTCATGGGATGGCTGGCATCCTATGCCCGCCCGTCCCAAGACACATGGC
>NC_061107.1:102856758-102887122 GCF_015104395.2 Macrobrachium nipponense
GCCATGTGTCTTGGGACGGGCGGGCATAGGATGCCAGCCACAGGGCATGTAGTACGGTACGGTTCGGTACGATATTACGGTACGGTACGGTTTTTTTGGGGACGTAAGTACGGTTCGATATTACGGTACGATATTTTCCTTTGAGTTCGGTACGGTACGAAAGTACGATTTTTTTTTCGTACTTAATCGTACATTTCCGTACCAAATTCAGATAGGTGTCGCAAGCAGCCAAGCCCCGCCGGCCGCCCGCCCAACCGCCCAGTCACACTCCTGGTTGATTTGGGCGGTGACTCACCGCCCAAGTCAACCAGGGGTGTGACCATAAAGGATAACAGAGTTTCTTCTCACTGGGGTGTTAATTAAAGCATATCCCAGTGGGTTTTTGCCACGTCAGCCGTCACAGCAAAGGCTGGGCAAGGGTAAAAAAACGGCAAGATTCTCGGCTTAGGAAAAAAAAAAAAACCCACCCCCTTTTGCTTTTCCTATCTGCTGTGTATTTCTTGGACAGAATATATAATGTTCTCCTCACCGAAGAAGAGAAGGAACTTATAACTCTAGCTGCAAAAGGTTGAGACTTTCCTACAATGAGCGGCGTGACACGTTTTCCATCTTGCCAAAGGAGGTATTTAATCCTAATCCAAAAAAGGTACAATTCTGGATTAACCTCCTCCAGGTTAAGGTTAATCCTGAGAGTGGACATATACAGCGTACTGTGACTTCGATGCATAAGTAATATATAATGCCATGTGTATGTATGCTTACGTTTTAACATAACATATATAAAGGTATATACTATATGTACACATATACACACGCATCCAAAATGTAATTAGGATTTTATTATATATATATATATTATATATATATATATATATATATATATATATATATATATATATAACCCTACTTAAAATTTTCATTGAGCAACTCGAAAAATGTACAACAAAGTCCAATATTTATAAACATAATGTTTTGATCTCTTGTGTTTTGCTTTTGTACCGACGAATGGAGGGAGGTCAGATAATCCTCTTATTACTGTGACCCTTGGCGGTCACTTCCCTTAATCATCCATACACGAGGAAATGGCAGCGCCGCTCAAAAATTTTGCCCTATCTACCAAATTGTCGCCCTTTTTCCTGAAAAGTTTGAACGTGTTTAAGAAAATATGGCAGCAGTGCTAATCACCATCGAGTCTCAACCTTTTGTAGCCAGAGGTCAAATACATCTTCTTGGACTCTGGAAAAAAATTAAAACTATTTCTTCTACTAGTACTATGTCGTCAGTCTCAATGCTGGCAAAAGACGATTCATTCACGAGCGGCGATAGTGATGGTGAAGGTGACTCAGTAGATATTGTAGAGCAATTACTCCGAGTCAGTGATGTAAGCAGAGCAACTGATACCGCAAGCAAAGAGAGTGAAGTGGCTGAGCATATCAAAATGTTCGCCAAAGCTTCACGTATCAGTAAAAATGAGGGTGTATTTTCCCAGTGGTGCATTATCAACAAGAAAGTTGCACTAAAGAATCTTGCTGAAGTAGCAGTTGCTCTGCCTGTTACTCAAGCGAGCGTAAAGCGCACATTCTCTGGGTTGCACTTTATTCTTAATGATTTAAGACTAGGTCTAAAAGAGGATATTGTTGACCCTGTAATGCTATTACGCTGCAACACATAAAACTGTATGAATGCCTAATACTGTATAACTGAACATTTTCCTTTTGTAACCTCAGCAAAATAAAATTGTATTATATCATTAATGTATTACATAACACCAATCTTCTTGAAGTGGCAGTGGTGGTAAGGTAGTAGTAGTAGTAGTAGTAGTAGTAAAAAGTGCCTTGATGTCTATATGAACTGCAATGTAAAAAAAAAAAGTAGGTACGGAAACAGTACGAAATTACGGTACGATAAAATATCGTACTAGTACGGTACGGTATAAATTTTTAGGTACTGTACGAAATTACGGTACGGTAAAAATGCGTGGTACGAATAATTACGAAAAAACAAATCGAACCGTACCGTACTACATGCCCTGGCCAGCCATCCCATGACGGGCGAGCGAGGGCCCGCCACTGGTCCCGAGACGGGCGGGTGAGGCCTGCCACGAGTCCCGGGACAAGTGGGCAAGGCACGCCACGGGTTCCAGGATGGGTAGGCAAGTGCGTCATGGGTACCGGGACAGGCAAGTCGGGCGCCCATTGCAGGTCCCGGGACAAGCGGGCAAGGTCCTCCGCGGATCCCGGGATGGGCGGTCGAGGTGCGCCACAGGTGCCAGGACAGGCGGGGCGAGGCCCACCACGGGTTCCAAGACAGGCAAGGAGAGGCCCACCACGTGTCCCAGGATGGGCAAGGCAAGGCCCTCCACGGGTCCCAGGAAGGGCAGGTTGGAGGCCCGCCACAGGTCCTGGACGGGCAGGTAGAGGCCCGCCACAGGTCCTGGGATGGGCAGAGAGAGGCACACCACGGGTCCTTGGACAGGCAGTTCCCCCCGTAACAAAAGGGATCATGAGTTGAAAAAAAAAAGCCACAATAATGTATTGATGATGTATTTTTCAAAATACTAAAAGTAAAAACAGGGAGCTTTCAACCGACCATTGTGCAAATGATCGAAAGTCCCCTGTTTTTAACCTTTTTGTATTTTGGAAAAATACACTATCGTATACATGATTGTGGCTTTTAACTCATTATTCCAGTCACGGCATAGTTGATGATGCACCACAGAATAAAAATAAAGAGTCGCTTCTTGCCACTCAAAGTATTGGGGTATTCATGAGGACCATGCATCCGCCTAACTTATCCAAAAATAGGTTCCAAGCAGTCTTGATTCATTCCCTAGATCATTATATAATCTAGGCTATATTAAGAGCTTAATATATCAAATAGTCCAATAAAAAATTTGCAGAAAAAAATACCTTTCTGAAAGCTTAAATAACGACCTGCATAACCTTTCACTCATATTTCTCATCTTGTGTACTATCCTCCTTAAAATTTCTTTCTAGTAGATTTTAACCACACCATAGGCGTTTCTTGAGTTTACATCTCCATCCCTTTCACTGGAATTCATCAAATCAGTCATTTGCTACATCTATGAATCATCTGTCACCAACCATTCTTGGGACTAATTAAACCTTTTTCTCCTGGAAGCTGTACAGTAGTGGACATGTTTTGGACATTAACTGGGTTGCATGCTTTACAGTTGCCTTTGTGTCCGGCACAGTGATTTTGAATAAATTTGGTGTTAAATTGTGATTCATTTGCCGTGTTATCCAACATTTCTCGTACAGAAGTAGATGAAATAAAATCTCCCTTTTCTGTGTGAAATTTATGTTCCATAAAATTTTTCCTTATTAGCTTAATCATGTGTGGCGCTTCAGCAAATGCAAATGCACTCTTATCTGCACATGGATTTTTAAAAGGAACTTTAAAACTCACTTTCTTTAGGAAATCTCAAGAAACTTATAACTTGCCCTTTGGTGTTATTCTCTTAGTTATTACAACCGTAAACTGAGCAATGAAAACTAAGAATCTTTATGCTTCCAAGCGCAATTTCAGACTAAGCCAACTGACTAGGTTTATGTAGCAAAGGCAGATATAATACTACACCAAAGCAAGACGGGCATCAGTAACGTCATATTTTGACACCGCTCACGAGTGTCAGACCTGTTTATCTAGATCTTAGCCTAGAGCATCTGTTCAGCTGCATAAGGCAAATGAAGAGCACATACGATCACCATAATGCTGTTGAATTTAAGTTTTGGTTATATTACAGACACAGACACTCGATGTTACCCTGAAGACACGCAAGCCTTTCACCCTACGTCTTATAAAATTCATATTATGCTCTCACTTTCTCATAAAGCTTGTTAACATGGCTTTTACCGCCACACTCTAAACTCTTCTTCATGTGAAACTGTCATCTGTTTACATTTTTCCACAGTATAGTATTGATCTCTGTATCCAAAGTCCCGCCTCTTACCATTACATCAAACTTCACCTGAACAAGAAATAAAATCCTATCGATACTTATTTCTCTAATACTTTCTCACATGTTTATCTATGTCTATTTTTTTTAGATATTATATCATTACAACAATCAGGTCCATCTCAGAAGAAATCACCACAAAGCTCAGCCCCATTTTCTTTTGCCCAAGGGACAAATGATCTCTCGTGTCTTGCTTAAAGGGTTCCCAGTTTCTCCCACAATCAGGCATGGTGTTTGTCTGCAAAGAGATTGCATTCTAGCATCAGTACTGAGGTGAGGGACAAGTGGGGGGACGTTACACACTACTTTCTCTCAATCTAAAAATTTACAAACCACTAAAGGGGAATGAAATGACAGGGAGTTTATACAGAAAGAACTATTACGTTGCTTGAAGTAACTAGGGGGAATTTACTACCATCACATGGGAAGTAATCACAGCATTGAACCAAGATTGGGGGAGTGAGGGGCTGAACAAAGGAGGGGGGGAAAGTCGCCTTGGAAAAATGGTAGTGAAATACAGACAAAAGGCAAAACAATTCCCTAGCTGAACTGAAATTTACTCTCACAGTACCTGGAAATCTTGGGCTTGGTAGTCTTCTTATCTGTTGATATTCCTGTGCACTATGAAGGTATAAAGATATTTGGGATTCCCCAGAGGAGGCAGGGGGAGCAGAAGGGTGAAGTGGAGTCTGCAGTGCTTGAGAGGAAGTCCTGCCTCCGAGCGGTTCAGAGCGGGTCTGAGAGAGTTCTGTGAGCGAGCTGCTGCTGTCCTTGCTCTCTTAAACTCTCGCCTGGTAGGTGCCACCCAAATCCGGATTTTCCCTGTGGGGGGCAAATTCAGAACAACCAATGGAGCAAAGAGAGTTTTTCTAGAGAACTGAGGCTTTCAGTTCAAAGGGGCAACTTGCATATAGGCAAGGATGAATGAGTCTTGTTATAAAGAAATCTGAACTTTCCTTGGTTCTGGCTTAAAATCCTGAACAATATATTATATATATATATATATATATATATATATATATATATATACGTGTGTCGTGTGTGTGCGTGTGTGTTGTGTGTGTGTGTAGAGAGAGAGAGAGAGAGAGAGAGAGAGAATATTTCCTCATCTACGTCTACGTGGATCCGCGTCCATTTCCGAATCGTTCTTCTTCATCAGGAAATGGACCGGTATGGACTAAGTAACTGTAACTTCCTATAATACCATTGACCAGGCAATGTCACTTACAGCTTGGTAGCGGTAAGAAACAGAGTGACGTGGTATACGCATTTTGAACTTAACAAATTAATTCTTTACAAGTTACGAACTCGTTTGACCATGAAAATGAAAAAATAAAATAAAAAGCACCGGAAAGACGCGACGGACGCTTTCGGTAAAGGAAGAAATAAAAGCTAACGCTTTCATAACAAGAAAAAACTTTCAAGTAATCGTAAGTTTCAAAATAGATTTGCTTCCTCTGAAATCATAGTTGCTGATCAATCCTTGCTTTGAACAAAACGATCAATGTTTCTTTAAGCATTCACTCACAAGCACATGCATAACGCGCATTCTAAAGCAGACGCATAATAAACGATGAGACGTCGCTATAACTCGGTAAAATAAAACTAATGATGTTTTCCGCCTTTCCCATTGCGACATATAATGCTAATTCCAAACTTTTCCCCGAAGAATAACATCGGCAACAAAAAGTGGCATGCTAGAAAAAAAAAAAAAAAAAAAAAAAAAAAAAAAAAGGACGGAGCGAAAAAGAGGCTGCCCCAAATAAAAGACGAAGATGAAATTAATAGTTCATCAAGTTGAGTGGCTTTTAGCCGAGGAGAACCGCCACTGGATTTTTGATGTTTCCAAAACATGTTTACTCTACAGATCCATTATGAAGCTTCCATTATTTCCCTTCCACGTAACATGATGAATTATCCTCAGCCGTCAGTGTGTGTGTGTGGGCAGTTCTATCTGTTGACCATTCCAGTCCATTTGCACCGAATGATAGCGTTCGTCCTTCGCCGCAAATAAAGGTTTTGGGACGCTGTTGGTTTTGTCCGCGTGGCAGGGAAGAAAAGAATGAAAATAAAAAAAATAGTAATAATAATCAACGAATGGAATCCTTCCAGAAAACAGGGTCACTTTGTCTCCTTGTAAGTACTCGCCTTCTTATATGTAAAAAAAATAAAAATAAAAAAATGAGTGTCCATCCACTAGGAGAAGCTGCCATTCAGCGACTCTTATTTTGTCTTGCGCATCAGCCATGCGTCCGGCGCAAAACCGCTATATTTCTCTACCGCCGCGGCCTGTTTTATGGGGATAACGCCCATTGCTCATGAGCTGCAATGGCGGCTCCAACCCAGTTCTCGAAATCCTCACAGTTTCTCATACTTTTCGCTGCAACAGTTTGGCCATTACAGATGCGACAAGGAGTGTCAGTTTCCTGTGATGGAGGAGGAAAGATGGCCTCGGGAAATGGCCTGGATTTACTTTCATGGAGACCGAGAAAACAAAGAAGGAGGAGGGGGAGGAGGAGGAGGAGGAGGAGGAGGCAGCGGTGACGACGAAGTAGATCGAAGAAGAATGCCGTGGATGAGAGGCAGAAGAGATGCAATTGGAGAAGACCAGAGAGGAGAGGAGAAAAATAAACGATAATAATTGACGGTAATGTTACTGGAGAAATCTTCAATAAGCATTTTCCTTTTATCCTCACTGAAACTTCCATTACACTGTCTACAGAAACACTAGCAGCCAGCAGCAGCAACGAAGCAGCAGCATTATTGCTATATATAAGGGCAACGCCCGCAATATCAGCAATTCGCAATAGTAATGTAACTTATATGGTATGGAGGCGGATCCTCGAGAATGAGGAAACTGTCTTGGGACTTAGCCTAGAGTGAAAATTTTACATATCATTAGTATTGATTAGAAGTGATTTTGTGAATGATAGATAAGAATGAATTGTCTCTTAAGTTTATTTAATGGAAGGGAATTCAGTGAAAGGAAAGCAAGATGTGTTATACTTAAACTAGGAAAAACTAATCCGAATTTTTAAGTAACTTTTGTTAGTTTTAAGCTGTATTTTATTAATGTAAATATATGTATATTCATATAACAATGTAAAAGGATTTTTGTAAAAAATAAAAGAAAGAAAATATTTAGTGAGGGCTAAAATAAGGAAAGAAGGTCAAAGAAAAAGCAATAAAAGAATATATAACCTAAAAGCGATGCGAGAAGTGTTACATTTGAAGAAGAAACAACAAAAACACGATGAAAAATTAGCAGTTTAATGGTTATATGAAGTCTTTAAAGGAATGCTATTCAGATTATTGCTCTCTCTCTCTCTCTCTCTCTCTCTCTCTCTCTCTCTCTCTCTCTTGAGAAAATGTCGAGAAAAGCTTTAGTTTCAGGTGTTTCACAGAAGTGACGTAGAACTCAGTCTAATGAATAAGAAATGAATCTTTAAGGTAAAAAACAAATGAATTTGCAAAATACGACCAAACAAGAATTCAGTAAATGATAGCAGAGAAAACAGAAGGAAAATCATGTGTGAAATGACCATCAATATAGATGAAGAAATGGGGAAACAAACGAAAATAAGACAGAAATGAATGTAGGAACTGCAAGAAAGGACGATTATTTTGCAGAGCAGCTAAATATCTGCTCGTACCCTCCTCCCTCTCTTCACTAATGACTTTTCTCTCGGACTCCCTGTTGTCTCATCCACTATATGCAAATCACTCTTCCTCTCTCCCGAAACCCTTTCCTCTCCTCTTCCTCTTAGCTTTCCTGTCTCGCTTAATCGTGTCGAAAGCAATTTATGCAGATCTGAAAGGCATCTTCGACTTGAGCAGACAGACTGCCTGGTTCCGGCCCCTGAGACACTTTTATTCATCTGTTCCTCGTCAAAAGGCTCCTTCAGATTTCCCGATTGATACTCCGCACTTTCGTAAGTTTATTTCCTACACTATCAATAACTATTACCACCCAAGGATTTTTTTTTCAATCATGATAAAGATTGGCCAAGATTTTCCGCAAGCGAGTGGACGAAATTTCCAGACGATGTATAAGTACGTCTCCACCAAGAGCCCACAAATGGGTTTCGCCCACAGATGTTGGATGGACGTCTCCATCAAGAACCCGCAAATGGGTTTCGTCTACAAGTTGACTTGCGCCACACACTTATGCGGTATTGAAGTTTTTCGGCATAGTCTCTCGTGACTTCTGTCTTACTTTTAGCTTTTACTTTTCAAAAGTTCCCAGTGGCAAATTCCCATCTAGAAGTCCAACTTCTTTAGCTTATTCCAACGGTCTGTTTAACTTCTTAATAATAATAATAATGTTCTAAAGGGTCCACAATAATACAGTGTTAAGAGTCCGTGTATAATTTTTAAGACTTTACAAATTGTAAATTCTTAAAAACTGTACACGGACTCTTAACACTTTGTATTATTGTGGACCCTTTAGAACATCATTATACTCAAGCGATAGAGAGTTTTTCCCTAATAATAATAATAATAATAAAAATAATAATAATTAATACTAATAATAATAATAATAATAATAATAATAATAATAATAATAAGTATATACTAATAATAATTATAACAATAATAATAATTTTTATTATTATTATTATTATTAGGAGAAGGAAAAACTAAACCTAAGCATGGCATGGATAGACTATAAGAAAGCCTTCGACATGATACCACACACATGGCTAATAGAATTCCTGAAAATATATGGGGCAGAGGAAAACACCATCAGCTTCTCAAAAATACAATGCGCAACTGGAATACAATACTTACAAGCTCTGGAATAAGACTAGCAGAGGTTAATATCAGGAGAGGGATCTTCCAGGGCGACTCAGTCCCCACTACTCTTCGTAGTAGCCATGATTCCCATGACAAAAGTTCTACAGAAGATGGATGCCGGGTACCAACTCAAGAAAAGAGGCAACAGAATCAACCATCTGATGTTCATGTGTAAGTGTTTACATAATAAAAATATGGAAAATGTTAGTCCTCATATATATAAAAAGTCTAAAACTAAAGGGAAGGTCAACCAGATTGCTTGCAGGAATGTGATCAGAACTAGAGACGCTAAAGATGACGTATACAATAAGTATGTAGGCTAAGATAACATGCCGTCACCTGTAGTCATTCAATTGTTTATAAACATTAGTCCAAGCTCCCTGCTTGAGACAACTACCCGACCTATAATTAATTTCAAACGGCCTACGTGATCTGTAGCGTGTCTCATTTTGATTGTGTGTTCGTATGAAACTATGTCATTTGTATGTATGTTTTCATATGTTCGAACTACTGTCTGTTCCTTCATAACTTGTAACAGAGATGGTAGACGAGCAGAACAGAGTTAGCAATCATCATTAGAAGACCTGTACCTCTTTACCTAAGCTTTATCATGTAGAGGAATAGGATTAGCCATCATCATTGGCAGAAGCGATCAAGCTATCGTTATTAGAAGACTTGTACAATCATATCTGATCTTCAGCATGTAAAACTTCAGAAGAATACATATATTTTTATATTTCGTGTTTCTACAAGAACCTCCTCACCATGAGTTTAACACATCGTCGTAATAAAAACCAACAAGATAATACCGACTTCGTAAATGATCTACAAACCCCCAGACACTCCATTGAAGATGGAAGTGCAATACCAACCGACTTAGCGTAAGATTATCGCTAGTCTAACATTACCTCATAGGGCGCCTTATCATACAAGGCCACAAGCCCTAATATTGGTGGCCAGCGTACCAGACGAAACTCTACAACGTCCTACGAAGAAAAAACCAGAATAATAAATCATGTATCATAAGAAGTCAACGACGACGGAAGCAGCAGATTCTTCAAGCAACCTAGTATCATCGTTAGTGAGCGACTTCAGAAAACAATAAGAACTCTTCAACGACGACGAAAGCAACAGATTCTTCAGCCAACTTAGTATCATCGTTTAGTGAATAACTTCAAGAAACAAAACCGACGTGTCTTTTTCCTACGGCAACGCAAGCTTTGTCTCTCATTAGAATCATTCAAGAAAACATCGTTAGTGAGCGTTTCCGGCACTCCAAGAAAACAAAACCGAACGCGTCTGCAGCATCGGATCTTTCAAGGGCTCGAATCATCGAAACAACGCGCACGGGGGAAACTGAAGCCAAACCAGGTCGTCCGCTAAATAGAGAAGGAGGACCAAGGCCGTGTGTTGTTATCGGAACACCGTGACTTCCCACAAAAGCAAGCTAAGTACAATTTTTTATTCATTTGGAGTAACTTTGAGTGTTTCCTTTGCAGGTCGAATTTCGTTATTCCTGTGGCTGAAGTTACGAGACATTCTTAATCTTACTTTTTTACAGAAATTATCAACATCATTGAGATTTCGCTACTGCGAGTTTTTATCTTTGAGTGTCTGTTTCCAGAAGTTCTACTGAAATATCATAATCATATACTATGTTAATTTTATCATTTTGGGGGTGATTATTAATCCCTTACGTAACAAATCATATTAAACAGTGAATATGCGTTTACGCAGTGGACGTCTGTATTTATACAGATGCATGGATAGGGTCGTTAAGCACCGTAGTGATTAGAAAACACACAAAAAAACAAGTGGAACACCCGTACAAATCTATATAAATTAGAGGTAACACTATTTCGGGTCATGACAATAAATGCTCCTTTGCAAAGTCCCGCTCGCAGTTTTAGCCTTGAGTTTTTTTAGTTATATAAAATATCGAACCTCAATGACTCAACTTAACTTTAAAAATATGGCTGGATTGCAAGGAATAACATGTGTTAAAAAACTTTCATCAGGCTAAATGCGCTGACCAGGATCCCTCACTATTTCAAATTTTAGCAAAGAATGAAGTACAAACAGTTAATATTGAATGCAGTAGTGATAACTTGTCTTATTAGTAATCGCTCAGTTCCTAATAGTTCGTCATTCATTGCTTTATACGTAACCAGCAACATAATGCTAAAAACACACAATACTTTGCCGATGGTAATAAAGAGAAGGATCTTAATTATTACAAAGAAATAGAAACAGTAGCCCGTTCAGAATCAAACAAGCAAACTCGGTGACTGTGTCACCTAGTCAAGCGGTCAAGGTCAGTCAAAAACTGCCGAAGTGTTCAAAGCATAGCAAATTCCATACAATAAGCGACTCTAGCAGAGTGGGGAAAAGCGATGTTGGTTCATACATGCCAATATCTTTTTGAATTAAAAAGGATTTTTCCTATGAAACACACGACCGTATAAAGTAATCAGAGCAGGTTTTCGTTTTTTTTTAATACGTAAGTTATTATAAGTAGTGGTGGATAAAGTCCGACTTGTACGCGCCGTTAAAAAATTAGACATATCTTGTTTTATTTGTTTGTAGTACACGTAATATCCTGTATTTGCGGACTCACCGTCTGTTGTTCGAACTTCCCTAATGAGAAGTCCGGATAAGCGAGCGCTTACAGATACCTCTATAGTTATAAAAAAACGTTGATCTGTATGTAGTGTAATTGTAAGATCCATCTAGGGGTATACAAAATATTATCTTACATCCTGCAAAATAAGGCGTGTTTATCAAAGGAAAATCCTATAAACCTTCAAACATATTGAAATCCGTTTGAACAAAAAAAAGAGACAGTTAATCAAATAATAACTTATATAAAGGAACTATACATTTGTCTCATAAATCGTAACATTGTTCACATGACCCAACAGAATACTCCCACAACGGCAGTCGTAGTTTGCACGCAAAATCTCGAGAAGCATGCACCCTCGAATGTCTTAGTGCGTGTAAAAAGACTTTGCTGGGAAATGAAATTTTAATCCTTCCCGACACTCTGAAATATAACGATTTCCGCGAACAAAGCCCTAGACACGGTTGACACAGCAACAAGTTAATCTAGTGATCCACAAACGTATACATATCGTGGATACGGAAGTTATAAATATCGCATTTTTTATTGTTGCTAATTTTTAATCACGCCCAACCAGTCGTGGATGAATCTCTCTGATAATCTATCTAAAGTAATATCCGTAAAGTCATTCAAGCAGAGGTGATTCAGCAGAATTTTTTTTTATCTTCTACCTGAATACCAGGAAGTTTCTCCACTAGCGAGTGATCTCTGGGAGAAAAACGGATGTCATTGAAAACAAAATACGGTCTAAGGACAAACATAAAGCTATATACGTACCTTCGCTAGACTCTCAATGAAATTTCAAAATAGAGATAAATGACGAAGTTGAAAAATGTTAGTAATAGGAGTCATTAGGAAATCAAATAAGCCCATATAATTTTTCCCTCAAAAGTCATGCCATAAAAGATCGGACTTGGCGTATCTGCGTAGATTTCTGTCGCTTAAACAAGGAAACGACTCCCGATAGTTTCCAGTGCCATGTACCGACGACATCTTATCTCTGTTAGGTTAGAATAAATTTTCACCAGCTTGGACTTACTTAAATGCTTTTACCAGATACCATTACCTAAGTGATTGTACCTCATACACCGTTTTCAGCACACTCAGGGGACATTATCAATTTTTACGTATGCCTCCGGCTTACGTTGCGCCCCAATTACAATATAGTGTTTGGAGACTTTTAGGGGATACCCTACATGCCTATTGGTTGGTCTTATAATCTTTTCTAATACCTTAGAAGTACATTCACATAAACTAGAGCTAGTGCTACAGAGACAAAGACAAATAATCTCAGAGTAAAATATCTAAATGTGAGTTTTAAAAAACCGAAAATGTTTATCTAGGTTTTATGTGTCTAGTCAAGGTCTTAAAGTAGTCCATGGTAAGGTGCGGCTATTCATAACTTTTCCGGTACTTATTAACGTAAAAGGGGGATACAGCACTTTTGCGCTGTAGTGGGTATTACAATCGTATGCAAATATGTAACTCTTCAATCATGACAGCTCCTTTAACAGATCTTACGAAGAAGAGCGTAGATTGATTATGGTCTAAAAAGCATCACAGGCGTTCGATATCTTAAAAGCGGAATAATGCAGCTTACCTAACTTAAAAATCCCTGATTTAAATAAGAATTTTTTTTTTATTGCAACAGACGCCTCAGACCAAGGGGTAAAGAGGGATACTACTTCAGCAATATGATAAACAGTTCTTTCCTATAGCTTTTATTCACGTAAACTAAAGCCCTCTGAAAGTAAATATGCAGTAATAAGCAAGGAAGGGCTAGGTATCTTTAACTCACTAGTACATTTTAAGTTCATAATCTATGGCTATCCTGATAAAGTCCTTACTGAACATGAGTCCTTTACCGAGTTTTTCAAAGGGCTGGCTTTAATCACAGTCCAAAAGGAACTCGGTGACAAATGATCATTCAGGTCTTTGGAGCCAAGATAAGATATCTACCTGGGAAAGCAAATATCATAGCTGACGCATTATCCCGCAATCCCGCACCATACAGCAAAGAACCATTAATTAGACTAAAAGATATAGAAAAACATCCGTGCCTATTGTTTAAAAAACCGTATCTAAACAAGAAAATTCCTTAACCCAGAGATCGCGACCATTGAATATCTGGGTTGGAGCGCAGAACTGTTACAAACTGAACAAAGCAAGTGTCAACAGTGATAAGCAAAAACAATAAACCACCCAACAATAAACACTTCGAACGGAAACAAGGTCAGCAGCCTAAGCAAAACCAATAAAAACAATTCGAACGGAAACAGGGTCAGCGGCTAAGCCAAAACCAATAAACACTTCGAGCAGAAACCCTAAAGCAAAAATATATGTTTAAAGTATGTGTCTTCAAAGAAATAATGTAATCAAATGTAATATTATCTGTAGGACCGTGACGAGGAAAACCAAGAAGAACACAGCAGATGACTAACGACCAGGTAGTAATAATAATCTCTTTCATACCAATCGTCATAACTGGTTGCATTCCGTCATCCAGGGTTCCCTACTATGTCACAGAAAGCCAAATCACTGTTTTACTGGCTACAATGCTTACAGATATAAAAAAGCACATAACTAATTGTAAACCCGTGTCATGAAACAAGGGATACACTAAGACACCTGTCAGTTTAGGGGCCTATCCTGTGCCAAATCAATCCTTGAAAGAATATACTTAGAATTATTAACAGAGTTACGAGTCTGACAGAGGGAATAAACACTTTTTAGTGTTAATAGTTCCTTGACACGTTATATAGAAGTAATAGCACTAAAAACAAACACCGCAATTGAGT
This sequence comes from Macrobrachium nipponense, assembly GCF_015104395.2. Classification (NCBI taxonomy): domain Eukaryota; kingdom Metazoa; phylum Arthropoda; class Malacostraca; order Decapoda; family Palaemonidae; genus Macrobrachium; species Macrobrachium nipponense. Next base: position 102,870,953 of record NC_061107.1, read on the forward strand.
GCATTAGGAATATTTATGAGTGCTAAATCAGTAAACATGGAATTCAACACATGATAATCTGACTCGGGTGGTGTAAATCAATAATAATCTCCATAACACGTGGTGTGAATTCCTTTCCATTAAGAAAACCAATAATATATTTTATCACCCAGAGTCAATCGGTTTGGTAGAATAACTGATAATTAAATAGGAAGTGTCAATGTCTTACGAGTTACAACTCGTGATATTGGATCCGAACTGGATTATAACGGTTTCTCGCGGTTTTAAATACCTTTATCATTTATATCTTGTATCTATAGAATTGATGCCGCAAGTAGCCTTATACGGTACGCCGCTTAGAACACTTTGCCACATATTCAAGCCAACCATTAATTTATCAAATATATATAAAAAAATATATAAATGAATAAATATAAAAAAAATAAAATAAATATGGATACAAGTGGAGTCAAATATAATACACTCGTAAGTAGTCGGAAGGGTTACAAATTATAATAAAAAAGGAATCACGATAAAATCAATAAGCAAAACGTAACCATAGATAATTAAATATCCAAATATATATGCGTAAAGAATTGAACTCTAACTTAACGCTTTAGTAATGACAAATAAGCTAAAAAGTTCAAACACATATCCAAAATCTACTGACATATTGTCTGTCCCGGTGATTATATTCGTAGTCAATGAAAAAAAAAAATTAAATAATAAATAAATAAATAAATAAAATAATAAATAAAATAAATAAAATAAAATAAAAGAGATTTTAAAGTCAGGAAGTCTAGAAGTGAAAATGTTATCTATGAAATAATCCTATATGATCTTATACAGGGCTAATAATATATATAGAATTTGTAGGAAACCTTTTTCATATAGTTTGAATAAGGAATATTTAATTTAAACATAATTACAATTATGCAGATTTCCAACATGAAACTAATATATTGTTCAATTTTGGTACTGTTTTTTTTTTTTCAGACATTCTTTTCGTGTGGGTCGAGTATTAAAAGATAAAAATTTAAATTTCCTAAGCGTTCGTATTTCTTACAGCAAGTAACGTAACTCGTTAGCTGGCTGAGAGCAATCTCCTGCCAAGTGACGACGTCATCATTGCCGTATCAGCATTTGTTCCTTTAAACCTCAATAATCTGCTTACACAGGCTTCATCTGTGTGTCGTCTCTGCTTGCAAAACAGATTGACTGGAGAAAGGAATGCTTAGCCCGAACTTCTCATGGGCAAGGCAGAACGTTAGGTACAAGTGTCTATCGGTATGCGCAAATGCAACTTGAAATCATTTTAAAATAATAAAATAAACAAAATAAGGAAATAGAATTTCTATAACATCAAAATGAATTAATTTTTTTTTCTGAACCTCATAGACATTTAGAAGTATCAAGTCATGGGAAAATGTCGCATTTTCTTGAAAAACCCAAAGTTTATATAGAAATTAGTTACATAGTGGGTTTTTTTCGTTGCATCTCCTACCTATTAATAAAGTTTTTAAAATTAACCTCAGAGGATGCGCGCGAGAAAATTGAATATGAAACTTTTGTTAGGGCACATAGGATCAGATTTTATCACAACTTAATTTCAGTTAGCATAGAGAAATACAGAATCATGATTAATCTTCTCTTTGATTCTTATGTTGCCTGGCAATCTTACAAATAGCTCCGTTTTTCACTTCTTTGTCTAGTAACTTACTACCAATAATATCGAATTTTCTTTGAGACTCGTAATGATATCTATTTTTTTTTTTTTTATAATTATGGATATTTTTACAGTCATCATAGACCTGGATAGGTTCACTCATTGTTAATGCCATGGATAAAAAGTTTGTACAGCGGACTCTTTTGAATTCCAAAATATCAGCGAATTCATGTGGGTTAAGTTCCTGGTCTAAATGGCTCTCTCCCCTCCCGTATTTGGATGTTGTCTGAATTTACTTTGCCCTTGTGACAAGTATAATTTAACTTGCAGGCTGATTAATGGAACCTGGTTACAGTATCCTGCAGTACGAGAGTTTCACATCGCAACTTCAAAAAATCGTTCGTCGCAGCGGACGACTACAGTCAAGTAACAACCGCCTACAATGTGAAAGGAATTTATTTTCATGGACTTCTTCGACTGACACCGTAATCCCGTCGTTAATCTCGTTTTAATGCAGAATGCTCCGGCGGCTGTCGGAATCGACTACAAAAGGGACATACTTCGACAATTACGACCCGAAGGATATTCAACTCTACTTTGCTGGCGAAGGACTCGTGCTGGGGATGTGTTTTTACTCATCGCGAACGTAATCGTGTAGCTTAGGATGCAGAGAATAAGTATGAGCGCAAAAATAGAACGTTGGAACCCGCCCAGGCAATTTTTCCCTTGTTTTAACCCTGTGAAATAGGCCGTTTCATTGGGCTATAGGTGGTTGTCTGGAACTGTGTAATGGACGAAAAGTTGTTCGAACGCTAGTTAAAAGTGAAGTAGTATAACCTCGGTCATGTATCCTATATATATAAAGTATCATGTATCCTATATAAATAAATGATCATAAATAACAGAATCGAAATATATTTTTTGCGTGGTACGCACTAGGAATCTATATATAAATGATCATAAATAACGGAATCGAAATATATCTTTGCGTGTACGCAATAGGAATCTATTTAAAGTGCACATATATTTCATATATATGAATCCATATACATATGTATAAACAAATCAGTAGCCTATAATCAATCTGTTACCTTTTTTCTTACCAATATCTGCAGTTATTTATGAGTTAGTATATGAATTTTTAATCATGTTAATCTTCATTCTATGCAATTGTCAGAGTACATTAGTATTTTCTGTAGCATATGTGTCTTAATGAAATGAAGTGAAAAACTGCATCATTATATATCACGTGATCACTATTATTTACCAATATCAGTGTTTTATATTTTATTACTTGAATCAATTCATGTACACCATGAATTTTTATTTACTTATATATATATATTCACATAGTGTCTGTATCACACTCCTATAAGTCAAATGCAAGTCAAGTTTGAGTAATATTCAGTAGTTGGTTTTGGTAGCTGACCGAGCTAATGTAAGTGTTTACATAAGTAAAAATTATGGAATGTTTAGGTCCTATAATATAAAAGGTCTAAAAACTAAAGAGGGTCAACCAGAATTGCTATTGCAGGAATGTGATCAGCCTAGAGACGCTAAAGATGACGTATACAATAAGTATGTAGGCTAAGATAACATGCCGTCACCTGTAGTCATTCAATTGTTTATAAACATTAGTCCAAGCTCCCTGCTTGAGACAAACGGCCTACGTGATCTGTAGCGTGTCTCATTTTGATTGTGTGTTCGTATGAAACTATGTCATTTGTATGTATGTTCATATGTTCGAACTACTGTCTGTTCCTTCATAACTTGTAACAGAGATGGTAGACGAGCAGAACAGAGTTAGCTATCGTCATTAGAAGACCTGTACCTCTTTACCTAAGCTTTATCATGTAGAGGAATAGGATTAGCCATCATCATTGGCAGAAGCGATCAAGCTATCGTTATTAGAAGACTTGTACAATCATCTGATCTTCAGCATGAAGAACCTCCTCACCATGAGTTTAACACATCGTCGTAATAACCAACAAGATAATACCGACTTCGTAAATGATCTACAAACCCCCAGACACTCCATTGAAGATGGAAGTGCAATACCAACCGACTTAGCGTAAGATTATCGCTAGTCTAACATTACCTCATAGGGCGCCTTATCATACAAGGCACAAGCCCTAATACATGGCGACATCACAAGCTGTATGTTAAGAGCATCAAGGAAATAGATACCCCAATCCAGACTGTAAGGATTGTATCTGGGGACATCAGGATGGGAGAGTTTGGAATAGAAAAATGCGCCTTAGTCAACATACAAAAAGCAAAGTAACGAGAACTGAAGGGATAAAGCTACCAGATGGGAGCAACATCAAACACGTAGATGAGACTGGATACAAATACCTGGGAATAATGAAAGGAGGGGATATAAAACACCAAGAGATAAAGGACACGATCAGGAAAGAATATATGCAAAGATTCAAGGCGATACTCAAGTCAAAACTCAACGCCGGAAATATGATAAAAGCCATAAACATGGGCAGTGCCAGTAATCAGATACAGCGCAGGAATAGTGGAATGGACGAAGGCAGAACTCCGCAGCATAGATCAGAAAACCAGGAAACATATGACAATACACAAAGCACTACACCCAAGAGCAAATACGGACAGACTATACATAACACGAAATGAAGGAGGGAGAGGACTACTAAGTATAGAGGACTGCGTCAACATCGAGAACGGAGCACTGGGGCAATATCTGAAAACCAGTGAAGACGAGTGGCTAAAGAGTGCATGAGAAGAGGGACTAATAAAAGTAGACGAAGACCCAGAAATATACAGAGACAGGAGAATGACAAACAGAACAGAGGACTGGCACAACAAACCAATGCACGGACAATACATGAGACAGACTGAAGGACTAGCCAGCAATGACACATGGCAATGGCTACAGAGGGGAGAGCTGAAGAAGGAAACTGAATGAATGATAACAGCGGCACAAAGATCAGGCCCTAAAAACCAGATATGTTCAACGAACGATAGACGGAAACAACATCTTCTTCCCCATATGTAGGAAGTGCAATACGAACAATGAAACCATAAACCACATAGCAAGCGAATGCCCGGCACTTGCACAGAACCAGTACAAAAAGAGGCATGATTCAGTGGCAAAAGCCCTCCACTGGAGCCTGTGCAAGAAACATCAGCTACCTTGCAGTAATAAGTGGTATGAGCACCAACCTGAAGGAGTGATAGAAAATGATCAGGCAAAGATCCTCTGGGACTATGGTATCAGAACAGATAGGGTGATACGTGCAAATAGACCAGACGTGACGTTGATTGACAAAGTCAAGAAGGTATCACTCATTAATGTCGCAATACCATGGGACACCAAAGTTGAAGAGAAAGAGAGAGAAAAAATGGATAAGTATCAAGATCTGAAAATAGAAATAAGAAGGATATGGGATATGCCAGTGGAAATTGTACCCATAATCATAGGAGCATTAGGCACGATCCCAAGATCCCTGAAAAGGCATCTAGAAAAACTAGAGGCTGAAGTAGCTCCAGGACTCATGCAGAAGAGTGTGATCCTTAGAAACGGCGCACATAGTAAGAAAAGTGATGGACTCCTAAGGAGGCAGATGCAACCCGGAACCCCACACTATAAATACCACCCAGTCGAATTGGAGGACTGTGATAGAGCAAAAAAAATTATTATTATATTATTATTATTATTATTATTATTATTATTGTACCCATAATCATAGGAGCACTAGGCAGCACGATCCCAAGATCCTTTGAAAGGAACCCAGAAAAACTAGATGCCGAAGTAGCTCCAGGACTCATGCAGAAAAGTGTTCGCCTAGAAACAGGGCACATAGTGAGAAAAGTGATGGACCCTCCTAAGGAGGCAGGATGCAACCCGGAACCCACGCTATAAAAACCACCCAGTCGAAAAGGATGACTGGTATAGACCCAAAAAAGGTTGACTTCGGTCTTTGATCCGTTCTCCATCCCAAGAAGTTCACCACCTCTCATCCCGAATAAATATTCTTTGAGAACCTTTCCATCAAAGTTTCCCTCTTTTTATTTCTATCAAAATAAAATGTTTGTATCAAAGCTATCTCCACTGTAAGTGAGGTTGGATGTTGCAAACGCCAGCTTAAAAAACCATCATCTATTAATGAATATCTCATCATTGAAGATGAGGCCGTGTGGACTCTCAGCAATAGCCTGACTTGATAACATTTCAATACTCCAAGATGTGCTTCCCGTACGGGGTTAGTGCCGTCAGTGCACCTCATGCATTGTAATGTAGGCATTACTTAAGGCTGCGACTGCTTTCGTTCATTTTAATGTACCTCTGTCCATATTCTCCTTTTCCATCTTACTGTCCCCCCTCTCCTAGCAATTGATTCATAGTGCAACTGCGAGGTTTTCCTCCTGTTACACGATTTCAATGTCAATTTCCGTTTCAACGCCTGAATAGCCTTAGTTGCCCCAGTGCTTGGCATGTGTGCTTAAAATCAATAAAATCTTATCCAAGATGTGCTTTGTGGGGGAAGAGGGCGGGATGGAGGCGGGAAGAATTTTTCTTCATATATTGTACTGAAATTGAAAACTCAATCCCTAAATACCGCGCGCGTAACTTTCTTCCATTTTTTCCATTTACTTAATATTTGTCGAAACCGTAGGGGAAAGACTCAGTCATTTCTTGCACATTAACAGGCCGTTAAAAAAAATCCCGATTATCAGAATAAGAAAGAATCAAAAAAATTATTGAAAAATGTATCAGGAATAATGCTTGCATAAACTCCAGGAATGAAATGAATTACAGTTGAAGTATTGTTTCTCGAAAGGAAATAAATGTTGGCCGGGGAAATATTGTTCCTCTCGGATAAGGGAAACGGTGCAAAGACTGACTATGGCATGCAAGGCATGCATGATATGGGGAAGAAATTCTAGAGGTTAACAGGGGAAAGTAATTGTCCATTACAACGCTCGAAACGTGGGCAGATGTGTCAGCCACGGTCTAGGTATACCTAGACTGGTGTCAGGGATCTGAGTAAAATCCGAGGGAAAATCATCCTTATTGATGGACGAGAGAGAGATGATGGAAGCATTTCACGGAAAGACTCAAATCATAAAAAATTTATTAGAAAGATCTGTTTTCGCCTAGAGGATGGTATCGACTATGCAAATGAAGATGGATTTGCTATTGATCTGACCCTGCGAAATCCCTGAAGAAAAGAATAGCAAAGTGTATAAAGCCGTGAGCTGAAATCGAAATGAATGAATGGAAAGAGATAGATAGATATGTTGCGCTGTGTTCCCACTGATGAGTTAACATTCTAAACGGCTCTAAAATAGGTAATAATGCAAGATAGCAAGCGTGAATGATATCAAAGAAATAATTCTAATGTATATATACATAATAAAACACATGAAACATGACACTACAATGTTAAGATGATCCTTGTATGAAAATATATGAATAATGAAAACTCAAGCACGTTTCACTTTAACATAACGTCTCAAAATTACAGCACCACCAGACAATAAAAACAATGAAAAGGGGGAAAAGTCCATTATAACAAAAGCACTTGCAAGAGGGAAAATTCTTAAAAGTTCTACGAAAACAAGGATAGTCACATTTCATGAGAAAGTCAAGAGTACATAATTAAGCGAAAGCATTTTGTCTGAGCTGGTAGAAGAGGTGAAGAAACATTACAGAAACTTGTAAAAACAAAAAAACAAAAAAACTTTCAAAAGATTTTCCGGTCTCCTGCATATTTACTGTAATAAAAGTTTATAAGCATGGCTTATGTTATAATATTATCTGAAACAGTGGCTAAAAAAACACACAGAGAAGTGCGTTGTATAACATATGTAACCAACCACACAATACTCATGCGCACTTAAGACCGGATCTATCATGAATTTAGTTGTTTGTAGACTGATACTTATATAGAGATAAAGAAAAAAAGATTAATTATTACATAACCGCAGAACATGGGGTAAAATACGAAATACATAGTAAAGAAACACACAGACTCAGTACCAGTAATACTCAGATGGAATAAAAATTTTCATTTTATTTCAGCACTGTTACAGAGAGTAAATGATTTAAAGCAGTAAGTGATAAAATATTTCCCAGGTGGAGTGACAGGCGAAGATGGCGCTGAGACATAGCGTTCCGTGGGTTCTGAAATTGCATGAAGGAAGGATTGAAAAGGTTAAATCTTTACGCAAGAGAAAATAAGTTAATGAAACTGAAATAGTCAAATAGGTTGCGATATCGAAGAAGTTTTGAGATAGCGAGGGAGTCAGTCTACCTATAAATAGATTAGGATTAAATATTACACTCGCTTCGTTTTATAACCTTATTGAAAGGTTTTTCGAAAAAACACACGGAATTACGTCCGTCTACATTACGCACTGTTCTATATGCATAAAAATGTTAAATATACTATACTATGCTAGGAGGAGGCAGACAGACAGACCAGAGTTTCCATTAGTCCAGATTAAATGAAATATTCAGTTTCAATATTGAATTTGTATCATCCGTTGCACGCGGAGTAACAATTCATTTTACTAACATTTTGGTTTCTCATTTAAATGTAAATTATAAACCTTCTTTGCAATTTAGCTATATTGTATTTTAATAGGAATGTTGGCTTTGAAGTCTAATTCTGACTTGTCCCTTTTGAGAGGCGATCCTTTTCTTTTTCCTAAGATAAATGTTTGCCCTGGATAATTCGATTAACTCTATAATTGAAGGTCAATTTCTAATGGCCAAGAATTGTTGGAACGATCGTTGCCAATAAAGAGAACATTATATAATATATAAAATATTAGTGTTTCAGTTTTTGTGAGCCACTTAACATATGGCCAAAAATAGAGAATGGACGCTAAATAAATCCTTTCCCTTTATTTTTCAACTTTTCTTTTTTCATCCGGATAACTTAATCCCAAACATCAACTGGCAAACAGTTTCCCGACTGAACTTTTCACTATATGAACGCCACCATCATCCCATATAGAGCGCGTGCTTTCAGTTTCTTTTGCTATTATCATTTTTAATAGTGCACGAGAGGTCTCTTACACACACATACACACGCACACACTCACACACACACAGACACACACACTAGACATGGAGAAGCTGTACATTTGCAGGTAGTACTAGTGGCTTGGGGATAATAAGGTGAGAATATAGTCACCCTTGCAGTGATGCCTCATATCTGCCAAAACATTATCAGCCCCTTTCTGGTTGAGTTCTGCGTTGTATATAACTGAAAGTAAAACATCTCGTTTAGGCGTACATCCAGCGAGAATAAGGACAACATTCACTGCTATGTCACCACTTCTTCCCTACAGTACTTTCAAACTAGACATTCTCTTCCCCAGTCTGTATTCCCAATCTCTTCATGAACAACTTACCAAAAGAGGCCCGGATATATCTTGTACCTCGTTTACTGTATCACTGCGTCTCTAAATTCATAAGAACTTTATGCTTTTTTATATTATTTATTTTTTATTTTCTTTATTTATTCATTCATTTATCATTTATTTATTTATTGCAACGCAATGCTGCTCATATAACTCCTTGCGATAGGTTTACCTATTTCCTTTCATTCACATTGAACATCCACCTTCATGCCGCAAATGGGCTCTTTCTCTTCCCTTCTGATCTTGAACATCAACATTTCTCCGGAAGATGTCCTTTGTAAGCTCCAGAATTTGAAATTTAACCCATCTCATCTTTTTGAAACCTTACATGAGGAATATGAACATATATATATGCACAGTGAAGTTGTGTGGCTATTTTGTTATATATATACGTATATATATATATATATATATATATATATATATATATATATATATATATATATATATATATACGTGTGTGTGTGTGCGTTGTGTGCGTGTGTGTGTGTGTGTGTGTGTGTGTAGTACAAGCCTATTGGTAAAAGTATGCAGTTATTCAATAAAATGCATTGAAATCAATAGCCATCCTAGTATAAACAACTATGAATGCAATAAGCTTGAACTTAATAAGCAGTAATTACTGTTTCATCTCTTTAAATATCACATGAATGAATAAGTACACTTATGTTCATGAAAATTCACTTCATCAGTGGCGATGTTGATAACCCATAAAATTAAAAACGTTCCATAGACGCTCAGACGACGTTACTTGAGTAAATATTCCATGGAAGGCTAGCATTTATTATGTTCTGTAATACCACTTGAATAGAAATCAACATGACAACCGAAATAGGACATTTATCTCTCTCTCTCTCTCTCTCTCTCTCTCTCTCTCTCTCTCTGCGTACGAAAATAGCCTCAAATTAAGTCCTGTATTGAGAGAAGTTCCTGATGACCTCCATGATGCTTATTCTGAATCACAACAACATTGTCATTAGTCTTTGAAAACTCACAAGATCAGGTTATCATTTGGCCAATTATGACGACATTTAACAAAGCAACGGAATCTTGTGGTTATTAGCCGAGGACGCCTTGTCGCTCCCTTTTAATCTCTTGTCAAAATTCATCGTTTTCAATGATAGATTGTCAGCAGGGATTACTTGAGCGATGATTTTCTCCATGTTTCATTCAAGGAATTAGGGCACTCTATCATTTAGACTGAATGACCGCTTCCATCATTCTCCGTCTCTTTCATCATATCAAAGCATTCTCTCTCTATCTCTCTCTCTCTCGTCTCTCTCCTCTCTCTCTCTCTCTCTTGCTAGTTAAATAGCGATGGCAGTTTATGTTAGGAATAAATCAATCTATCACATCTTAACCTATTTCTCTTTTACATAACATCCTAACTGCTTTCTTTGCACCTTAACTGCGTTCTCTCGCTCTCTCTCTCTCTCTCTCTCTCTCTCTCTCTGTAAGAGTGTGGACGATTAATGTCAGCAAAGGCATAAAAAACTAACCAGGTTCTTAAATAATGGGACTCACGGGCGTTCGTTCCTCAAGGATAGGTAACACAAGGCGAGGAACTAGAACGTAGAGCGAGAGGTAGGCATAGAGAGATGCTTCGAGACTTATGCAAATAGTGCAAATAGCTGTTAGAAACGATACCATCTTGTTTCTCACGCAGATACATCTCGTATACATGCTGCTTGATAAACTGCCTTCGGGTATATGCATAACTACACATGCATCGTGTTACGAAGTGCCAAGTATCTGGTTACCATGCATCAAATATTACCTCACCAAAAGCCAGACACCTGAACCCTCATAACACATTTAAACGACTGAATACTCTAAAGGCAACAGTGATCCCTTAACACTTACCAGTATAGCAGAAAATCAGACCTAAGTTCATCAAAACAGGTGTGAGGTAATCTTGTAAGTTAATTAAATTAATCAACAATTTTAAAACTCTAAGTATTACCCTGATTTCAGAAGTCTAAGTACTTCCCTGGTTCTAAGTCACTTCAATTAAATTGAAGGAAAGCAAATCAATTACCACTCTATGTTTCTACCTAACATGAATATAATCATAATTTATATATATGTATACTGGGTGTAAGATAAAGAAAACACTTATAAAAATTTTAAAAATACAAATATTATTATTAAATTCAAAAATTTATAAGTGAAATTCACAATATCAGGGAAAATTACTGTTACTTGAAAACAAAGTAAAGTTTTAATTAATTCTTGAATCAAATTAAGTAAAATTAAATTAAAATTAATTTATCATAAAATTCAAGAAAATTAATTCAATCAAAATTCAAAAGTGTTAGGCAATAACTGAAAATTTGAAATTAATTCACAAGTGCTAAACAACAATAAAACTTGAAAAGAATTCTAAGTAAATGCAAATCAATTCACAAAGTGTTTAAATTTAATTAAATGTGCAATGATAAAGCAATGAAAATAACTAAGTCAATTAACTTGTGAATGCAAATGAAAATATAAAACAAAAAGACACACTTCAATAAGAAAATGAATAAGTGCACAAACAATGAAACAGACACAAACACAAAAAATATCAGGCCAAATGTGTAAAAAGTGTAAATCTTTTTCATAACACTGTAACCAACAGTTTTTACCAAACCTTCTTAACAGACAACAGTTCCTATCAATTATTAGTTAAACACACTCCTTATCCATTATTAGTTATTCACTGTTCCTAACAATTATTAGTTGCAACTAATAAAATATAACACACTTTACCTTTTTTGGTATACCAACTTCTTTTCTTCTCTTGTAAATTACACTTTCACAAAAAACAAGGCGCCAGTTACGAAATGTTTGTTCAGATTCCACAAAGAAATTAAATAAACTAAATAAATTCTAAGAAATATCAAATATACAATTCTCACAATATGAGTGACCAAATTTACGTTACGTTAATTTAATCTCGATGTCGAGTGAGAGAGAGAGAGAGCGAGAGAGAGAGAGGGAGATCTAACTGCCTCGAGGTCTTAAGATCGAATGAAAATCTCTTCCTTTATGGAAATGACAGAGCAGATGTCTCAAAACGTTCTAGGCACGAAAGCTTCTCGAAAGTTCTGAAATCTGACGCAATCTTACACACACAATGTGCAACATCCACGTGACTTGACAAAGATATACGCGTACAAGACAAGACTGCTCAACAGATACGTACCCGATTGAAACGGAGGGTAAACGATAATTAAGATTGACATGTTTTTGATGACACGTAAAAAGAGTCGAGCTCATTATCAAACGCGCTGACAGAGCAGGGACGCAAACGGATCTCGCAGACTCTAATTTCAAAGTGCTGACATAAAAGTTAAACATTTGCAGCTTTGAAAAGACAAGGATCTCTCTCTTACGTATTATATATATTCTTTTACAAGACGTTAATGCGAAATCTGAACACACATTTTAAAACATCCTATTCCTAAGCTATTCTAGGAATCTGAAAAAATGTTGCACAATCTACATGACACTTCAAAGAGGGGAAAACATGCATTTTGAAAGTAGCAATATATAATAATCGTGACAGTGATCTATTTAATGAAAGGAAGAAAGGGCGGGGCTTACTCCAGTGGGAGCAATAAGGCGGCCTTATTAGAGACGAAAATTCAAATGCAAGAGGGAGAGAACAAAAGCAGGCGGAGGAGTCAAAAGTGGTAACGGACAATGAGACAATGTAGCTTGACAGCTTTTGCGAGGGAATCATTGATTAACTTCAGTTTCGACGGTAACCAACGGCATCATAGTAGATGAGCATTGATATTGGCATAGATATATATTTAAATGGAAAAGCTTGTAAAATGCTAGATCACAGGGTATCCTAATTAGACCTATGTGACTTGTTTACGAAAAGATCGAGCCAACCGCAACCTCTGAAGTTAATGTTCGTAGAGTGGCAGGTTAACTTATATATCAGATTACCTTATAAGAGTTTTAGAATCGAGACGAGGAAGAAACGTGTGGGTCAAACGTCTGGCATTATGTGAAAATTTTCAAATCAAACGGAAAAGCTCCACGTGGCATTCATGGACCTGCAAATGGCCAAGTAGATAGGAGGAATAATGTATAGACTTCCGATGACAGGTTTTTGGGAGCGAATAAAAGTTTTACAATGAAACCAAAACAAGTTGTTGTATTCATATGAGAGACGACTGGTTTGATGTCATATTGTGTCTGAAGCAAGGATTCGTTGTCTCCCCAGCTTCTTGATATCTGTATGGTTGGAATGCTGAAAAAGTCAGAAAAAATTGTGAATGTCATGTGGAGTAGTTGATGTCTGTAAATGGTACTGTGCTGACAGAGGAATATGAAGCATAATTTGCAGAAATCAGTGAAAGCGCTTTAAAGTGTTCGCAAGAGGAGAGAGCTGGCAGTAAATGTGAGCGTAATAATAAAGGAAAACTAAAAAGATTCAATCTTGAATCTTAATATTGATTGTGGATGATAGGAGACTGGGCGCAGTCATTTTTACAGGTATTTGAGAGGAAATATAACAGATGATAGTAGTATAAGGGAACTTGTCAGACAACTGGCGAAACAAGGAATGCAGCAATGATATTCTAGAGTCTGGAAAGAAACTTGGAATGTCTGAAAGACCAAGGTTAAAAGACGGTAGGGAATCCTGAGCTATATCTCCCTTTATGGAGCGACGTGTGTATGTATGTATTTGTATGTATATGTGTGTGTATATATATATATATATATATATATATATATATATATATATATATATATATATATATACTCTATATATATATATAGATATATAATATACTATATATATATATATATATATATATATATATATAGTATCTATATCTATATATATTATATATATATATATATATATATATATATATATATAGATATATATATACTATATATATATACTATATATATATATATATATATTATATATACTTAATAATAATGCCTGTGGTATATATTCAATATTATATATATACATATGTATATATAACATGGAAAAAACAGCAATTTTACTAATAGTAGATGGATAGATAGATAGATAGGTAAATAGATAGATAGATAGATAGATGAAGAGCGAAAGAAAAGAAAGAGAGAAAAAAGAGCGCAGGTTCGTTTATCAGATACGATAGAAGGTAAAATGATTTATGAGGAAAATTCCCGGTGCACTATAAAAACGAAAATAAAAAGAATCGGATTGTAACATTGGTGATTAATGGCCAAATTAATTAAATTATAGCGCTTATCTCCCCCTGTTAGGAGAACGTTTATCATCATTCCAACGTTCTGATCTTCACAGAAACGTTGGAACGTTCATCGAATCGTCAGCCTCCATTGGTCGTTTGTCTTATTGACGATAAATCCTGCTGGTCTATTTCTCCCTCCGGGGTCTTTGTTTGCAGTAGTTATTTCTCTTTGGTTTCTTTTCTCAGCTTTCTTTTTCCAATAAATAATAGTAACTATTATTTTTTTTTTTTTTTTTTTTTTTTTATCACAGTCATCCTATTCGACAGAGTGGTTTTTTATAGTGTGGGGTTCCAGGTTGCATCCTGCCTCCTTAGGAGTCCATCATTTTCTCATCATGTGCGCTGTTTCTAGGAGCACACTCTTCTGCATGAGTCCTAAAGCTTCTTCAGTATCTAGTTTTTTCAAGGTCCATTTTCCGAGATCTTGGGATCGTGCCTAGTGTTCCTAGATTATAGGTAAATTTCCAGTGGCATACCCATATCCTTCTTATTTCTATTTTCATGTCTTGATACCTATCAATTTTTTCTCTTTCTTTCTCATCTACTCTGGTGTCCCATGGTATTGCAACATCAGTGAGTGCTACTTTCTTCTTGATTTTGGTCAATCAACGTCAAGTCTGATCTATTGGCACTTATCATCCGATCTGTTCTGATAACATAGTCCCAGAGGATCTTTGCCTGATCGTTTTCTATCACTGCCTCAGGCTGGTGTTCGTATAACTTATTACTGCAAGCTAGCTCGTGTTTCTTGCTCAGGCTTAGTGGAGGACATTTTGCTACTGAATCACGCCTTTTTTTTTTGCACTGATTCTGTGCAATGCCGACATTCACTTGCAATGTGGTTTATGACCTCGTTTTTCATATTGCACTTCCTGTATATGGGTGAGATGTTATTTCCATCTATTGTTCTTTGGACAGCTTAGGGCCTGATCTTTTGCAACTCTTAGCATTCTTTCAGTTCCTTTCTTGAGTTCTCCCCTCTGTAGCCATTGCTATTTTTCATCCCTGGCCAGTTCTTTAGTCTTTCTCGTGTACTTTCCGTGCATTGGTTTGTTGTGCCATTCTTCCGTTCTGTTTTTCACTCTTCGGTCTCTGTATATTTCTGGGTCTTCGTTTACTTTTATCAGTCCTTCTTCCCATGCACTCCTTAGGCCACTCGTCTTCACTGGTTTTTAGATATTGCCCCAGTGCTCTGCTATCGATGTTGACACAGTCCTCTATCCTTCCTTTCGGTTTGTTATGTATAGTGTGTCTGTACTGGCTCTTGGTGGAACGGTTGTCTGTTGTCATATGTTACCTAGTTTTCTGGTCTGTGCTGCGGAGTTCAGCCTTCGTCAAGTCCACTACACCTGCGCTGTATATAATTACTGGTACTGCCCATGTATTTATAGCTTTCATGTTTCCGGCATTAAGTCTTGACTTGTGTATCGTTTTAAAGTCTCTGCATATATCTTTCCTAATGGTCACCTGGTGTCTTATATGCTCTCCTTCTATCATTTCCAGGTATTTATTATTATTATTATTATTATTATTATTATTATTATTATTATTATTATTATTATTGTACACGAGATAATTCTTGGTCTGACAGTGTTA
Source organism: Macrobrachium nipponense (assembly GCF_015104395.2). NCBI lineage: Eukaryota > Metazoa > Arthropoda > Malacostraca > Decapoda > Palaemonidae > Macrobrachium > Macrobrachium nipponense. Next base: position 102,886,850 of record NC_061107.1, read on the forward strand.
TTTGACATGTTTCCTTACCTTTTTAATGTCGGACATCTTTTTACAAAATTGTGGTTTTCTTGCCCCCCCTATTTATATTTTTATTCGTGGAAGCCGTCGATTTTTGTTCAGTGTCTGAGAATCATGTTAAGCAAATACGTATTAACGAGAGAGCAAATGTAATCATTTTTTTCCTAAGTTTCTCATCATCACCACGAGTCGTCCAGTATCTGGTCTGTTTTGTTGCCTCGGCAGAAAAACCTTGGTTAGAAATAGGTTACCTAGTTAGAAATA
>NC_061107.1:102887622-102930122 GCF_015104395.2 Macrobrachium nipponense
CCTAGTTAGAAATAGTTAACCTATTCGCACCTAGTCCTGGAAAAAGATATTTAAATTACACCTGTTTTTGTAACTTTTAATGCCACCTAATCACAAATGAATGGCCTGTATGAACCTTCAAAATTCCTCGAAACTAAATAAACGTTTAAAAGCTGTTTCAAACTAGTCTTAAACGAAGAACCAGAGGAAGCTTTATGTCCGAGTGACTGATAACAAGGCTGAAAATCGTGGCTCATTCATCCCTATTTCTACCATATTTTAACTATAAAGATAAAAAGCTAATAAAGCACTCAATAATACTGTTATCCTCCGGCATCTTTAATCTTGAATTAAATTCTTGAATGTAGAAAAAAAAAGTCGTAAAGAGTAAAAGCATGAGAACCCGTTCGTTGTGTCCGTCTGCCTTATCACCATCTCCCTGTAGTTCCATTTATCGCCTTTCCTCTTTTCCTCTCCTCCTCCTCCTCCTCCTCCTCCTCCATTCCAAATGCCTGCAGCGGTTTTAGGAAAACGAGAAGAGGTAAAGGGTGAAAAGAGAGAGAGCGAAAAAGGAGGAACGTAGAATGGATGGGGGAGCGAGGTCCAATAAAAGGAAGCCATAAAACAGAGAGATACATATGTAGAAGCGAGGACACAGAATATATGGTCGTGACAGGAGAGAGGCAACAAGGATAATTTGAATTCCACGAAACGCAGATTTCCAAAGCACTCCTCTCCCCAGGGGGAGGAGGGGCCCGGACCCAGCCAGTGCCTCCTCTGCCTGAAACCACCTGCGCCCCCCCCCCCCCCCGCCCCCCACCCCCCCCGCACCAACCCCACCACCCCCCCACAGCCCACCCAGCCCCATCCGCTCTTCATCCCTCAAGATAGAGTCTTGTTGACTTCGCTTTTCGATCTGTCATTCTTTCAATCGTTTTCACAGTTTTACGTTTCTTCCTTGCCGGTGTTTTAAACGCAGGTTTGTAACCGTGCAGACGCTATATTATTTTTGCTTCGAGCACTTTTAAACCTTTCCGTTCAGCTGCCAATGGAGAGACGATGAATTCACCTAATAAAAATATGTAGGTTTTGCAGGTGCTGTATACTATATTACACGCAGCCTTGCTACAAGCACACACAGACACACACACATTATGCATATAATAACTATATATATATATATATATATATATATATAATTATATATATATATATATTATATAAGTATATTTATATATAATCATATATATATATAATATATATAATATCTATATATATATATTATATATATAATATATATATTATAATATTATATAAATATATATAATTTATTATATATATAGATATATAATAATATATATAATATATATAATATAATTATAATAATATATAATATTGTGTGTGTTTGTGTGTGTCTTAATAATTAAATTAATTATATTAATAAATATATTTAATATATATAGATAGAGATTGAATAGATAGATAGATGTGTGAGCGCATGCATGACAATAAAATAAGAGAAAAGGCTTCAGCCCTTAGTGATTTGTACTCGCATCCAAGATGCTTAGAGTTGCAATCACACATGCCACGGCAAAAATACTTTTTCGCCCCTCAGAAGTCAGAGCTATATATGCCCCCACCAGCTATATATTCCTAAATAGCTCTCTCACACGCTAGAACAGATGAACTTATATTTGTGAGTCACCACAATACTCAAATATCACATGAAAACGTGATTTATAATTGCATCTGTCTAAGCGTGCTAGATAAAATTTTCATGAAAAAGCGTACCTGTGATTAAGAGTTGTTAGTTAATATGTGACTGAATTCCGATGAGGATAAAAAGGTTATTCTACCGTGGATAAGTTTAAAATGTTACGTTCTCCTAATTCCAACAATCTTGGATGGAAGTTCAAACAGTTTGATGGCTGAAGTTTATTCTTTCAATTAAATGCCATTTAAATTTACTCTCAAATATTCAAGTAAATAGCGATTTATTATGTCACTGTTAATGAATATATATATATATATATATATATATATATATATATATATATATATATGCGTGTGTGTGTATATACATACATAGTATATATATTATATATATATATCTATATATATAATATATATATATATAATATGTGTATGTCTGAATACGGGTATGTGTAGTTTCAAATCTTTAGCTTGGGAATAACTGACAGCCAAAGCGCATTTAGCTATTTTCAGTGTATAAAATATATTTTTAAAATGTATTATTTATGTGGGAAAAATATAAAAATGAACACACCATTTTCAAAACAATTTCCAATATCCACTTATCAAACTTCCAACTTGAAATTTCTTTATAGTTTATTATTAGTCTATTCAGATATTCTATTTAACAAATTTTAAGTCTATAGAAATTATCTGAACCATGGAATGTACACAGCGCGCATTTAAAGTTTACATTCTATTATTTGCAAAAGATGCACTAAGCAGGAAGGTACCTGAGGAGCAGCAGACACCATCCCACGGGTCTTAAAAACGTAGGCTTTGGCAAGCCTGACTGGCAACTAGTTTAATTTCATATGATATTCCTTAATATCTAGCTTGTCAGATATAGGTGAAAGGAAATGGATGAATGACTTAATGTAATCATTAACAATAGGAGCTAAAGGGAAGGTGTCAAATATTGAGCCTTGATTGTAAATAGAGAAACGAGAATGTTTCTGAATTATAGCTCCTGCCATTTTTTCTGCACTGCCGAGCTCCGCATATTTACCAGAAAAGGTACGGATGGATTTGCCAGCAAGCTCAGCTTGCAGCCATTCTTGGGAAAGTCCGAGGCTACAGTATTGCGCTGAGTCTCCTAGCCTCTCCTCCATAAACAAAACATTTTCCGTATTTGAGAGAGGAGCGAGATTAAACAATGAAATCAGCCATGAGCATTTCAAGGAGCCACTCGATCGCACTCGCTATCCATTATTGGAACTTCCAACAAGGGAAAAGGGGAAGACAATCTGAATGAAAGAGGGATATAAAAATGACGAGAGAGAGAGAGAGAGAGAGGAGAGAGAGAGAGAGAGAGAGAGAGAGAGAGAGAGAGAGCGTTAGCGGGGGAACAGTCTGTAATGAATATCACTGGAATTCTTTAGAGATGGATTTTCATATGCCTGCAGGCTGCGTGATTTATACATATTACCTTAATACATATTCTTCTCTTTTATTCTTCATAAAACAAAAGTACAACAGAATATGTTTATGTACTTTTACGTAGTCACCTCTCAGAATTACACTTCATTGATAAAGGAATTTTTTTTATCATATATTCCTCAAATACTAAAAAATCACAAGATATCAAAACCTTAACAATAATAACCATAAATTTCTGCTTGACAGAAACTGAAGGAAAAAGCAGTAAACAAGACATTAAACTATATATATATATTGAAATAAATTAATTGTTTTAGTGCAGCAAAAAATTTTAAAAGCTCATCGAGATAATTCTAAAGAAAGCAGACCAGTTTATAAATAATTAATTTTACAATGTAAATTCATTTCCTCTCAAAATTTAATAGTGATTTCGCAACGGAATTTTACAGGACTTAATGATATCTTGATTTACAGTACTTGAATGAGTCCTCACATCAAAATCAATTCATTCCAGGAAATTTAAAGATAATCCAATAGTTGCAGAATATAATCTGAAGAAAGTTCTGTTTACATTATCCTTTCTGTTAATATAGAAAACTTGAACACCTAAATCTAGCATCTTTGCATCATAAGAATACTCCTGCTAAATATAGTAGAAAATATTATTATTATTATTATTATTATTATTATTATTATTAATTATTATTATTATTATTATTATTATTATTATTTCTTTATAATTCTGTTGATGCTTTTAAGTAATTCTAGTTATAAATATATATATCTCACGACGTTTCGTCTGGTTCTCCAGACATCCTCTTGGCGATGGGTGAGTGAGGGACTGAGAAATATATAGAAACCTATTAAATTTAGTTAGTAGTAATAGTAGTATTCAGAAGATAGATGCTATTCATAAGGAATAAGCCCACTAAAAGGGCCATTGACTTGAAATTCCAGCTTCCAAAGGATATCTTGTTCATTAGACAGAAGAGAAGGTATAGAGAAATGCAGAAAGATATATCACTTATTAAAAGGAAACAGTAAATTAATAGAATAATAAATAGATGAAAATGTATTAAAATGTTAAAAATGGACAATAATATTGTTTGGGGGACGCTGTGGTGGCATTATCATGCTGAGTCTTATATCCCACACCCAATGATGGTTACAGTTAAGGCTGGTGACCACTTCGCATCATCTCAAAAACCAAGCTCAAGATCGCTACGTGCTGGAACACCTGACAGGATAGGTCAGGTATCTAAAACATCCATAATAATAACTATCTTCAACCGGGGAAGGGCACTGTCATACTGCTGGCAGCAAGGTCCAGCACCCACCTGGAATCTGGTTTCGGAGCAAATATTTGGTGAGCCCTCACCTACTGCAACAGTTGTACCGCTTGTTATAACCAGGAACTCGAGCGGGCCAAAACAACCTGTGGACAATGGCTTCTCCAACGTAACTATCGTGAAGATTACTGGAAAGATTATGGACCATATAATATCAAATATATGAGCGGGAAATAAAAATAACAACAATGATGGAAAGAAAGAAAACTTATGTAAAAACTAAATTACCTCTGCCTACAAATGTGTAATTATCGTTATACATATATAAAGCTTTGTGAGTACTACATTTCTCACTTTGATATTTGCATTCATATATTAAGTGCAGGGTGTCATGTTATTCTTAGGGAGAAGATGCCGCATTGCTTTTGATAGGTAGTATACGACCGTCTGAGTAGTACTCAGAAGGTCGTCAAAATGTTTGAAGTAATTGTCAGATTTATGGGCATGAGTTACGGTACAATAGAGCGGCTTCGGATAATATGTTCTTAGCATTTGAAAATAAGGCACCCAGAAGAATATTAGGAACCAATTGGAGGGTAGGATATCAAATAGCAGAGTCAGATAGGTAACGGAAGTGCAGCCGGTCGATGAGTATGTTAGGTTTCTCACGCTGGAAGAGGCTGGACCATGTTTATAGAAGACGGAATAGTACGAGATACAACACGTTGGGTTCCCTTAGGTAGAAGAGGTAGAGGTAAGCTAAAGGAGACGTGGTTGAGGACATTGAGGTGGCAAGCAGGAGGTGAGTGTTGGGAGATGTTGAGGAGTTAGCACAGGACAGAATGTGGTGTGATTACATCGAGGCCCTTTGCATCCCCGTGGTGCCACAGGAAATGATTGATTGATATATTAGATATATACTATATATATATATATATATATATATATATATATATATATATATATATATATATATAGATATATATATATATATATATATATATATATATATATATATATAGATAGATATATATTTTATAAAAATATATATATATATATCATATATATATTATAATATTATATATATATATTTATATATAGAGAGAGAAGGAGAGAGAGAGAAAGCAGAGGAGAGAGAGAGAGAGAGACGAGAGAGAGAGAGAGAGAGAGAGAGAGAGAGAGAGAGAGTTGCTGTGGGACACAAGTCCTATTTACCTAGGTCATACTTTAAAACAGCTAGAGAATCGTTTTCTATACTGTAGCTACTCGTAATAGAAAACGAACCCTCTTTCTTCTACAGAAACTATTTTAGATTAATTTATCTCCATTACACTGCTGGTGTTTGAGGAAGATCACAAACGAATTTCTAACAGCTAAAAACCCGGAAATTCTCTTTATAAATGAGTGAACATCCATTTTAGTATTCATGTTGCGGACCGTTATATTCAACCGTACAAAAATTGGTCTTATTTTAACGTGATATTTCATCATCCCTCCGTTATTCTTGTCTACTATCCTGCCGTTTTACTTCCGCAACTCCATTTGTCTCCGGCACTCGTCTCCTAGTTCTAACCTAATCTTCGGATGCCTGAATAAGCCCAGCTGATACTATTGCATTATTCCGGATGGTGAGAAGGACATCAAGCCATCTCTATCTCGCCGTCGTCCTGATTTTACCCTCTGGGCTTCCGTGATTTATCATCTTACGTAAACACTTTTATAAATTAGTACCTGTAAATATGTATGTTCAGTTTTGTCACATTTACATTTGAAATAAAGAAGAAACTTTAATAATTTCCTGATACATATTTCTTTCGGATAGCAAATGTATTTTCCTTTCTTTTCTGTGTGATTAATGTGAGCTCCAGAATTATATGAAACGAGCCAAGTTCTTAAATGTTACTTCATTATGATTAACAGTATTCAGATATATACATATACAACAATAAGCACAATAACAAGATAGCAACACTAACCCCGCATCAGCTCACTTCTGTGGATTGCAGCCAGTCGGCTGTCAAAATCCGCATGACATGTAGTAATACTTGGCAGGTTTATGTCCTTCACATTTTCCATGACTCTTGAGTTTTGGTTTGTAAAAACTGGGAAAAATCAGAGGAATATCCCAATCTTTTTGCGTGGGTGATCCTGGATGTCTGGGGTCTGTAGTCAGACCCAGAATCGCTTTACAGCCTAATCTCGTCTTTCTTGGTCCATAGACCAACCTCATCGTAATTCAATTGAAACCCATCATTAAGTTTTCAGATGTCTTGTAGATGGAAAGGAAAAAAATTAAATAAATGAATGAATAAATAAAAAGATTTACTGAGACGAATGTATTATATCAGTCCAACTTCACTGGGAGGTCACAATCTAATGTGCAGTTTCCAGTGTTTAAGTTAAAAGTAAGAACAGATGTCAGACAAAAAAAAATAAAATAAAATAAAATAAAGTAAAACTGAGACGAATATATGATTATCTCAGTCCAACTTCATTGGGAGGTCACAATCTATTGTGCAGTAGCCTGTTTTTATGTTAAATGTATATGTTAAATTAAATGCTGTTAAATCAAATGATGATTAGAATTACCTAAAACTTAGCAGATACGCAGAATGTTGAACTCCTTTATTTGTTAAATAAGATATAGGCTACCCCTGCCACTTAAATGAATTATGATTATTAGTATTGAACGAATAAATAATTGGCATGCAGTTGGCCAGTGGAAATCACGTGTGTTAAAAGCATGACATAATAATGAAAATACCAATGTATACCAATACTGTATTGTCTTTGCTTCAGACGCAGGACAGGAAATCCTTTGTATTCATTGGCACGGCGAGATGTGAATTCGCATATTTTAAGGCTTGTATAACAATTGGTTCGTGCGATTCGCCGTTTATTTTACCATTGATGTAATTGGAAAATGTTATTTCAACGACACTTTTTCCTTTATTGCTCTTTAATTGCACTTTTCTTCCCCTGGTAACAAACACCTTATGATAGTGTAAGTGAAATTAACTCAAATCATACATTAATATATTGGGGAATTGTTACCGAGTACTAGCGAAAATAAGAGCATTTATTTAATAATAACACGATACTGAAAAAAATTTCGAACCATTTTTTGCTTCAATAATCTTAAAATATTTCTTCGCCACACCTGTAGCACAGGGTTCCCCTTCCATTATTACCGATATTTTTACGCCTTTATTTGATTGCTTTAAACTAACACGCAAAATTTAATTTCATTATGAAATATTTTGCTAAAGGCCATTCTAATTCATTATAGTTTAACGTTTGAAATTTTAGATTTCTATACACATGGACTTTTCATAAAAAATCATTAATGGTTTGTGATAGCTGCAATGGTATTTGTGATAGTACAATAAATAATTGTTAATTCAGAGCTCTTATATATATAATATATATATATATATATATATATATATATATATATATATATATGTGTGTGTGTGTATATATATATATATATATATATATATATATATATATATATATATATATATATATATATAATATATATATAAATATATATAAATATCTATATATATATATATATATATATATAATATATATATATATATATATATATCTGTATGTATGTATGTATGAATATAATGTATATATACATTTAATCATATATGCACACATACACATACATATATATATATATATATATATATATATATATATATATATATATATATATATATATGTGTGTGTGTGTGTGTGTGTGTAAAGCTAAAAGAGCCCATAAAAGCACTATATGTATGTAGCCCTACGTTGCAATCATATATCAGGAATATAGAATACAGAAAATAGGTATTCGAAAAGTATGATTGCAATATGTATAAATTATAGTGTTTATGAGCTTTTTATCTTCATAATATACTGTTAGAATACAGTAAAAGATATCCATATATATATATATACACGTATATATATCTATGTGTGTGTGCGTTTGTGTGTATAGATATATTTGTGTGTGTATATATATATATATATATATTATATATATATATATATATATATAATATATATAATATTATATTATATATATATACATAATACAGATTTTCCCGTTGCTCCCAAAGTCAAAGAAGGGCTTGAAAAACAGAGAATTTGCTTTAGTGAAAAGACGTAAGAAGTTGAGATCTTTCATTCTTTCAAAGCCGAAGTTCTGAAATCCATTATTATTTTTTTATTAAAACAAAGAAATTAGATTTATATATAAATAATAAGAGCGCTATTGTGGAAACAGATATGAAAAAGGGACGGCAAAACGGAATGACATGGAACAGCTTCAGAATTGTGAAAGGCATCATAGCGTTTCATAATTTTGTCAGAATAAGATTATAATAATAATAATAATAATAATAATAATAATAATAATAATATGCTTTATTTCGGCCCGGGGCCATATACATTGAATATACAAAATACAGACAGTAGCATACACAATCTAGATACATGTGACATGATAAAATAGAAAAAGAAAATGAATAATCGGCACTTATCCACAAGGTAGCTGAGGTAGCATAAAAGCTAGTAATCATCATACTGGTAATAACAGTAATAATATTGGTGAGAAAAAAAAATATGCATTTAGAGTAATAACAGATGGTGCACATATTATATAACTCAAATTTCAACTAGAGACCGTAGGTGGTTACAGTAGTCAGGTCCAGAGGGCTTAATACATAAATTAAATGTAAATAAAACTTTAACTTGATAGTAATCACAGTAATAATGAAAAATTAAAATATCAGCAATAAATGTAATAATGACAAAAACTGCAGTTGACATCTTGCCAATACAGAGATTAAGTCCTTTAGGGGACAAAGGCCTCATTTTCCCATCTTTCCCACAAGTTTTATTTTCTTCTTGCTTCACTCCTTAGGATGCTTTGTATGAGCGAGTTGCTGCTGTTTCTCACTCGGGTTACCAGACTGGACATTGTTCGCCTAACAATGATTTTTAAATTGTCCAGGTGGTTTTCTATGAACATCTGTGTGGCGGAGTGGTAGCAGGGAGTGTTTGTGAGGCGTCTCGGAATGTCATTGTGCACAACAGTGATGCGTCGCATGGTCTCTCGGGTATAGTTCGTCCAGAGGGAACACCCATAGATACTGTAGCAGTACGAGCGGAATAGCAGCAGTTTCACGTCTCGGTGACAGAAGGCAAACCTCCTTGCAATCATGTTGCCCGCTGCACATAGTTTACGACGCCTCTGTTCAATGTCTGCCGTATCTTTTAGGTCGTCGGTGATAATGTGACCCAAATACGGAAATTCGTGCACAAATTCCAGCCGATGGTTTCCGAGGAAAATTTGAGGTTCTGCAATATGCTTAAGCGATCTCGGGAGCAGCGACATGCACTGGGTCTTGGTTTCGTTGTAGATTATATCAAATTCCTCTGCATATTGGCGGCAAGTGTCGATGAGTCGTTGGAGACCTTGCACTGATGGGGAAATCAGAACCATATCGTCGGCGTAACAGAGGTTGTTTATAGTTGTTTCATTGACAGTGCATCCGATTGGGAGCGAGTTCAGTTTGACGTTCAAGGCATCTGTGTACGTATTAAACAGGTATGGAGAGAGAATGCCCCCTTGCCGAAGCCCGTTTAGGGAGCCGAAGGTGTAAGATAATACGTTTCCCCATTTGACACAGAATTGCTGTGTGTAGAACCAGCAATGTAAACTGCCAATTAGGTATAGGGGTGTGCCCCTTTTATGCAGCTTCAGGAAGAGCTTCAGGTAGTTTACTCTGTCAAATGCTTTTCTCACATCTACAAAACAAAGGAAAACAGGAGAGGCTGATGATAGGTAGTAGTTCAGCAATTCTTTCAGTATGTAGATGCAGGTGTCGGTTGAGTGGTTTGCTTTAAACCCGAACTGGTTGTCAGTGGTGTGTAGAAAGGGGAGAAGTCTCACTAGAAGAACAGACTCAAGTATCTTCGATGCAATCGTTGTGATTGCAATCGGCCGGTAGTTGCCAGGGTCAGCTGCATCCTTTAGCTTGTTTTTGATTAATGGTATCAAGTGAACTAAGAGTAGGGAGTCTGGAACAAAGCGAGACAGTAGAGTGTTATGGATATAAAAAGTTACAGTCAGAACCAAATCAATTTTCACTGGTTAATAAGAATTGTGCCCCGAAGATGTGGTGATTACACGAAAGTACTTGGCATTCATTCTGTCGTTTCTTTTCAATGTTTTCCTGTGCATATGTTTGTGACTTCTAGTATAGGTTAATATCTGAAGGATCTGAAAAGAAATTCGCCATACACGAGCAACGTAGATAACCCAATTGTATCAATGGCCGAACAACTCTTCACTAATTCCCAATTTGCTCGTATTATCATACGATATAATAAAGAATGTCCGTCCTGGAACTCTACCTTGAAAAAAAAAAGTTTTTCATGTTGATATACAGCTTTCGATTGCTACTTTGAAAGCCCTGCTAGTTCTCAAACATCTCTTATAAATGTTAATATTTGTTTTGAATAATATCCCTCCTATCTACTTATTTCATTGGAGTAGTTTTATCTAAAGGCTGAGAGATTTTCAGGTAAGCCTTTCACGACGTTCAGCTGTGTCAATAATTGAAGACAGAAATGTGCACTTCCATGAAAGACTGAACGATTATTGACCATTCTTTCACACTGTCGAGGTATTCAAACTTCTCTGCTCTCGTGCAGTTTTTTTTTTTTTTTTTTTTTTTTTTTTTTTACATCGAAAGACATTACTCACTTTGTTAAGGTAACGATCGGGCTATCAGCCTACTTAGCAAAATATCAATCCGAAAGAGGATTCGTGTTTATCAGGAACTTGAAAAAGAATTTCTGTTAATTTAGATTTGCTGTGTTGGGTGAATCGGACGACAAACCATTGCCCTGAGGGGAAATAATCCTGTTAATTAATACTGGCAACTGAAGTCGAAATATTTGTTACACGGTATCATTTACATGGAGGTATCACTTAAAAACAGATCTATTACAGTTAAAGATAATCGCCACTTTACAAAGACAAGGGTACTGTTGATTGCAGGCTCTGGATTAGACAGACCTATTATAATTATTCACGCTGCATGCCCTGATGACTCATTGGTGACTCACCCGAACTCATGGCAGCCCCCCTGGTATTTCAGATACAATGCAGGGTCTTATCAGGTCTTATCAGCCAATGTTATATTAACAAGGTTGGGAAGAAAGTGGGGAAGTTAGAAAGGCGATATATTTCTCACGCTTTCTTTTTCGAAAATGATGCCTGTTGATCTTGGCCTTGAGTTAGTATATGCAATGAAGATCCGACTCGTTAATAAGAAAAGCAAATGACTTAGATAGTTAATATATAGTATAGTCTCTTCTGCAGCAGCAAATTATTTTTTTTTTCTCCTTTAGCTTATCTCTTTAATCACGAGTTTTTCGTTTTTCTCTGCAAAGAACTTTATGTTGATCAAGAATCAAATGTTCATTTAAACTGTCTCGTGTTTTTTTAAAAAAATACATGGAGACTCCAGTTTTCGTGTATGTAGTATACACACACTACATATATATATATATATATATATATATATATATATATATATATATATATATATATATGTGTGTGTGTGTGTGTGTGTGCGTATATATATATATATATATATATATATATATATATATATATATATATATATGTGTGGGTGTGTGTGTGTGTGTGTGTGTGTGTGTGTGTGCGCGCTCGCAACTGTAATAGCCACAATGCCCTCTTAACTTCTTGAATTTTTGCTCTTTGGTTAGGGGTTGGGGGCCGCCGAGGTGGGGACCGATACGCTTGTCACTACAAAGCCTGAAGATCCAAGCGTATCCAAAAAAAAAAAAAAAAAAAAAAAACAAGAATTCAAGATGCTGAGAGGGCATTGTGGCTATTACAGTTGTATATGTGTCTGGTAAAAAAGTGACCAGTAGATTCTACGTACATATATATATATATATATATATATATATATATATATATATAGATATATATATTATTTATATATATATATGTATATATATATATATATAATCACAGAAAACGCACGGGATTTTAGCATAAACATTGATAAACGTGAAAGTGCTTAGTGCTTGTGTTCGTGTGTTTTAGTCGTGTATACGTGCTTTTGCCGTATTCCAGTTATCTAAATCTGGTTTGCTCTAGCTCTCTTTATTCAAAGGATAGACACTCAATGTATGAAACACATTAAATTTTATTACTTCTTATCTCTAACACTGCTTAGATCAAGGATACAGCAAGATATGATGAAATAATCTTGTTACACAACTTCTACATACCTGACAAAAATATAATCTGGTTTTCACAGCCATCCTCTTTAGCTAACGTACAATCAGAATCAGTTCTCAGCATATCTTTATACGTTCTCGTTTGATGTTATCGTCTAACCTTTAATAGAAGATCAAATCACAAAATGATTTGATCTTCTATTACGGCCGGCAGCAGTCATCTTTTCATTGCCGTGTGACGTCACGGCCTCTCGAAGGGTCAGAAATATCCTTTAATCGTCACTCGATTTCTCTATGCATAAGCTCTTTTGTTACTCGTTGGAGAGGGGGTTGCTTGAGGGGAGGGCAGAGGCTGAGTCCAGCCAATATTATATACTTTCGGTTTTCATCAAATGTTTTTAGAATGAGGTTACTACTCCCACCCACTACCAGAATGGATGTTCAAGGGGCTTACGTGCAGAAGGTGTCAGATATCCAAGTGCAGGCCAGACTTTGCATTGCTTAACTTTCCCAAACGGACGGAGGAAAAGCAGAATTAGGAAGGATGACACAGCGTAGAAACTAGTCTTACTGATCCAGCGATAGACTGCACGAATGCCAGAAGTCACAGGATGGATAGTAACTGCCTGATGCACATCCAAATGAAGGAGTGACTGGTCGAACCAGTAATAAAAAATAGGGGGGGGAAGCTTTATACTAATTGGACTACCAACATGATATATGTGGGTCTCATCTTAGCTTCGACGCTGCACTGCGTGTCCTCGAAACTTGATCGTTCAAAGGATTCCTAAGAAAGTACATCGACTTTGAAGCCAACTCTGTTCCATTCCAGTATATCAATATTAGGAACGTTATATCATTCACAAATGATGCCACAGTGCACAATGAAGTAAATATTACTGTTACATAAGAATTTAACTTTGGCCATTATTCTTGTATTAAACTGGAGCGAGACTTCATATTTTGCATATATAACCAATGAATGGTGCTCATTAGCTGGTTGAGGTCACGACTGATGAAAGGTTCGATTTTGGGAGGGATAAGAATGTCACTTTTTTTTTTTGCAAAAGGGCGTTTTGGTGGGTAGACTGCTCACCCTTGGCGGAGGTTAGTAGTCTCTGGAAGCACTTGTCTAGAATATTTTTTCTTTATATTCTCTTACACTCTTATTATACGATACAAAGCTCACTGGTGGATACCTTATTTCTTTCACGGAGTGTTTTAAAATTAATGAAAAGTAGTGGTAAAAGGATACAAATGGGTAAAACTACAAGACTATCACTGGACACAAATGAAATAAATAAAATGCCCAAGTTTCTCATATCGAGATGATCGCAAGCGAATTATCATCCAAAATATGCAAACAACATCCCAAATTAGGAATGATTGGCGTTAACGTAACTTTTAGAAGTCGGAGGGAGGGAGAAGGTTAAAAACTAAGTATGGAGCATAAGAAAATTGGTTACAGAGTATTGACAATATTACCTCTGTGATCGAGTGTCCCCAGAGTACTTGTTTTCTGAAACTAATTAAGTATAATGGGATGAAGCTGCTAGCCGTATGCTAGCAACCATACATCTACACACACGTATATACATAAATTTTATATATATACTATATTATATATGGTTATGTATATATATATACTAATATATATATATATATATATATATATATATATTATATATATATATATATATATGTGTGTGTTGTGTGTGGATGTGTTGTGTGTATGTGTGGTGTGTGTGTGTGTGTGTGTGTGTGTGTATATTACTGTATCATATGTCTGTGTGAGTGCTGAGTGGGCCAGATATTTCGAACTTCTTATTGTATTTGTTGTTATTCAGTTCTCGAAGCTCTCATGTCTCTATGATGATATGTTATAAATACAAAATATAATTTGAATTATAATATATACCTAAGGCCTCATGAACCGCATGGAGCGCTAAAACACTGACGTTTTGGATCTCTCTCTCTCTCTCTCTCTCTCTCTCTCTCTCTCTCTCTGTGTGTGTGTGTGTGTGTGTGTGTTAACAGATAATAAGTAGGCTGAAAATTACCAAATCATGACTTCCCTCACTGGAAAGAACTGGTCTATATTCAAGCGAGTTATTACGTTTTACTTAACATGTTAGAAAACGATACAATGAGGAAGACATTCACAAGTGCACGGTACAAAGTTACTGTCCTTTCTTTAAAAAAAAAAATCCACACAAGCTACAATTAAGAATAAAAAACAAATGTAAATTATTCTCGACTTTCTTTTAATGTGCAATGCTGTTCTAAAACATACTAGTTTAATTTCTAAATTGAGCTAAATCAATTCAGTGTTAGGGTGAAGATAACCTCTCTCTCAACAGCCATTGTTAACTGCTACTTTCTTTGTTTTTTTTTTTTTTAAGTTCACAGAATATTTAATCGGTAAAATAAGCTTTCAAGTCTCTGTTGTCATAAGGATTGCATCACTCACTTATAAGTTACTTGGCAAGTTGGTCGATCCGGAGAAAAAGTGGGCGTTGCTACTCGTCACACAGCAATAAAATGCTTCCCTCAAGTCATCGTATGTTTGACCCACTCGTGTGGAATTTTTCCATTGTTGACAGTGTGTCATGTTTATCTTCTAATCGGCGTAACCCACTCAGAGTCCACCCAGGGGTACATTAGTCACGGCCCAGACTTGCTATGAAAGCATATGGCTTAGTACAGTTCTGTTCTGTTGCTAAGGGACACTGTTCCACGGCTTCTACTCGGTGTTGAGTATCATTGACATTGTAGTTGTTTTTCCTTTCAAGTGAATAAAACATGTTTGAACGACCTTCCGTGTTTGGACAATTCGTTTCACTAACGAACCAAATTTAGCACAGATGAACATCACTGTAGGCGTGGCGCTTAATTCGTGTATGAATCATCATTGGATAAACAGTGTCCTGGAAAAATACATGACAAGTGAATGAGCGTAAGAGTTTGGAATCTAAATTCAGGAAGAAAATGCACAGAATCTCTTGGGCAGTGTGCGACAAACCGGAATTGTGGAGCTGTCTATCTAGTTAGAATAAATCGATTCACCCTTGAATTTGTCACAAGTATCGGAAAGCAAGCAGTATCTGATCTTCACAGTATAATATTATTAGCGGGTGTCATTTCAGCCTAGTGTGTAGAATTTTATAGATTTCGGTATTTCCCGTACCCACTGGACCACGTAGCTCATTTAGAAGACGTTATCTATGGTCGTATCTCTTGAGTATTTTCTGTATATATATAGTATATATATATATATCTATATATATATATATATTGATACACTATCTATATATATATATATATATATATAATGTGTGTATGTGTGTGTGTGTGTGTATACATGCATTAAGGTACAAATGTCATTTTACATCCAATTCGCTCTACCTCGGAACTAATATATTACCATGTATGCTGCCAGAGGGGGAATTATTTTAGTTGATAATAATTTCGAGGGCGAAATTATCAACAACAAAAATTCCCCTTCGGTTAACATACATGAAAATATATTAATTCTGAGGTAGAGCGAATTGGATGTTAAAGGACTTTTGTACCTTAATGCATTATATGAATCACAGTGATGTGATAAAGATTCATATACTTACATACATACATACATATGTATTATATTATTACATAGATTAATATATATATATATCTATATACATATATAATATATATATATATATATATATATATATATATATATAATATTGACAGATACCAATTAGATGTCATCTATAAAGTGTATTAATTCTCTGTCTTACCCTTACTCTTGGACCATATGTGGGTTCAGGCTGCCCCCGAAACCTCTGCAATCAATTCAGCTACAGTCAAATACAATTAGTACATTGTATTGTACATTTTATTGGAAACCAGACTTTACCTTTACCACCTACAGCGTCTACATTCCAGCAGTCGTTTTTTTATGAATTACCAGAATGACAACACGAAACTTTTCCTAACATTTTCCCTTATACCGTTGTTGTTTGGTCATTTTGTTTTTTCTGGCGTTGCCCCATGAATCCCTAAGGAGTCTAACGCGTGCCCTGAAAGGTCTACCGTCAAGCCAAAACTTCCTGTTATCAGTACTAACGTGAAAGAAATTATTCTCTGTTCTTTTAGCGAGTTGGCACGTGATTGGTGCTGACGTTTGATTAAGAGGAAACTATTTTTTTTTTCTCCGTAACTGCCGCAGGAACCTAAGTGTTGTGACGCCAGTTTTAGTAGTCATCAATCAATCAATCAGTATTATTTCCTTTAACGATCGACAACGCTCGGCTTATATATATGGAGGTCATTGAGCTTTATTAGTGTCAGACGAAGGTATATCGAAAACTAAAGAAGTATATTATCAATATTTATGCCAGTTACAGTTGATGCTTGCACACGCGCGCGCGCGCACACACACACACACACACACACACACACATATATATATATATATATATATATATATATATATATATATATATATATCTAATAAAAGGAGCCCATAAAAACACCAAAATGTAGAGAAAAGAAAAGTACTATATTTCAGAGACTGCTGTCTCTCTCATTCAGGTATATGAATGAGAAAAGTTTACAGAAAAGGTGGTATTTATACCAAGAGATTCGTCCACAAGTAAGCCAATTTAGGTCACCCCCGCTGATAATCTTCCTTTAATCTTCTTAACGCGTTTTGGTTTGAATGAACACTGCGTCGACGATATCTGATATCCAAGCCCCTTTTGAGATGTTCATTACCTGCTTCTCTTTTATTAAGGCCGATTCCATCATTTGACTCTTGTACCGGCAGTTGCTGCTATAAATTACACGTGACATATTCCAGTTTATTCTATGGTTATGTTCATTTATATGGTTGAAAATAGCCGAGTTCTGTTGTCCATACCTAACTGACCGTTTGTGTTGTATTAATCTCTGGGGAAGTGATTTACCTGTAAATCCGATGTAAGATTGGTCACAGTCCTGGCATGGGATCTCATATACCCCAGAGTCTTTGGGAGATGTCTTTTGTTGGACGTTAATCAGGGGATTTGGCTAAGGTATTTGGGAGGTAAATGCAAAAGGGTTGGATTTACCCAAGGGTGTGAGTTACTCTCTTAATCGTCTCCAGGTGGGGAATTTTTATTTTATTGTTGGGTGTGTCTCTGGTCTTGTCTTTATGGGGGTCGGTAGAAAATTACGTTTGCTTTTTGAATTGCTTTCTCAATTATATGGTCAGGATACTTTAAAGATGAAAGTTGCTTGCGAATTAGTTCAAATTCTTTTTCCAGGAAATCTGGGGAACAAATTCGTAAGGCTCTTAAGAATAGGTTGCTAGCTACACCTATCTTGATAGTAATGTCATGATAGCTAAAGTAGTGAATATATGAAATCTTACTTTCCGAAAAAAAATTTTCGGAAAGTAAGATTAATTGGCCAAGACAAAAAGAGTATTGAACTATTAGAGAAATTTAAAGTAATTAATCCTAAATTACCCTACTTTTATGGTCTTCCCAAAACTCACAAAGACAATCTTCCATTCAGACCCATCGTTTCATGCGCCGGAGCTTTCAATTACAAAATTTCTAAATGGTTAGCTGGCCTCCTTTCTCCTTTTTTAGGCACTTTTTCTCCCAGTCACATCAAACATTCGGAAGACTTTTGTCACAAATTCAGAGAAGCACATATACCACTTCACAACATAAAACTTTTAAGCCTTGACGTAGACTCCCTATTCACAAAAGTACCAGTACAGGACGTTCTTCAGTTTTTAAGGGAAAAATTATCCCCCTATTCAGATCATTTCCCTTTGGCGCTTGACAAAATAATAAAGTTAGTTGAATTATGTGCATCTAATAACGTATTTTCATTCGGGGAATCATTCTACAAGCAAAATTCGGTGTGTAGTATGGGTAGTCCTTTAAGTCCTATTTTAGCCAATCTGTACATGGAATACTTTGAAACTACAGTAATAAATGCAATAAAACCCAAGAACATGCTGTGGATGAGATACGTGGATGACATACTAACATTTTGGGATAATAAGTGGGGTAATTTTAATGAATTCCTCTCAAAATTAAACGCATTAGTGCCCAGCATCAAATTTAAAGTTGAACGGGAAACAGACAACAAAATTCCTTTTCTTGATATTTTAATAATCAGAGACACGACAGAATACAAATTTACCATATACAGAAAACCAACGTTCTCACTTTCATATATTCACTACTTTAGCTATCATGACATTACTATCAAGATAGGGGTGTAGCTAGCAACCTATTCTTAAGAGCCTTACGAATTTGTTCCCCAGATTTCCTGGAAAAAGAATTTGAACTAATTCGCAAGCAAACTTTCATCTTTAAAGTATCCTGACCATATAATGAGAAAGCAATTCAAAAAGCAAAACGTAATTTTCTACCGACCCCTAAAGACAAGACCAGAGACACACCCAACAATAAAATAAAAAATTCCCCACCTGGAGACGATTAAGAGAGTAACTCACACCCTTGGGAAATCCAACCCTTTGCATTTACCTACCCAAATACCTTAGCCAAATCCCTGATTAACGTCCAACAAAAGACATCTCCCAAAGACTCTGGGGTATATGAGATCCCATGCCAGGACTGTGACCAATCTTACATCGGATTTACAGGTAAATCACTTCCCCAGAGATTAATACAAAACACAAACGGTCAGTTAGGTATGGACAACAGAACTCGGCTATTTTCAACCATATAAATGAACATAACCATAGAATAAACTGGAATATGTCACGTGTAATTTATAGCAGCAACTGCCGGTACAAGAGTCAAATGATGGAATCGGCCTTAATAAAAGAGAAGCAGGTAATGAACATCTCAAAAGGGGCTTGGATATCAGATATCGTCGACGCAGTGTTCATTCAACCAACGCTTAAGAAGATTAAAGGAAGATTATCAGCGGGGGTGACCTAAATTGGCTTACTTGTGGACGAATCTCTTAGTATAAATACCACCTTTTCTGTAAACTTTTCTCATTCATATACCTGAAGAGAGAGACAGCAGTCTCTGAAATATAGTACTTTTTCTCTCTACATTTTGGTGTTGTTTTTATGGGCTCCTTTTATTAGATGGAATTCTGTTGTTACAGAACATTTTTACCAGTCTATATATATATATATATATATATATACTATATATATATATATATGTGTGTGTGTGTGTGTGTGTGTGTGTGTGTATGTATATATATATTATATATATATATATATATATATATAAATATATGTAGCCTTGACATAAACATTAAAAATCTCATTCTAATTCCCTTGGAGCAATGAATTTCCATGACAAAGGAATGAGAGGATATTTTCAACCAACAGGACTATAAAAAAAAACCGAACTTCGGGTTAGAAGCTTTAGTAACCTTGCTTGTGTGGCATTGTAAAGAACATAAGAATAGTAACGCAGACGTCACTGTTACCAACATTGATGATTCCTTAGCCTGTGACAAACCCCGAGTTATAGTACACTTGCACTTGTACTACCTTACCAGATCTGAGCAGTACCAAGGTCTTGGCAGTACTCATAGGCGGACGTTAATCGCAAATGTATTCATCTTTTCACGGAGAAAAAAATTATAGTTATAGCCATGAGTATTTTTTTGTGACATCTAAATATGGAACTCTCGTTTTTACTTATTTATGAAATAGACTTTCTTAATTGATAAAAATGTTCTATATATAGATACACTCCCGTGTTTATTAAGTATAAGTGTGGCCAATAGAGAATTTGTGATGAATTTTGTTCCCAAATAAAAAGGGCAATAACTTTATTATATTGTGTCGGCCAAAGGGGAGAGAGAGAGAGAGAGAGAGAGAGAGAGAGAGAGAGAGAGAGAGAGAGACTCAATAACCCGTTAGTAGGTGTGTGAAATGTGAAAACTAAATACCGCAGAGTTTTTCGTCCGTTGACACAAAACTCCTTCAAATAAGCCAAAACCGCAACATGAAGGAAAGATAAATCGTGACAGCTCGTTGCTTTATCCTTCTCTTCACATGTGTCCTCTTTTACGGATATGCTTGCACACCATTGTTAAATGAATGACCTTGTTTTTTTTTCATGCCTCTTGTTCTTATAATTCAGTAAAGAATTTCCAACGGTATCAACGCTTGTGATTTTGTCTCGGAGCTGTGACACTCTTAACAATTCGAATATTTCTTGAGTTACCAGTGTTTTTATCAATAAGATCCTCTTAAGCCCTTCAGGTTTTCCTATGATATTTAGGCCCGTGTATTGTAAACTTGCTAATATTGAGATAATTATTCACTGGTAACCCTTCAGATAATTTCTCCTGTGGTTATGGAATGCTCAAACTTGTTCAAACTGATCCGAAACTTTTGATTTCGTTAAAGGAACTTCGTACGTTAGGTCTAAACTTCTAAAGTTACCCATCAAACCACATGTCCCCTTTTCTGTTTGTAAACATTTCCCAAACAATGCTCTGTCCACTTTTCTTTCATTCACATTTTCTAAATTCATTCACTACATGTCATTTTTTTAATATACCGTAATCGACCCAAACATTTGCCTATTACACAAATATTTGGGTAATCTTCGCTGATGTAATATTCCAAGATAAACATTAATTACTTCGAAAAGGCCTAATTGGCAACCTTCCCTCTGCGGAAATAAGTTAATGTCCTCGGAATTTGAAGCCTTGGTTTCCACAGAGAACCACAAGGATCATTTCCTGATTGCTAGTTGCTTTCTTGTCATACTGTAGGTAAGATTTTTTCCTTCTTTTTTGGGGGGGAGGGGGTGGTTGTGGGTGGGAGGGTTAATGTCGACAGTTGGTCCTAACCTTGGTCGACGAGACCGCCTGTGCCAGTGTTCTTTCATGTCACGACCGATGGAATTTGACATCAATCAGTCAGTCAGCGAAACAGCTAAATTACGTTTCTAGAAGGTCTTGTTCTAAAGTTAGAAGAGTAAACTGGAGCAAAGTCACATGAAAGAAGTTGAGCTGTTTATTAGAAAGTGAAAATATGAAACGCCTGAATGGTACTACAGGATCTTTTTGCCCAGTGTAAAGTTCACCATTCTCTGCATCACATGCATGCCAAATCTTTACTCCATATCTATCAGGTTTTGATGGAATTTTACTGCTTAAATAGGCATTTTCCTCTGAAAGGAACTAGTTGCTCTTCTATAGTAACAGTTGATGATATATCATACATCAGAGGGAGTCTCTCCACCTAAGTCTTCCAAATATCTGTAATAGGAGCAGGCTTGTCATTGGATGTACTACACAAAAGACTGAACTGAGCCGAGGACGCTACTTAGAACTGAGTGTGTCTGTGACGCTTCGCGCCAAGTTTACTTTAAGTAGTACTGCCTTAAGAGATCCTTTTAATAAGAGTACAAGCATACCTATTCCTAGCCTCAGGTCTACAAAACTTTAAATCTATGAATATGAACTAATACCTCACTGGAACTGAGAGAGAGAGAGAGAGAGAGAGAGAGAGAGAGAGAGAGAGAGAGAGAGACCTAGTGTAATTTGTGCATAAAATAAATCTTAATAGTTGTTACAGTTGTTTTTCACTCACCTTCAAAAGAGGAACTACTTCCGCAAGGTTTACCTCAAAAATCACCATTTTGTAGATGCAGACACTTCTCCCCCAAGTTTTCTGTGGAAATACTTCCTCCTTCCTTGTTTCACCTTTTCAGTTATTCATTTCCTCTACCGTAATTATATTTCCAAAGGAATCAGCCTCTACCAGTCTTTCACAACCCGTCTTGGCATTTCCTGTTCAGTCTGGTTTCTCTCTGAATTCAAATTCACGTTCGTTAACACAAATTTCAACCAATTCTGTTAAAGCTCTTACTTTTAACGATCTTCACTTACAAATAATATCGTACCTCTTTTACCTATCCTTGCAGGAACCCTCCATTACCACCAACTATCCAGTGGGGGAAGTAGTGCGGTCAGTGCACCTCACGCGGTGCACTGTAGGGGTTACAGAAGGTTCTTTTCAACGTCCCCTTCTTGGGCCCTTGGCTACAGCCCCTTTCATTTCTCTTACTGTACCTCCATTTATATTCAGTGTTCCATCTAACTTTCCTTCCTCTTCTAGTAATTTCTTCATAGTGCAACTGCGAGGTTTTCCTCCTGTTACGCCTTCCATACCTCTTACTCTCAATTTTACTTTCAGTGCTGAATGACCTCATAGGTCCCAGTGCCTGGCTTTCCGGCCTAAATTGTGTATTATATCTATCTATCTATTTAATACCTCCAATTAATTCTACGTCACCTGTAAATCGAATGTTCTTCACACTCTTTTTCAGGCTTTCAGCCTCTTTGTTTATTCAAGAGACTCGTTCCTACCAATTCATCAGTCCATCCATAATAGCAACCAGTAGTGGAAACGTACCCCACCCCTTGTCTCAGACTAACCTCGAAACTAGATCTGTCGACTACACGTCTGCGATGTCTGTATCTACCAAACTGCTCTTCCCTCGCAACAAATGACATTTTACGTTACAGCTTCAACATCCTCTATGTCACATCGCTATCATATATATATATATATAATATATATATATATATATATATATATATATATATATACGTATATAGATAGATAGATAGATGTGTATGTGGAATATAAAAACACCGTATCGTTTTTCTTCGTATCTACGGAAGGAACCACAGCAATACTCTTGATTAGAAAGATGAAAAGTATTTGTATTTACATCGTTTCAGGGCTAGTGCTGTGGATCCTTCTATGTGTGTGTGTGTGTGTAGAGAGAGAAAGAGAGAGAGAGAGTGTTGAACAGACGGCTCTCTTCGTATTTTGCTAAGATCTTAGACGTGATTGCTTAGCAACAACCGGGAACAAGGACGCCAGGTAGTCTAGACATGACTTGCAGATAGCAATAAGCGAACGAGGAAGCCAAGTTGGTTTGCTACAAGGAAGACAAAATAAACAAAGAATAACAAATAACTGTGAAAGAAGTTATCATGCAAATGGCTGACTTGACTCGTTTTGTGCAAAATATGATACTGAAACTGCCGTAGGTTATCTTAAATGTAGGTACATGATTGATATAAGAAATTGGGTTTTGTTCTTTTCATATCCATGTATAGGCTTCGATTCATACCGGTAAATTTATTTAGATTGTATACACACACGCACACACACACACACACACACACACACACACATATATATATATATATATAACTATATATATATATATATATATATATATATATATATATATATATATATATATATTTATATATTCAGGTATATAGTGTGTGCATATCATATATATTTATATATATATATATATATATATATATATATATATATATATATATGTGTGTGTGTATGTGTGTATTTATATATATACATACATACATAGAGAGGGAGAGGGCGTAATACATAAAAACTTACAAAACCAAAATGCCCGCTAGGCCAATCATTATCTCTGGGTTGTGCTTCACATAACTTATCAAATTACCTTGGAGATTTTCTTGGCTCATTGGGTTGTACTATTTCTGATGCAGCATAGCGGTGAAATTTTCAAAAAAATAATCTTAGTATCACGAGTCTTGAAATGGAGGAAAAAATTCCAGTTACATATGGGAACAAATATATTTAAAAATTGAATCTAAACAGAGAGCTTTCGGTAATCTGTTGGACTGAACAGAAGAATCGAAAGTTCTCTTTATAGATTTACTTCTAAATATAAGTACCCATACATCAAAGTGGATTTTTTTCTCGGCAGTGCAATTTTCATTTGTTGAGTGGAAACATTCGTGACATGAATAAGCAGGTTTATTCCAAAAATGTGTTGGAAAGAAATGTAGCTGAATCTAGTTCTGAGAACTATGACGTCAGGTTAGAAATGTATGATCTTGCCTTTTTCTATTTCGGAATAAAACGCGATTTATCAATGTCGGATTCACAAATCTGGATCACAAATGAAGTTAGGATGCCTCCATCTAGGTAATAAATACATACATATATATATATATATGATAATATATATGTATATATATATATATCATATATATATATATATATATATATATATGCATATATTTATATATGTGTGTGTGGTATGTACATGTTTGTGCGCGTGTATGCATTTATATATATATATATATGTATGTATATATATATATATATATATATATATATATATATATATAGATTATATATATATATATATATATATATATATATATATATATATATATATCTATATATATATATATATATATATATATATATACTCATGAACATGGAACTTTCTGTAATTTTCCCTAAATATAATAATGATTTGAATTATAATCCTATTTCTTATCATCCTTATAATGACATCAGCCTTTAAGAAATGACTACAATCATGGCGCAATTATTTTTTTACATCTTTGTTTCGCAACCATATATTTTTTTCCTTCGTCGGCTCTATTGAATGTTTATGGCGACACTTTCGTGTTTTTTTTTCTTTATTCGACAGATCTGGACCTTCCAGCGGAATCTAATCATAATGACGCGTCATTTTTCATTCTACAAAAAGTAGAAAACAGGTCGTTTTGGCCTGTTGCCATATCGCTGCTAACCCTCGAAATTCCTTAACCGCCTATCCAATTTACGGCCCCAAAAACTTCAACGCTGATAAAAAAAAAAAAAAAATAAAAAAAAAAAAAAACAGCCATTCTTAATGATATGGAATTAAGAATAGACTTGAGGTTATTCTTGGCACCAGATTCTGCGAGTTATTCGATTCACAAGTATGCCATCTCAAGGGTTTTGGGCATTGTGCTGAGACGTATGTCCTTGTAAATACATGGCATTTACGCACTTTTTCCACTTTTTCTTTTCTTTCTTTTTTTTCTTTTTTTTTTTTGTCAGTGGATTTTTTTACTTTCAACTACGAAAGGAAATTCGAATTCCATTTCCGATCTTTTTTCTTCACAATGAATATATGATTCGCAACTCTACATCGCGTTACAGTGACAATTTCGGTATTCCACGAAAAATAGGTCGCATATGGAATGGAATGGAATATAGAAATTAGGTCAAAGGCTAAGCGCTGGGACCTATGAGGTCATTCAGCGCTGAAAGCGAAACTGAGAGAAGAAATGTTTGAAACTCTTCACAGGAGGAAAACCTCCCAGTTGCATCATGAAATCATTTTTAGAAGAGGTTGGATAACAAGATGAAAGAAAGTGAATATGAATGGAGGTACAGTAAAAGGAATGAGAGAGGTTGCAGCTAGGGGCCGAAGGGACGCTGCAAAGAACCTAGGGTAATGCTTGCAGCACACTGAGCCAGGTGTATTGGAGGCAATAACCCCCTAAGGGAGTTTTCGTTTCAGATGCCATTAGTGGCAGTCTCCGGAAGATGGATTCTTCATCATCAACCTTAGCCCAGTATTGGCACTTTTTAATGCAACCCTTTTGCTGAGGTGATAACCCAGTATTAGCTAAGTGTGTACCGGTCTCTGTTTTTTTCTAAAACAAAAAATAATAAACACTAGAACAGATGAATAATATTCTTTTAGTTTTCAATGGCAAAGATATAAACAACACAGAGGTTTAAGATGTCTTTAACATTAATCTAAGACGTCTGGAAAAGATATGCTTTCAACATATAATCACTGACGTGGTAATTATTGTGTTATATATAATTGTTATGTGAATTCTCACAGTGCCATTAACGATACAATACCATTACTATATCCCATTATTACTTACACATCTTTCGCCATATCAGACTATTTCCAGAACAATTTCTCTGCTTTCCAGCGTTCGTGCAAGCATGACATCACCAGGAAAGATTGTCTTATTTCTCTGACATCCTGTAACCGGGACGGAGACATATCGTTTCTTGGAAGAAATAGCTTCTGGCGAAGCTTATTGCAACATCGTCATGTGCACCCAGCAATGGTAAGACGATGTGACATTGTGAGTCTCTCCCATTTTTTTTTCTCTCTCTCTCTCTCTTTTTATCATTCTCGCTTCAAAGATTAGGCTTAAAGTTTCAAGGACGAGGCCACATTTCACGTAGAGTTGAGACCTTCTACGAGTGATTCAGCAACAAAGGGCAAAAGCCCTGGAGGAATTTTCCTCGGTTTACCTTGGTAGGTCTCCTCTTAGTTTAGTTTTTCGTTTTGTCCTTTTTTTTTTTTTTTTTTTTTTTTTTTTTTTTTTGAGGGAAGGATGGTATGTGTGTGCTATTTTAAGCCGACCAAGAAAACAATTTCTCCAGAACTAGATATGTGTTGCGAGGTTGTACGATGAATGAGACTCCGTCCCTACATTTTGTGATTTATCACAGTGATACTCTTTGCTTCGACCGCCCGAGGCAATGGGTTGGGCTGCGTTTACACCAAGCGAATTGAATCGATTCAATTCATGAAGAATCAACACGATTCGTGATTCGATTTGATCGCCACACTCATTTCAATGCAACCGTTTACACCGAGCGAATCGGCATGATTTGAATTGACTCGATTCGCCTGGTGTAAACGGTTACATTGAAATGACTGTGGCGATTCAAGACCGATCATGAGTCGTGTTGATTCTTCATGAATTGAAGCATTCGATTCGTTTGGTGCAAACGCAGCCTAAGTGTCAATCAACGTTTACATCACAGGTCATATCTATATTTAAACAGAGGGAATTTGCTAAAGTGAGAGAGAATAGAAATAGATAGAAATATAGAGAAGGAATAAGTAAGAATAAGGAATGGAAGATGGACAGTGAGAGAGACAGATATGAGAAAGCAGGTGAAGAGAGAGAGAGAGAGAGAAGGAATAAGTAAGAATAAGGAATGGAAGATGGACAGTGAGAGAGACAGTTTATGGAAAGAAAGCAGGATGAAGAGGAGGAGAGAGAGAGAGAGAGAGAGAGAGAGAGCAGCAGCAGCAGCAAAATACTAACGATTTGAAAATTGCAGGAGAGAGAGAGAGAGAGAGACGTGGAGACATGAAGAGAAGAGAGGGAGAGGAAGGAGAGGCAAGAGAAAGTGGTCGAATATTATTGATATTTACGATCTCAATACTTTCATCTCATATTTCAATAAAGGATGTATTTACCATTTAGCCAAAAAAGGTTTGGCGGGAATGTTTAACCCCCTAGTTCACAGTTGCACAATTTTTTAAGCTTTTGGCATTTGAATTATTTACATATATGTATGTCTATCTATATGTGTGTGTGTGTGCGTGTCCAATGGCATACATATGCAATCAACATCTTAGTGACTAAAATATAGCTGTTGTAACAAAGACAGGATTCATGTAAACCCCGGGAGAACTGATAACTAAACCGATCACCTCTTCCAACGTTTTTATTTCATGGTTTGATTATGAATCAACAAAGACTTCGGTAGCTGGTATGATAAATGAATAACGGGAGAATGACAGTTCCTTTCAACATAAGAAAGAAAATGTAGCAACATTCAAAGCAGGGCAATGACCCTCGCATCCTAATGGAGGCCATTACCCTCTCTCTCTCTCTCTCTCTCTCTCTCTCTCTCTCTCTCTCTCAGAAACACTGAAAACCGATCATTAAAACCTTGTACCGCTGTAATACTCTCTCCTCTCTCTCTCTCTCTCTCTCTCGTCTCTCTCTCTCTCTCCAGATACTACAATGAAAAAGATAATTAAACCTTAGCTGTATACTCCTCTCTCTCTCTCTCTCTCGTCTCTCTCTCTACTCTCTCTCTCTCTCTCTCTCAAGATATTCTACAATGAACAAGATAATTAACCCTTAGCTAGCTAATACGTCTCTCTCTCTCTCTCTCTCTCTCTCTCTCTCTCTCTCTCTCTCTCAAGATATCTACAATGAAAAGATAATTAACCCTTAGCTGTAATACGTCTCTCTCTCTCTCTCTCTCTCTCTCTCTCTCTCTCTCTCTCAAGATATCTACAATGAAAAGATAAATTAACCTTAGCTGTAATACGTCTTCTCTCTCTCTCTCTCCTCTCTCCTCTCCCTCCCCCCCCTCCCCCCCTCGGATCTCTCTCAATCTCTCTCTCTCTCTCTCTCTCTCAAGAATCTACTACAATGAAAAGATAATTAACCCTTAGCTGTAATACGTCTCTCTTCTCTCTCTCTCTCTCTCAAGATATCTACAATGAAAAGATAATTAACCCTTAGCTGTAATACGTCTCTCTCTCTCTCTCTCTCTCTCTCTCTCTCTCTCTCTCTCTCTCAAGATATCTACAATGAAAAGATAATTAACCCTTAGCTGTAATACGTCTCTCTCTCTCTCTCTCTCTCTCTCTCTCTCTCTCAAGATATCTACAAGGAAAAGATAATCAACCCTTAGCTGTAATACGTGACCAAATATGTAGAACGATGTATGAATGACATATATGGCACGGCAGTGTTTAGAATCATTTGATATGGTAACTGGTAATCTAAAATTAATATAAGCTCAATTCATGGAACCCAAGTTAAAGAAATAGGATTTTATAATCGAGAGGCACCGTTAACGAGGGGAATAAACAAGGTTGTTTCTAAGAAGACAATCATTAGAAGAATACATTCGAAGTAATAACCGATGGAGTTGTTCTTTGGAATTCATCTGCCTTAACCTTCTGTCATGCCTGGCGATGAGGAAGAAAGAGTAACGCCCTCTACCGAGAGAATGTATAGGAGACCATTTATTTATATACCCCTGTACTTCGGTAAGAAATTGCAAATCCACCAGACACGGTGTCACACTACCAAAAATCTCCGAGGGAACCACAGGAACAACAGTGGCAGCTCCTGGCGTCTTACAGACACAACAACAACAAAAACTGGTGCAGCAACGCTTCGAGAGAAATGGAATTATACACAAGATTCGATTATCTAGAGCAGGGTTCTTAACCTTTTGATGTCTCCAGGCCCCCCATGAAATGCCCAATATGGTTCCATACCCCTTTTCTTAAGTCCACTTAAGTCCTATTTGTTGACATTATAAATATACTTTAGTCTAGTACATACTTTAGGTATGAATAGATAGGAATAGAACATACAAGAAAATCGAATGAATTTATAGTATAATATAGCTGTTTATTTACAATTTTACCCATGTATACATTGACACATTAAAATCAAATATATACAAACATCCAGACATCAAGTCCCCATATCCCCAGCATGTGGATCTCATACTCCCCAGAGGGGTATGAATACCCCCTGTTAAGAACCCCTGATCTAGAGGAAAACCAAGGCAGAAAAACGACTCCTGTGAATATGTTCTCCGTGCATATCAGATGAAACTGCCAACTATAACTGGTTCACTTAAGATAGATTCTTGGGTGAGCCCTATGCCTACGAGACGTTTGTTTGGCGCCCACTGATTGGCTGGGAGCTGCCTACCTCCCGGTTCCAGCCAATCAGCGACCGCCAGACAAACGTCTCGTAAGCGTAGGGCTCATTCAAGATTCTACCTTAAGTGAACCAGCTATAGCCACAGATCATCCAGTCATCAAGGGGTCGCTAATGAACCCAGGAAATCGGAGCAACCTCCCCATGATGCCAGTGAATCAAATGAACAGGAAGTAAATTTTAGCAGCCTCGTCCCATCCCGTAGCGATTCATGCGTTGCTAATGACAGGAGTAAAAAATATATACTGTTTAACAGACAAATAAAACAGAGAGAGAGAGAGAGAATAAAATAACTAATATTGAAGTTCTACAATAATCAATTTAGAATGTGTATGCAGTATATATGTATATTTTATATATGTGTGTGTATGTTTGTATGTATATGTATGTATAAAATTAACATACATAACACACATATATATATACACACACATACACATGTACACACCTCCTGTAGAGAGTATCGGAATGCTACACAGCCTTCCGGTTCTGTTGCTTTATTTATTACATTCCAGCCGTGAAGTAAAGAAAAAAGAGAGGTAACAAAACAAAGTCTTCCGTTGCCTGTGTTTCACATTTTTACAGTATTTAGCGACGAGTTCTTTTTTTTTTTTTTCTTTCTTTCTTTTTTTGCGTTAACGGTAACTTGAAAGGCTCTGCCGCCAACCAGCTGTATGGTGTATTAAAACTGCACCCTTTTAGCCAGCTTAATTACCGTCGACTCAAAACAAGTCGTTCGTTAAATCTGTTAGATCTATGTAATGGGAGCTTTTGACCAATCTTTTGTAGGTGAATAATGTTACAGTCATCAAAACACCATATGGAAGTTTGACATTTATCTGTAGCGCTGGCGCTGTTTTGGTATTGATGTGATATGATTGGCCAAAGTCATGTGAATACCAGTCCTAACAGATTACACAGGACCGTAACTGATTTATTTTCAAATTGTAAGTACGTATTTTCACATTGTGAATACATATTTTCAAGTTGTTCATAAATATTTTGGAAGTGTAAATACGTATTTTCAAATTATCAATACGAATTTTCAATTTGTCAATACACATCTTCAAATTGTAAACATATATTCAGGGTGTAAATAAGTATTTTCAAATTGTACACTAGTACTTTTCTATTGTAAATACATATTTTCAAATTGTAAAAATATATTCAAATTGTAAAAATATTTTCAAATTGTAAATACATATTTTCAGTTTGTATAAATATTTTCAAACTGTAAACATATTTTCCAATTTTAAATACATATTTTCAAATTGTAAATACATATATTTTCAAAATTTAAATATATATTTTCAAATTGCAAATACGTATTTTCAAATTATAAATGCATATTTGTCAATACATATTTCAAATTGTAAATATATATTTCCAAATTGTAAATAGGTTTTATCAAATTGCAAATATATATATTTTCCAATTTAAACATATTGTAAATTGCAAAAATTTACTTTCAAATTGTAAATATATATTTTCAAAGTATAACCACATTTTCAAATTGTGAATATATATTTTCAAAGTGCAAATACGTATTTCCAGATTGTGAATACGCATTTTCAAATTGTAAATACACATTATCAAATTGTAAATATATATTTTTAAATTGTCAATACATATTTTCAAATTGTAAAAATATTTTCAAGTTGTAAATCTATATTCAAATTGTAATTACGTATTTTCAAACTGTAAATACATATTTTCAAATTGTAATTATACATTTTCAGACTGTAAATACATATTTTCAAATTGTCAATAGCACATATTTTCAAACTGTAAGTGGGCAATGTGAAATGGATACCAGTCATAACACATTTTTATCTATTCAATAATTTATTTTTCTTTTTAATAAGTGATATCTCTTCTTTCTATATTTCCTTCGCCTTCCCTTTCTTCTTAATGAACACCATATTCTTTGGAAACTTGAATTTCAAGTCATTGGCCCCTTTGGGAGCCTTGTTCCACATGAATAGGTTTAATCTGCTGAATAATAATAATAATAATAATAATAATAATAATATATATGTTTTGTTAAAAATGACTGCTGCTTCAGCACTATTAATCTTATAAAGAGTCTTCTCTATCTTTCTGATGACGGCTTTCTCGTTGTTGCTTAGACTGGCGAGCAACGCACCAAAGGGCATGGTAAAATTCGGTTGAGTCATTTGATTTATTATTGCTTATACAATTCTCATCTCTCTCTCTTCTCTCCTCTTCGTCTCGGGGGTCGTCCCCTCTCTCTCTCTAACGCGGACGTTTCCTCCTGATCGACAGGACATTATCAAGCGATAACTGCTGAGGGACTGAATTCCAGTGGCGAGTCCTTCTCCTTTTACTCGACCTACCGGAGAAGTGCTCTGACCGTACTGGAGAGCTCGCAAACACCACGATAAAAGAGAAGGACTCGCCACTGGAATTCAGTCCCTCAGCAGTTATCGCTTGATATGTCCTGTCGATCAGGAGAAACGTCGCGTTAGAGAGAGAGTAGAGAGAAGAGGAGAGAATTGTATAAGCAATAATAAATCAAATGACTCAACCGAATTTTACCATGCCCTTTGGTGCGTTTGCTCGCCAGTCTAAGCACAACGAGAAAGCCGTCATCAGAAGATAGAGAAGACTCTTTATAATTTTAATAGTGCTGAAGCAGCAGTCATTTTTAACAAAACATGTCTACGAGAGGGTCTCCTTCCGAAATAATAATAATAATAATAATAATAATAATAATAATACTTGTAGCCTGCTTTCGTTCGCGCTATACTTTGGCATTACATAAAAGGCTCAACTTTATTCACTCGAGAGTAAAACTGCCGTAGGCAGTGATCTCAGGAACCTGTCGAGAGTATATATCCTCTTTACGGACAAATCAGCAGGTACTCCAAGTCCTCAGATTCTGTGTGGAAGGGTCAACTGGTCTGATCAACCTTCCTTGCCATTCGCATCCAGTGACTTCGCAAGTGTACAACCAGTTTTATTATTATTTGAGAGACGAAGCTCATTACCTGACTTGAGGAATTTGCTTATTCGAGGATGACGTGTATGATTTGCATTTTCACACATGAGAAATTGTCTCTCAGGGGCTAGTCTGGTCGCGCCTGGTAGCAGTCATGCATGTCTTCGTCTCAGAAAGAAAAATGGGTTTCACTCGATCAAAAGTGTATTTCATGATTTGGTCTCTAGAATATTTAAGGAAAAGAAATTTCCCTCACACCCAATATATATTCTTGTTTAGGTCAGCTATGGCGGCCTCGATGTCTAAGCCACAAAAATATTACTAAAAACTAGTTCTGGCTCAACAACAAATACATATGTGGGAGTCGGAGTCGTGAGCTCTAAAATCGACCGTTTTTACTGCCGTTTCTTATAAGAAATTTATGCTGTGGAAATATCACCTTCGAAGCTCTGGAATTCCTGTGACATTTCTCATGTCAAATAAGGACTAACAGGCTCTTTATCATTTTTTTTTTCTGATGTAACCGCGCTTGATTTGGGGCTTGACTCCTCCCCCGTCACTGTCACGTAAAGAAAGGATCCGATTCTATGTTTTAATTGTCATTTGACTCTGACGCTTGTCTTTATTTTTTTTATAAACGAAGTGAAAACGAAGATGCTGGAACAACCCAAATCTGTGCCGTAAAGAATTCCTTGGTCCCGTGAGAGACAGCAGATCTGTCTTTTATACTTGGCAAGATAATAGGACTGTGGTGATACGAAAATTCGAATAACCTACACGTCAACAAGAGGGACGATGAATTAGAATGGTTGTCATAAATAAGTTGTAACGTACCTAAAAGAAAAGACTAGTATGCTTATAGATTAAAAGGCTTCAGTCAGTTATTTTAATTCGATATATATAAATCCTTAGTAGTGTTACTTGTTCAGCGGTCTAAAGGCGTGTGATATAAGTGGGAAACCTTGTGTTGGCCTAAATTTGCCATCCGCGGCAAAAAGAAAAAAAATTAAATAAGTAAAAAAAAAAAATTTACATTCTCTTCATACTGGAGCCTGCTTTTTTATTGGTTATCTTAACGGCATCTCTTTTTTTATGATCGACTGACAATAAATTATAAGATGCTTAATAAAAAATAATCTGCGCAGAGAGAGAGAGAGAGAGAGAGAGAGAGAGATAGGGAGATAGTGAGAGAGAGGGAGAGAGAGCAAGAATCTCCAGTTTTTTCAGAATTCATTTAAAGATCTTGATATATATCTTTACTGAGAGAGGTTCTTTTACAGAGTAAATCAAAGAAAGAGAGGAACAGAAAACGGTCAAGTTTGCGATTTACGTTTTTATTTTATATATTCAAAACTATAGCTTAATATTAGGTCATTGCTATTGATTGAAAGGTAGTGCAACTTTTGTTTCCCTAAGCACTGCAAGACATTCACAGACAAAAAATACCAAATATTCTGTGGTTTCTGAATGTGATTAAATTTGTGAGCTAACAGGCTACTTGCCACTTTTCTTTTCTTTTTTTTTTCCTTTTTTTTAATTTCACGCTGTTTGAGCATTAGGTATTTTTCATATTTTCTTTTATATATCATTTTTCTATTCGATTTTACCGGAAAGTCTCTTGTCAAGAAGCACCCATATCACTCATGCTCTGATTCATAAAGGAGTCGCTGTGTTCCAGTAGTCTCATTTAACTAAATATAATGCCACTAAGATTAACGAAATACTTTTCCAGATTGGTTAATAGATCTTGATAAATAATTACTATGAAAAGTCTAATCCGGAATCTGTTACAATGAGACCACCTATATATAAGTGCCAATCTGAAGGCTCCTTTATCGTGTCCTGGCTACTGACCATTTTAGAAATCGGAGGTCCTCATGATCGGTAGGTTGCCAGGAATCGATAGATTCGTTGGGCGAAGCCGTAGTTCAGAAATGTTGCAGATATCCTTCACTGTCAGTTTATGAGTACGTATTGCATGGACAATGTCATGTCTCTGTGACACTACTGCAGTGATGGTTAACAGTCTGGAAGAGATTTGGCTTCATCGCAGAAGGTTTAAACCTTACAGCAGAACCTCAAGGCAAGGCCAAGGCTGAAAAATCTGGGATATCATATAGAGCTAACAACGTTTACTAATTCAGTCTTACCTCAACTTTATGCCATGAAATGAAAGCTAGTCATAAACTGGTCACACGTCATACTAGTGAAGTACTAAGAGGCGCAAGAGTAAAAGAGCCCTTTACCCAAGTACTATCAGATCATTTTTCATTGATCTTAACTTTTCTAAGAAAAAAAACAAAGATGGCCACTTAAAACAAAAGGTATGGTCAGAGGAGAAAGAGGAAATGGAGAATCCGATTTTAAGATACTTCAGCAACTAGAAAACAGTTACAGTAAAAGATCGTCATGGAATACTTAGAGCACGAGAGAAATCGACAGAGGTGAAACAAGTAAGACATGACGTTGGAAGGTCGACATGCAAGAGGAGTTATTGTTCAAGTTGGCAACTGGCGCACTGAGGATTAGTTCCTGGGGGGTTGGGAGTTGTTGTTCACTTCCTACCGAGGGAAAGCGAGAAAACAATACATGACCTTTCCAATACCGCTTCTGGTATTCTCCCTCCATTTCCGTATTGCTGTACAATTATTATCATTCAAAACGAGTGAATATTCATAAAAGGCAAGACTAAAAGCCCCTAAGTTACAAGGTAGGTTTCCGTAGAGTAGAATGTTTTTGTTTCTTTTATTCTTTATTTCATTTTTTTTTTCTTATTTATCATGCTTTGCTGTTAGATTTCTTAAGCGTTTAGCATTTTATTTTTCCAAATGGATTCCGCTTGTATTACCATTAAAATAATGATAATAATTCTAGAAACAAAAAAACTATAGAAGAAAATAGCAAATATATAATGGGAAAGGATGAATTAATAAACAAAGAAACAACATTCAAGAACCTCGAGTAATACAAACAAAAGAAAGTTAGGTAATGATACCAAAATAAGATACGGAAACAACTTAGAAATACTTCAGATTTTTCTTAATTGGTTAATTGTAAAGATGAGTTCAATTCTTGTTTAGGATGACAAAATAAGAGAATAATAAACTCTTTCCATAATTCTTTATTTCTCCCTTGTTTAAAAGCACTACCTTTATCCTTTTGTAGCAAAGACATCGCCCTTTGCCCCATCTTTATCCATTTTTTCTTGCAGTCTGTCTCAAACTCTCCCAGCTGAAATTTCACTGTCTGTTTTATGTAATATTATGATCTATTACCCAACTTAGCAACCTTGCTTTGACGTAGCACGTCTAGCTGTCCTTAGCTCATTAGCAGAATCTCGCTAACTGTGTTAAGAGCGTAGTTAGCTAAGCACCCCAATATATCCAATACCCCAGTCTCCCATAGATGGTAATATACCTGGAGTTGCGATCTCTATACCAGTACTACGTAGTTCATTGGTCTTTCGCTAGGGCGGCACTACAAAGCCTTGCGGCCATTTCTAAAGGTCTGGTAACCCGCAAATTGAACAGGGAATTAGTGCAAATGTGAATTTTTTTTATCGTTACTATTTAATGAGTAAGTGATTAGCGAATTTTTAGGGTTTAGTGACTATGTGTTTAGTATTCAGTGAATGTTTACTGAGTGTTTAGGGTTTAGTGAGAGTTATTGAATGTTTATTGTGCAAGTATTCAGTGAATGTTTAGTGAGTCTTTACAGTTGTAGTGAAGTTTTTGTGAATTTTAGTGTTTAGCAAAGGTTTAGTGTTTAATGAGTGTTTAGGGGTTTAATAAGCATTTAGGATTTAGTGAGCATTTAGCTTTTAATGAGTGTGAGTGTTTAATGTTTAGTGAGTGTTTAGTGTATAGTGAGTGCTTAGTGAATGTTTAGTGAGTGTTTTGTGTGTAATGAGTGCTTAAAGATTGTTTATTCTTTAATTAATGTTTAGGATTAAGTGAATGTTTAGTGAATGTTTACTGAGTGTATGATATATAG
The DNA here is from genome assembly GCF_015104395.2 of Macrobrachium nipponense. Lineage (NCBI taxonomy): Eukaryota > Metazoa > Arthropoda > Malacostraca > Decapoda > Palaemonidae > Macrobrachium > Macrobrachium nipponense. The sequence goes on from NC_061107.1 coordinate 102,924,643, forward strand.
TGAGTAATTAGTGAGTATAGTGTTTTATGAGTGATATGTGAGCGTTTAGAGATAGTGAGTGCCTAGTGATTGGTGAGTGTTCATTGAGTGTTTAGTATTATTGAGTGTGAGTGTACATCAAATGTGAGTGTTTAGTGAGTGAGTTAAAGTAAGTGTGTGTAGTGTGAGTGTGAGTGTTTAGTGGGTGTAAGTGTATTGTGAATGTTAGAGTTTAGTGATTGTGCATTACTGTTTAGTTAGTACTTAGTGACTGTATGCAAAGAAAGTCATGGAGTGCTTAGGCCAACGTGTTTTTGTAAGGTAATTTTTCTCTGTGAAATTGGGTCCAGTAATAATGATAATGATGATAACAATAATAATATCAGCAACACAAATAATAATAATTATATTAATAGTAATAATAATAATAACAATAAGATAATAATAATAGTAAAAAAGATAAAAATGATAATAGTAAAAAATAATAATAATAGTAATAAAGTATAGTACTATGAGCTAGACCGAGACCTTCCAATATGGACGCCCAAAGTCACACTCTCGGCAGGGAGATCGCCACGCCAGTGATTGACGCTCTATGCAGTCTCCCCTTGTGTCTCACTGCAGGTGTGGATGGAAGTTGGACTTGAGGTGCAGACAAACTTCACTCCCTCGGGAGAGTGAAGCAGCAACACCAGCAACTTTTGTCAGGTATGATGTAGAAACAGTACCAATGTCCATAATCTCTTTGTAGCTAACAAGACTTGCTACCCTACTCAAGCAATGGCTATAGTAGATTCACATCAACCGTGCATTTAGCATCTAGGCCAGCCCCTTACGACGCTCCTGATTGGCTGTTGATAAACCAATCACAAGGCTGGAAACTCTGTCTCTCAAGAAAGTTCACATGGGCAGGATGCACGCTCCACCTCCCCTGAAAAACGTATCCCTTAGAAAAGGTGGAACATACATCCTGCCTATGTGAACTCTATCTATCAACAGCCAATCAGGAGCGTTGTAAGGGACTGGCCTAGACGTCAAATGCATGGATGATGTGAATCTACTATAGCTTATACAGACCCTACCTCATACAGTGTTCTCAGCCACGTCCCCCCTCCCGATAAAAAGAGCGCAGTTGCAAAGATTCAGCTACTTCCCAATGATCTTATCTTATCATTCCTGTTTTTGTAGATAGCACTTTTAAGAACGCACTTTTTCATGATTTTTGTGTCCTAGACTGAGCCGTGTTTTCTGTGTCCTAAACTGAACCAGGGTTCCCAAGTCCTAGACTGAGCCAGGGTTTTTGTGTTCTAAACTGAGTCGGGTTTCTGTGTCCTACACTAAGCTGGGATTTCTGTGTCCTATACTGTGACAGGGTTTCTGTTCCTTAACTGAGCTGGGTTTAGTGTGTCCTAGACTGAGCCGTGTTTTCTGTGTCCTAAACTGAGCCGTGTTTTCTGTGTCCTAAACTGAGCCGTGTTTTCTGTGTCCTAAACTGAGCCAGGTTTTCTGTATCCTAGACTGAGCCGTGTTTTCTGTGTCCTAAATTTAGCAAGGTTTCTGTGTCTTAGAATGAGCAGTGTTTTCTGTGTCCTAGACTAAGCAGGGGTTTCTGTGTCCTAGAATGAGCCGGGGTTTCTGTGTCCTTGACAGAGCTGGGTTTTCTGTGTCCTAAACTGAACCAGGGTTTCTGTGTCCTAGACTGAGCCGTGTTTTATGTGTCCTAAACTGAGATGGGGTTTCTGTGTCCTAGACTGAGCCGTGTTTTCTGTGTCCTAAACTGAGCCGTGTTTTCTGTGCCTTAGACTAAGCCACCGGGGTTTCTGTGTCCTAGACTGAGTCGTGTTTTATGTCCTAATCTGAGCCGTGTTTTCTGTGTCCTAGACTGAGCCGTGTTTTCTGTGTCTTAAATTTAGCAAGGTTTCTGTGTCTTAGACTGAGCCTTGTTTTCTGTGTCCTAGACTGAGCCGGGGTTTCTGTGTCCTAGACTGAGCTGTGTTTTCTGTCCTAAATTTAGCAAGGTTTCTGTGTCTCAGAATGAGTCGTGTTTTCTGTATCCTAGACTGAGCAGGGGTTTCTGTGTCCTAGAATGAGCCGGGGTGTCTGTGTCCTTGACAGAGCTGGGTTTTCTGTGTCCTAAACTGAGCCGGGGTTTCAGTGTCCTAGACTGAGCCGTGTTTTCTGTGTCCTAAACTGAGACGGGGTTTCTGTGCCCTAGACTGAGCCGTGTTTTCTATGTCCTAAACTGAGCCTTGTTTTCTGTGTTCTAGACTGAGCTGGGTTTTCTGTGTCTTAAACTGAGCCATGTTTTCTGTGTCTTAGACTAAGCCGGGATTTCTGTGTCCTAGACTGAGTCATGTTTTCTGTCATAAACTGAGCCGGATGTCTTTGTCCTAAAACTGAGCCATGTTTTCTGTGTCCTAGACTGAGTTGGGGTTTCTGTGTCCTAGACTGAGCCGTGTTTTCTGTGTCCTAAACTGTGTCGGGATTTCTGTTTCCTAAACTGAGCCGGGTTTTCTGTGTCCTAGACTGAGTCATGTTTTCTGTGTCCTAGACTGAACCAGGGTTCACGGAACTTCTCATCCGATTTTATTAGTGACCCATCAACTCGTCACAACTTTCTTGAGTTAAGAATGCTTTGGGCTACACTAACCTACTTGAAAAAACAATCAACATTATACGTATAATGTTTTTAAACCATTACTGACACCAACCTATAATAGATTCCAATATTAATGTCTAATCAAGTATGATACTTGTACTAATTTGATACTAGGGTTTAGATGTTCAAAAGACTGATGTGGCGTTAGCGCCGGTCTTTAGATTTTATATGAAAAAGAACAATAACTGGTTTTGGAGGACAAGAATAAAAACAAAAGCGTGTGTGAAAAGCTAAGAAAACATATCTACCTGCATTAAAAGTAATGAAAGAGTTCAAACGTTTTTTTATCATTTAGTTTATGGTAAATTGAGTATTAATACCTGAATAAAGTATATGCTGGGTCTACGCCTAATGTCATAGCTATCTCAAAAGAAACGGTGCAATGAAATGCGAGTTTCACGTCTTACAAAAGAAGTGAAACAATGCAGCCATTTGATAGATCAAGGTTCAAGGGTCTTTTGGAAACAATTGGCTGCTAACAAAAGATTTTTTAAACTTCACTAATCCTGAGAACGAAATTCGATTAAGACCATCAAATGAATGGAAAATTTGATTTATATAAAGACTTCTCATTTTTATATCGTCTTATGACTTGTTAGGAATAGATGTGTAATTATCTATTAACTATCATGAATTGTGTGGTGAATATGCGATTATCGGTTATGAATTTCCTTGTTCGATGAATTTTGCAATAGTGATTTAATAGTGAGTAAGCTTGCTGAATTCAATGTCATTCGGCCTGATTTTTTCGGTCTCCCACAATTGATACTTGGATTCCAGATAGTTCTTGTGGAATAGCAATCCATATGAAGATCTGTTCATAAGGACGTTATATTGTTGTATGACTGTTCTCAGTAAAAGCTAATATCAAGAGACGTTTTTATACGCTAAACAATTCGTGTCAATAGATCTGAACCTTTGACTTTTATTCACATTCAACAACCACACGAAATTTCATTCTATAAAGAATACTTAGTCGTACAATCCTACAATCTTCTCGTCCACTCTGAAAGAAGTTTTTTTTTTATTGGGTTGACAATATTTACTATATTGATGGTGTCTCTAATAAAGCCGGAGTAATCACGATTGATGTATCCAAAGGATGGTGTTTTGGGACCTTCGTTATTTTTATATCCTGCTTTTCCAGTACAATACGAAGCTCGTGAGAATGTCCGTGCACGGCAAAGTTCTTGACAGAAATCTGTACCAAGCTGGAAATGATGGTCTTCACATTGTAACAATCAAATTTATGAATCAGAGTACTTGGCAATAACTATAGCTGATTCACTTAAGTTAGATTCTTGGGTGAGCCCTAATCTTACGAGACGTTTGTTTGGTGGCATCTGATTGGCTAGTACCGAGAGGTAGGTTTTTATTTCTTCATTTATCTCACGTTTTGCACAAGATAGGAAAGTTTCGGTCGTACCAAACGATTCGATATTAATTGTACAACTAAATCATCATTACCTGAAATCAATGAGATAAACACAAAGGAATTATAACAAGAAAAAGTGAAGAAAAGATGAGCACATAATTCTTTAAATTAGTTTTTATTCATCGGATTTTGCATCATTCATGCGATCAAAATGTTATAAAACTAGTGTTTTCATACAATAGATTCGCCCTGAATATGCTGGTACTTTCAGGTTATTAGAAGTGTGTATATGAGAAGAGAAAATTAAGAATATGTCTTATTATGTTACAGATCATCCGGCTTCCGAAAAGACTTCTAGTAAAACTGCTGACACTCGCTTACCTGGCACAGGGGACACGACCTGGGATTCAGATTTGATGAAGTTTTTGCTTTCGTCACTCATCACTCTCTCTCTCCCTCCCTCTCGCTTCTTCAGTCTCATGTGTCAAACGATTTACATTTCATCATCAAAATTAAATAGGCAGTTAAAACCTCTTAAGAAAAATAGTAAGAAATTACAATTATTTTTTTCAACTAAGGTTAAATTTAACATAAAAATTCTTTATATGGGAAAAACAATCAAATGAGCACGGCTAGTGATCGTATCGTTATCAAACCATAAGTTTATGTTCTTTACTGGTTTACGTTATCAGGATACACCATTTTTGTGGGCTAATCCCTGAAAGAGCGCCAGCATTAAAATTGTATAAAAAAATGCGATAGAATCACGAAAAGTCCTCTTCAATGTGAATATAATTTCTTGTGAGAGAAAAGTCTTTGTATATTTGAGTGTAACCTGGAATATTATTCCAGATTATCCTGCTGACCTCATTCTTATGTCTTCATTTCCTTGTCAAGTATATCTACTTACCGTAGAAGTTACTGGGCCCAGATGGCCACATTTGCATTCATCATTTTGAAGCGAACCAGTCACGTTCCTGCAGTCTATAACAATATCACATGTAACGCGGTAGCCCATTCAATGATTTGCCAGTGTGAACTTAGAGGAAAATTTAGCCCATTCAATGATTTGCAAGTGTGAACTTAGAGGTAATTTGTCATAGCATCTATTTGCACGGGTTCTACCAGCCGCTCAAACTTAGACTTGCACTGTAAACTTTGTAAATGAATCATCTTAATGAAATCTGACTGGTTTTGCAAGGCGACCTTCCATTGTTTCAGTAATTAATAAGTTCAAAGGTAAGTAAGTCCACAACGTTCATTCTCCTTTAATATTACATATAGAGTCTTTGTATGGTAGCGAGTGGATGAAATACAGATGTCTGTTTTCGCTCCTCTTGCTAATAGTTTCCCGATAGAATACAAAATTTAGGCTAAGTGCTTGGACCTACGAGGTCATTCAGCGCTGAAAGGGAAATTGAGGGCAGAAAGGTTTGAAAGGTGTAACAGGAAGGTAACCTTGCAGGT
>NC_061107.1:102935122-102950122 GCF_015104395.2 Macrobrachium nipponense
CATATGCAACTGTAATAGCCACAATACCCTAAAGAGCAATAAAAATGAGTGCCCACTCGGCTATGATGGTGAGGATGGATCTATTCCGCCTCAAATTAAGTATATCTGAAAACGACAGGTATACTATGTATGTATGAAAGGGAGTAGACTCATATCCTTATCGTGGGCAGGTTGGCAACGTGACCTCTTTGTGATTATGGAACCTGGGTTCGTTTCCCAGTGTCGGACATCACAATTTCTTTAACAAAAAATTCATTGATCTTGGATCTTCAGGCTTTGTAGTGACAAGCGTGTCCAAAAAGGAGCAAAGAATTCAAGAAGTTAGGAGGGCATTGTGGCTATTACGGTTGCATATATATATATATATATATATATATATATATATATATATACGTGAGTATATATATACATATAACCAAATTATCCATTAACCAATTCCTGCTTTCCTTCGCCTACCTTTTAATTTTATGTCTTCATCATTTGCTTCTTTTATTCCCTTTCCTCACTCTCTTACAGCTTTAAATCCTCCTTGCTCGAGTTTGCTATCCATTCATTCAGTTTTGCCTACTTCTGAGAAATTCCTTTGATTCAAGTATCTTAACCATTTTTCATATTGATTCATTGCTGCAAAGATACTTTTCTCATTTGTTTAATTATATTCACTTGAACTTCACAAGTTCAAACGAAGATGCAGTGCTTCACTACCCTATTACTATTCTCCCTGCATTTTAATTCGTTTTATTTACTTATTAATTCATTGATTTATTTTTTTCTTTTTTAGTGAGCGAGATTTCTTTCTGCGTATTTCCCTTTACTTCCTCTTATTTTTTCCTAATGAACTCCATATTCTTTGGAAGCTTGAATATCAAGTCGTTGGCCCCTTTGGTGGGCTCGTTCCATATGAATAGGGTACATCTTCTTAATAATGATTATAATTGTCTTGACTACATTTGCTATCTTGCCTTCAATTCTTCCTCTGCTGCTAAAACTAATATCAAAATTTCTCCCGTTTTAAACTTGATAATGATGAGATATACCTCCGGACACTTCTCAGAATGACTACCATCATCACTTGCCCTTGGCGGGAGGAAATGACTCCTTAATGATAGATAGACATCGTCCTCTTAAGGCCAAAGGAATCACGTTCGTTAGGTTCGTTAAGATGTGAGATTTAGGTATAAAATGGACGATGTCGATATGCAGAGGAAGGTTAGGTAGGCCTAGCCAACAGGGTGGGGAAAATGCTCTCTAGCTAGTCAATTCTTTTCTTCTGATGCCAATGGCAATGACATTTTTTTTTTTTTATAATCTGTAGGATTATTTAAAATAAAAACAGTTAAACTGATGCATTCTGTCTGCAGTGTTATATGACTTTTGTGAAGTGATGCTCCTTGTAGAAAATCAAAGGAAAAATGCGAGATGAAAGATAGTTGATTTGCTCATGGATTGAAGGCTAGATTCAATGGAACTTAGAAAGCACATAAAAAAGAAGACTGTGAAAGACAGAGAGACAAAGAATAATGGTGCAGTACCTCGAATGGCTACCAGACAGAGAGCCACTCAATTGGAAGAGCCTGTAGAGTGAGAAGAAATGTGAGGACAAGGGAAAACTTACAGTTAGTTGGGGTAAGGATTTATTTACAAGTAAAGTTAAGTTTGGCATGGGAAAATTTGAGTTGGTAATTGTACCAGTTCAAGAAATTAGATAAAAGAAATATTGGAAGAACAGTTTGGAGAATGAGAGAGAGAGTAGTGGCATTTTTTGGTTTAAATGCAAACGCAGATGGCAGAAGAAAATGTAAATAGAAATTGACAGTTGCAGAAAGGTTTTTTATAAACAGTCTAATAGCGGGAAATATTTCGGTCCCAGAACAAATAATTCGGAAGCATAATCGGGAAACATACCATCGTGCCGTGAGGAAAATATCTTTAAACAAGATGCTATATATATACATATATATATATATATATATATATATATATATATATAATCATATATATATATATATATATATATATTACATATACGATATATAAAGTATTTATATATGTTTATATATTTTAAATAACATTATGTTATATATCTATAATACATTATATATATATATATATATATATATATATATATATATATATATAGTATATGTATATTATAGGGATTTTTTCCTTTTTCTTGAAGAGGCTTATATGTTTGTTAGTTGTAGGACGATCATAATACATCCCTTCTTTTTTTTCCATAAAAAGTCACCTTTGAGTTACCAATTCGCAGTTATTGAACCGCAAATTTTAGACCAATACGTTATTTTCAAATTCCTGCCATTATTCATCTGGTCTGATGACGCAATATCTGTGTGTGTGATAAAATCTGTGAATTTTTGTTCTTTTCCAACAAAGGGATTCCAAGGTATGACTCGACTAGCGTCACATTGTGGCAATTTGGTGACTTGCGCATCATGCATTTAGAATGAATGCAATTGCAGACGTCCCGGGATTTCTTCGTCAAGGTCAACAAAATATCGACGCTGTCTAATGGTGATCGAAGCTCCCTTGAGATAAGATACACCAATTCTAACAGATTTGGCCTCTCGGTCTCTGCTCAGCTTATTAAAGTCACTGACGAAGGAAATGTGCCCTGTGACGTAGAAAGAGAGCTTTAAAATACTATATTATATATATATATATATATATATATATATATATATAGTATATATACCACACATATATATTATATATGGTATATTTATATTAGTATTATCATGTAATATCTATATATAATATATATATATAATTATAATATCTATATATAAGATATATGTATGCATATATATATGTATATATAGTAATATATATACATATATATATATATATATACTATATATTATGTATATAGATAGATGCTATATCATATATATATATATATATATATATATATATATATATATAAAGTATTTTGCTACGGAGGAAACCATGGAAGGCGAGAGAGCCAAGAACTTCCGGTCTAGTACGCCCCTTTACTTAGGCACAAATGATCATACAAATAAAAAACTTAGTAAAAGTAGGCTTAATATCCAAACTGACACTACAAGATTAGCAATAAGGTCGATTTCACCTTACAGAAACGAGGAAACGCCTGAGGGCAAGATTAGCGATTTTTAGGCAGCCACACCTTGGAGGAGCACACATGTGGTCAACAGATCATTCATCCAAAAAACAATAATTTCTAAAAAACAAGGAGGCCTATCCGACTTAATACCATGAAACTTACAAAAATGTTCCATAAAATGAGTGAAAATGGATGGGTACGTATTAAGCAGCATATATATTCAGTTAGAACAGCCCAGACTTCAAATGCACTGTTTACCCATCTGAGCGAAAAATCTCATTGTATAAACTGGGGCGATACCTCTGTAATTACTAGGTCTAATGATTATGTTTCAAGAAATTTACTGGAATCAGCAATTATACAAATCACTAATAAAAACAACCTAAATCTTAGTCTGGGATTGTACCATTTGGACCCACATAATTGTAAAATGTTTATGAAGGACCTTAAAATAAAGGAACTACTAATTAATTAGTTCAACATGTATATAGTTATTATCTCTCTCTCTCTCTCTCTCTCTCTCTCTCTCTCTCTCTCTCTCTCTCTCTATTTATATCCTATTTTCGTCTTTTCACTCATTTTATGGAACATTTCATAGTACTAAATCGGATAGGCCTCCTTGTTTTTTCAAAATGTATTGTTTTCTGGATGAATCATCTGTTGACCACGTGTGTGCTCCTCCAAGGTGTGGCTGCCTAAAAATCGCCTCAGGCGTTTCCTCGTTTCTGTAGTGAAATCGACCTTATTGCTAATCTTGTTGTGTCAGTTTGGAGATTAAGCTTACTTTACTATGGTTTTGCTTTGTATGATCAGTTGTGCCTAAGTAAAGGGTCTTACTAGACCGAAAGTTCATGGTTCTCTCGCCTTCCATTTTTTCCTCCGTGGCAAAAACCCTTATTCATACATAGCATCATATATATATATATATATATATATATATATATATATATATATATATATATATAGTATATATATATATATGTGTGCATATGGAGAGTTGCAAAACTTTTTTATGAATGTTTTAATCGAGGAAAATATTCCGTTCTCAGAATAAATGATTCGTAATCATACTTGGGAAACCCCACTTTCTTGAGGAAAAAATTTCGCTGGGATGAGTGTGTAAACAGGATATGATTATATATATATATATATATATATATATATATATATATATATATATATATATATATATATCCTACATGTATATATGCATACACTCACACACACACACACACACACACACACACACACATATATATATATATATATATATATATATATATATATATATATATATATATATATATATATATATATATATAGTATATACGATAACTTGTTTGCAAATTCATCCGAACGAAATTCTTTTCCTTTGAATCAAGAGGCGTGAAATATGCTTCTCAAAAATTTATGAGAAAATTCGAAATCCAGTTAAATATTCCCTAACGGTATCATGCCGAAACTATGCCCGCTGAGCATAACCAAATCAAATGTCTCAAAGGGATGCAGGTTTGGTTTGCCCGAGGTATTGCTGACACAAACACCTGTCGATAATGGCGCGTATGAGTCCTCTCTAACAGGTGAGAAAATCGATCATGGTTGTTTTCTACCAATTTCGCCTTAAGTTTTTAGTGTGGTGGTCCTGAGTTCTTGGCATGATCGATTCCACTGGCTAACACAACCTCACCATCCCTGTAAGCTAGACATGGAAAGTTTTGGGCCTTAAAAGGTGTAGCTCAGTGGTTCTTAACCTGGGGGAACCTTTGGGGCGCGCCTTCTAAGGAAGCGACAGTATTTTCCAGGGGAAGCGCAAACCCCAGAGAAAAACGTTACTTTCCTAGAGTCTACTACTCTAGTTAGGCTCGTTGTGCTGACCATGTTTTGTAATTATTGACCTCCCTTCCTATCACTCCAAACCCCCTCTCTTTCTCATTTTTTTTTCTTTTAAATCTGGAAGGGAATATTACTCATAGGTGCAAGGGGGATGGGCGTGAAAAAAAGGACCAACTCTTAGAGAGGGCATGGTAATAAAAAGGTTAAGAACCACTGGTCTACATGCTGAGCCATCAGTAGCCATTGCCTGGTCCTACCTGGTCCTGGCCTGGTCGGATCACATCTGTTTGTGTTCGTTTATAGAACATGTGCGTCAGTTTCCCTTACCTTCGTTTCTCATGAGCGACTTTTAAAGTTTAAAGTTACGGTCCATTCCTACCTACTCCGCTTGTATGGTATATATCAGATGTCGCAGTTTTGCGCCTCCCCCATGGCAATGAAAACTCAGCGGCTCTGTATCATTTAGAATGAATGCAATTGCATTCATTCTAAATGCAAGAAGCGCAAAATGCCTCAATGTGACGCTAGTCGAGTCATACTTTGGAATCTCTTTGTTGGAAAAGAACAGAAATTCACGGATTTCATCACACACACAGATATTGCGTCATCAGATCAGGATGAGTAATGGCAGGAATTTGAAAAATAACATATTGGCCTAAAGTTTGCGGTTCAACAACTGCAAATGAATAACTCAAAGGTGACTTTTCATAGAAAAGGGTAGATAGATAAGCTGTTATTTGTAGTAAAACTTCTCTGCTTACATAATAAACCTGTTTCTTTTAAAGTTGATAATTGGCATCCTTCACAGAGGAATTTCTCCGCCGGTTTAAGAAGGGACGGATTAAGATCGCCATAAAACACTGCTGCAGGGTTGGGTCTGCGGCGGGAGGTTGAAACCAAAAATCTTTGAAAGCTTGAATTGTAAGTCAGTGGCCCCTGTGTGCTTGTTCCGTGTGAGTAGGTTTCATCTACCGAAGTGATAATAATAGTACTTGCCTGTTTGTCTGTCTCTCGTGCATGGTCATGATATCACGTATTATTATGCAAAACAATATGGAGATAAAAGAGGCGGCTCTCGGGTGGACCAAAGCGTTGAAAAACAGTGTATATTCTGGGCAACCTCCCAAGGGAGCCATGAAAGACTAAAGGAAATGTGTGGGTTTTAATATTAAACAGGGAACATTACACCTGACGCCCCCAAGCGGAAATTCAAAGAGAATACCACAGAAGTGATATGAAAGGACTGAAATAAACTGTCACTAATGGATTCCTAGAGAGAGAGAGAGAGAGAGAGAGAGGGAGGAGAGAGAGAGAGAGAGAGAGAGAGAGATGTAAAATTCATCGAGTTTCTTTGAACGTGATTACGGATTTCCTTGTGGTAACGGGCTTTCCATGTTTATATACAGTCAAGCAACCTGTTTTAGCACACATGTACCGTCAAATTGATCGGCAGGTCCAACAAAATATATCAGTACTGATACGACGCTGTAGCGAAAATTCATCAAAATATGAATTATGGTTCACAACATGAAAGGTGAAAGAGTTAAGAACTGATCTACGATACAGATTACAAATTAAGTACGAGTGAAATCAATGTCAGTGTTGTCGAAAGTAGGACAATGGATTTCCTTTAATGTCTAATTGCGTGTTTATTCCATGTTTTCAAAATAGAGACTACAACAGCTTAAACTAACGATTACAAACCAAGTGTTTAGTTTTGGTGAAAGACTTTTTTTCTATTTCGTCTTAAGTTAAAAGTTGTTTTACACATGAACTTTTCTTAAGCAGCGATATCAAGGTCTGCTTTTGTGACAGTAAGATGTAATTTTGTGCACTTCCACAGTAAACATATAAGAGAGTATATAAAAATTATACACACTTAATCCATGTATCAGAATGTTTGACTGGTAAGTGAACGGAGATGGAGAAACAGAATGTAAAATTCAAGGCAAGGACAGCCAAAGCATCTCTAGGACCAGCCGTGCACCGGGGAGGGGTTAGGGGGGTGTCGAACGACAACCGTCCCCCCCCCGCCCCCCCCCCAAAAAAAAAAAAAAAAATTCTGGAAGTCCATATTTTCTGTGACTACCCTTTTCATTGAACTGTACTTACAAAGTAATAAATAACAGTATTTTGTTTTTAGGCAAGTCTTTTGATTTTATATAAATTTTGTTATTAAACATTAACATCATTCTTTAGTACTAAGAAATACAAGAGTAATAATAGGAATATGATATATACCTTATATACCTAATATAAGTAATGACATTTATAGAAGAAAAGGTCCAGTTTTTGGAAAAAAAAAAGAGCACCCCCCCCCCGGGAAAACTGTGGGTACGGGTCTGAGGACGATGGAAAAGGAATACTTTATGCCCTGTTAGGTGCTAACTGTAGGTCAAAGGCAACGAGATTAATAATTCTAAGCGAATAAACCGTTCGTCTGTCCAGAGGTGGTCTCAGAATACCTTACTTTCTCACTAACAAAGCGTAATGTCAGCACAACGAAAGACACTTCACCTAACCATCGCCAAGGGACCCTAAATTGAATTGTAACTAGTTCGTGATAATATGACGAGGAGTGCCAAGCATAATCTGGAAAGCTGCCCCTCGACGTCACCAAATGTAATTTATTATTTTAGACTCGTTGAAGCTGAATCCCAGGAGGATATATAACAGCCTAGGAGAACACTACAGGAAATTGATCTCCTCTTGTTGACTCACTCAGGCGCCTGACATCTCTTGTCTTTTGAAAAGGACTGAATATGTGTGTATTCTTTAGAAAGTGAAGTTTTTAATTTTCCTTTCATAAAGACAAGTTGGGGTACACTAAAACTGCTCAGGTATACCTAGCATTTATATATATATATATATATATATATATATATATATATATATATATATTATACTATATATAATATATATATATGTTTAATATATATAATATACATATATTATATTATATATATATATATATATATATATCTATATGTAAATGTATATATATATATATATATATATATATATAATGTATATATATGTATATATATATTATATATATATATATATCTATATAATATATATATATCTATATAACTTTTTACTGGTCTAGGATCCAATTACTATAGTTCTTGTTTTTATTATTTTAAACTTAACTCTATTTTTACTCTCCTCCACAGGGCATTTTTTATTACATCGAACTGGCAATCCTTCCACCAAGAAATTAGTTTCCTTTCTGGATATTTTACTAATAATTGCTTCCAACAGACTTTGTTTTATATAAAGCTCCGTTTGTTTCAATTCGCTAATGTCGCCAAACCATGTACATTATCAAAATTAGCTTTTTATGCCAAATTCCCGTTTTTACATGATGACTCCTTTCGGAAAAAGTTTGCACAAATTGTTCACAATCATTATGGTACCATTAATCTGAAATTAATTCCAATAAACCCACTAACAATCGATTCCTTTTTCAGATATAAAGATCGATTGAACCCTCTCTTGACCTCCAACGTGGTCTATAAGTATACTTGCCCTAAGTGTAACTCTGGGACATATGTCGGATCCACGAGGAGGTTACTGCGGGTCAGAATCGACTGTCATCGGGGATTAAGTTTCCGTACTGGCTTTAGGCTCTTCAATCCCGAACATTCTAATATAAGAAACCATTCAAAAAATTGTAAAATATATATAGAAAGAAGCCACTTTCAAATCATAGGCCAAACAAGCAATGTATATGAACTGCCTATCCTATAGTCATTATTTATTAAACAACTGGTTCCCCAGTTAAATACCCAGACCTCCTCCACACAACTGTACCTGAGCTAACTTTTATTTATGTATTGTCATTCTGTCTCTTACCTTCTCTACATAAGGTTGATTAGCGGTCTTTGGTCTTTTGTTTTTTTTTTGTGTTTTTGTTTCCGTGTTTTTTTTATTGTGTTGTAATTTATAAATATTGAATTTTAGTAATTTTTAAAGTAATTTTTAAGTAATTTAAAAGGAATTTTATTTATTGTCTAACAGATTCCCTGAAGATGTAATAATGATATTACGAAACGTAGGAAATAAAGAATTGCAATGAATTACAACATTTCTAATGGTCCACCTTCACGCTGATGTGTCCTACTGGCCGTCGCCTTCCTTTGTCTCCTGATAATAAATATATATATATATATATATATATATATATATATATATAATATATATATATATATTATATTTAGTCTTTGATTCCGGCTAAATTTTGACCTGTTAGTTAGGTAGAAGCAGAAACTGATAAAGCAATTCAATGCACAATATTATTTCTTCATTATAAGTCATTAGCTCTCGGCCTTTAATAAACCACTTAATTTTTTTTGTCATTCTTTCAGCGTAGTGATTGTCACGAAAACACTACAGCTTAATAACCTGATGACCTTCATCTTCAGTCTTTGAAGGTGTCCTCTTTATATCCGATTCCTTTTCTTCATTTTATTTTATTTCATGTTTTTTTTTTTCCTCTCTTGGGTATTTCTGTCCATTTTCTTCCGCCGCCTTCTTCCACTTCTCCTTCTTCTTCTCTTTAACTTAATCCCTTATAGGGGTCGCTGTTTTTAATGAGCCCTTTCTAGGTGCTTCTGTTTAGTGTCCTTCCATCCCTCCCTCCCTCCATTTCCATCATCTCTCCTTCAACATGTCTACTTTTGGGCTTTCTTTGACACACTAGTGACTCTTACTGAACCTCTGATGCATTCATTGCTTATCCTATCTCTTCTCGTCACTCTGTTCATCAAAATAAGCATCCTCATTTCTGCACGTCAGACATAATTCGTTCTGTATTCTTCAATTGTTTCGCTCCTAGGCAATGCAACATCTTTAACACACCAGTGACTTTTGTTGAACCTCTGATGCATTCATTTCTTATCCAAATTCAACCAAATAAGCGTTTCCATTTCGGCCAGGTCTGACATATTTTTTCCGTCACGTCCGACTCATTTTGTTGTATTTTCTTCAGTGGTTCCGCACCTAGCCAATACAACATAACAGGTCTTACCACTAAGTACCTTTTTCTTTAGAGTCTCACCTGCAATAGATTCAGATGCCCTTCCAAGGCCACAAAGTGCAGACGATTTGCCACTTGGTCACTTCCGGGGGACATCCAAACGTAGGTTCTAAACCTCTCTGAACGGATCCTTGCGTCATTTGTTTTGTTCGAAGGACGGATGCCCTTCCTGACTCCAACCCTCCTTACACGGGATTGGGAAAGATAGACAGCATCATCATTGCCTAGAATAGCAATGCAGGCCTATAAACAACACACTTGGGGGTCAGTCCACTCTGGTGCACTCCTGTATGGGGAGGATTGTACTCAGGAAGGCCATCCGTTGTTAGAACATCTATCAAAACAACTTTGTTTTCTAAAGAAAGTTTAAGATAAAAAAGAAACACGGGTTTCATCCTGTTTTTGTTATTTCTCCTAGGGTTAATTTCCTTGAATGTTTGCATAACTGGACTTCCCATAAGTCGTCTACAGACAATAACATTTGGAAACTTTGCTTGAACCATGACACAGGTTAGTAATTGTGTTGGTCATTAAGGTATTTGGAAAGTTAAACTTCAAGAAAACTTAACTTTATGATTTAAAAAATGACTGTGTAAGTACCCGATTTATATTCTTTACAAGACGGTTACAGTATTCTGTCTTCGTCTTTTGTCAGTGATTAAGGTTGATTCAGGACTATTTGCAGTTTTCTTTAACCTTTTGTGATATGTTAAATCTCCTTCTTTCTTCCGTCATTTCATAACCTTCTTTAATTCCCTTCCTACACCCTCAGGCTGATATGAAACCTGCTTATCACCGGAACCTTTCCCTTCTACGGACACTATACAATAATAGTTCTTGTTACAAAAATTCATGTAAAATACACACACACACACACACACACATACACGCACACACACACACACACACACACCACACACACATATATATATATATATATATATATATATATATATATATTATATATATAATATATATATATATATATATTATATATATATATCAGTTATACTGCCATGGAAAATGAAAAAGGTATGTCTCAAAAAATGCCCAAACAGTTTCGTCCTCCGATGGACCTCTTCTTGGAGCGTTTGTTAAGGAAACGCTCCCAGAAGAGTCCCATTGGAGGACGAAATTGTTGGGCATTTTTTGAGACATACCTTTTTCATTTTCCTATGTGAAATGCAACTGAATTACTATATCTTCGTGCCTCAGAAGATTACCATTATTATATATATATATATATATATATATATATATATATATATATATATATATATATATATATATATATGTGTGTGTGTGTGTGTGTGTGTATGTGTATATATATACGTATCAATATATATATATATATATATATATATATATATATATATATATATATATAGGTAAATATGTATATACATACACACATATATATTATATGTATTCGAATCTATATCTCAGTCATATTTGATGCTTACTGCTCTTGAATAACTGAAATCCAATGGTTTTTAGCTCAAGGAAGCCCAATATATTCATAAATGCTACATTTGTCTTTATAAGTATTATATATATATATATATATATATATATATATATATATATATATATATATATTGATAGGTCAGATTTATGAAATGTCTGAGTTTTACTTCCCTTAAACTGCATCCATAAAATTCTAAAAGTTTACAAACACCACCACATTCCTTCCATCTGAATCAAAAGTGCTGTCCAGCGCATTCACGTAATTCGCATTTTAGAATATGATACTATAAATTCCAAGTCAAGTCACGTAGTTTTATGCCAAGTGGTGTAAAGAAACTTCCATGAAATATTATCGACACGACCAGTGCCAAGAATAGATAAATAAGTTACAGTGTATAGCTTGTACATATGCCTTTTTAGTTACGTTTCTATTTCTGGGGTGTGTCCCTACCAAATTTCTTCTGAACATGCATACATAAAACACTTGCTGATATACGTGTTCTTTGAAGCATATGTTTTTATGAAGAGATATATGCCTTATTACGATGGATGAAAATAAACCGCAAAACCTGGTTTGACTACATGGCATGGAGACGGTCCGGGAAGATTTTGTCTTTTTAGCTAAAGAAAGACTCGACCTTTCAAGAAATGAAGACGACTGGAATCGGGGAACAAGAGAGAGAGACAAGGGGTGGGGGATTGTTTTATCAGATTAGTGGTCTTTGTGAGTAACTATCGTTGCTTAAGAAGCATTTTTGCAACTGCTTTGCATTGGCTGCTTAACTTTATGTTATTCTTTCAATAGGTTCAATTATTGAAGGAGCCCCCGATGATGTATTGAAAGAATGCTGCTTTGATTGTTAGATAAGTTTCTCATACAGGAGGGGCAACTGCTCGAGAATCCAATTTTAATTTTTCACAGACACATGTAGCGATATTTTTGGTCACTCCATACTAACAGACGCCCTTACTTCATTTCGTCAGGACCTACGTAGTTCTTCAGATTATCTTGACCGACAGGTAGGAATAAGCTTCTGACAATTAGCTGCTTCTGTTTTGATTTGAAGCCTTTGCGCAGACTTGCAGTTCTGGCTGCTTGAAAAATTAGACGAACTAAAATTCAGCTTCGGAAAACGACTGAACAAAAGCCAAGGGTCAAATTTGGGGTAGGTAAAGCTAAGGGAAAAATATGTAGTAAGCAAAGCAAAAGGGAAAATTTCGGGTAAGTAAAGCTAAGGGAAAAATTGGCGTAAGTAAAGCTAAAGAGAAAAGTTTAGGATTAGTAAAGCTAAAGGAAAATTAGGGGTAAGTAAAGTTAAGGTTAAACTGTAAAGATAAGGGAAAAATTGGGGTTAGTAAAGCTAAAGAAAAATTTGGGGTGAGTAGACTTGAAAAACTCGCAAGAGCCACTTGTATGAAAAACTCGAAAGTCACGGGATGTATCAGTTGTAAGAGAAGGCACAATAATTTATGATGTAAGAAAATATGGGATTCCTTTCAAAGAAAACACCAAAGAGCCAAAACAAGGGTGAGGCAGCAAAGCAAGGGTAAGGATAAAGCCTCCAGGAATTGGAAGACCTTGCAAGCAACATCGTGCTTGAGGGGAACTGAGGAAGTTGTAAGATATCAGAGAAATAGAGGACATCACTCAACAGAAATCATTGCGGCAATCAGGGAAGAATCGTATGCAACCCAACATACCGATCAAATCTGTAACAACATTTTAAGAATCGTTTAGTGTTACTGGTTCTTATAAACAACTAAAATGATAGCAGTGGGGCTCAGTGATACTGATTCCCGTTGCGTGAAAGATACTCTGAGGAGTAATAATGATGGAGGTTGTGATCGGTCTATAGAAAAATAATTCAAAAGGATATCCACTCGGAGGAGAAGAAGGTCAAATTTGCGGAAAATCCCTGCAAATTGCGTGACCTTGGGAATGGCCAGTGAGACCAGGTGACGGCTAACCCAGTGAGTTTCTTTACTTTTAAATAAAAGATTGCACGGCCACACAGATTGTGCCTTGCAGCAGTCGAGAACAAAGAAGCCGAGTGAGCGCCTCAGTGGCGTGATCGATATGGTCTTGGCTTCCCACCTCGGTGGCCGCGAGTTTGATTCTCGAGCATTCCATTGAGGTGTTCGAGATGTGTATTTCTGGTGATAGAAGTTCACCCTCGACGTGGTTCGGAAGTCACAAGAAGCCGAGTGGGATGAAGGTGCCACAGCTGATAATCCCCATGAATTGTATTTTGCGTTACAGAAAGGATCCCATTTCCTCTTGCTTGCTAGCGCCTCAGCGGCGTGGTTGGTATGGTATTAGCGTCCCACCTCGGGGGTCACGGGTTCCATTCTCGGCCATTCCATTTAGGAGTGAGAGATGTGTATTTCTGGTGATAGAAGTTCACTCTCGACGTGGTTCGGAAGTCACGTAAAGCCGTTGGTCCCGTTGCTGAATAACCACTGGTTCCACGCAAGGTAAAAACACCATACAAACAAACATTTCCTCTTGCTTGTGGATTTTGAGTTATTCTAGCTGTCACTTCAAGCCTGTTGGAGACCTGACAATAAATGTACTCCAATGCTAGACGGTGACATTGTCTGTATTATGGAGTTACAGGCTTGAGATTCCATTTATTTCTATTTTTGCCTTTTCTTAGTATAAAGACACAACTTTGCTACTTATATTCCTTCATTCTGAGTTTTTTATGAGCATTTATTCTGGGGAACTTAGTACTCTAGTTTTTAGTGTTTTAAGCTTCCGCGTCTAGGAGGTATGTACACTACATTACCATCATCGTTAAACTGACTATGGAACTGGCAAAAAATTGATCTTCACACTCACCTTCCCTTTGACACAAAGGTGCCTCCTTATAACCCTAGGTCAAACGGACACCCTGCTAATGCAGTGCCCGCAGGATTGGCTGAATTATGCAGTGTTGTCAAAGAGGTGAGAAAAGTTCATCCTTTCTTGGTCTGACTGCTAGGGATACTGTTCACATGGATAATTATAATCCGTTCGACCAGAGCAGTATCCCTATGGAGAGGTGTAGAGTAGCACTGGAACGTATATGAGGAGCTTAGTAATTACTGATGAAAATGCTGATAGATTTTGGTATGGTACTAAATGTATTTTTCATTGTTGATGTTTACAGCTATTGGTAACATTACAAGATGAAAATAAAATCCGGCCTCCTCAGATTTCACTTGTTACAATATAACAAATAGCCACCTTTATTTTAAACTAATATATCTCTCATTTCAAAGATCTCGTACCAAATGTCGTATATTGTTTACATTTCAATCGCCGAATAACGATTTAAAGATATATTTCTTTGTATTAACTGGAATCTAACAGTATCAAAAGTAATATCCTTCCAACACATTAATAAATCTTTGTATTTATATATTTTTTGTGTAATATGCCAGTATTTAAACGGGCAATTCTTTGGAATTTCTTTAATATATACAAATAAATATTTGTACTTTTTTATTTCAAAGGAACAGTTTTTAAATAGGCAGTTCTTCGATATTTCTTTATCATTTGATAACTGATATT
>NC_061107.1:102960122-102967622 GCF_015104395.2 Macrobrachium nipponense
CGGAAATTAAGATGAAACAATTATATTGCAGCGTTTGATAATTAGATTTTCTCAACATGGGGAGTGTGGAGAGAGAGAGAGGGAGAGAATGTTTAAATATTCTACATGCGACTTCAACCTGACTGAGGTGAGGTTTACCTCCACGAGGTTTTCCGTTTTTTGTTCTGAAATGGAGTATATTTTAACGAATTGTTGATCTCTCAAACTGGGGGGGGGGGGGGGGGGGTTTACTCTCTCTCTCTCTTCCCTCTCTCCCCCCCCCCTTCTTCCTCTCTCTCTCTCTCTCTCTCTCTCTCTCTCTCCTTGCCTCAGCTGCAGACTACAGCAGTCGACTAACGATGGGGTTTATCATTCATTGCTCGAGTCAACAAAAATAATGGATTTCTAAGGATACGACGAAACCTTACTGTTCATTTCCTCACCTCGGTAAGGGGATTGAACGTGGTTTATTCAGTTGTGAGCCTATTAGAATGAGAGAGAGAAAGAGAGAGAGAGAGAGATTACTAAAGTCCTTCGACCAGCAGCTATGCTTCTTTCATGTGGCAACCGGGTTTTATGTTACGACCAATCTCCATATCGTTTCCCCTTTTCCATCTTCCTTTTATTTATTTATTTTTTTTAATGTGTTGCACTAGGCACCAGGCTCTAGATACTGTAGCCTGACCATATCCTTTTAAAAGAATAAATCGAAAGGGGTGTGAAGAATGTTGGTCTTGTCCTTTTCTTAACTGGAACATTTAGCGCCACTCCACTCCACTGGCTAACAGTGGAGAAACTAGTCCCAGTCTGCCTAATGCAATGTGGTAGCTCAAACGCGTTTTCCTAAACAAGACCACTTCCATGGCCTTATTTTTTCACCTCGCTGCTTGCTTAACAACAGTTTTGATAAACTAAGTGAAATTACTGCCAAAAAAAACGAAATAAAATAAAACAAAACTGTGGTAACACAGTAGGAGGAAAATGCACCAGAACATTATCATAAGTATATCTGCTTTCGTCATCAGTACGTTCAACAGACAGAAAGACCTTTTCTGTAGCTTCAAGAATGTTGCTTAGTATGTACGAAGGCTGAGTGAATCACCTGTCTGCAAATTTCTCCTCTTTATTTTTAGTTATATTTGATTTAAGATCTATATTTTTATACCTTCGCGACCAGAGACAACGACGGATATGAAGATGTTCATTATTCATCTTACTATATAGGCTGTACAAATTGTTGTAATTATTAGAACTACCACTCTGATAAAAGTGTCTTTGTACCTGAAAAAAAAAACAAGAGAATAAGGCGATTAACACAATTCTATTAAGCTTTTGCTCGAAACAGAAAAACTGGTTTGACCCTAGTCCTAATTAGAGTTTTAGAAAAATACGCAGTCGCAAATTATGTGAATAATCAAATAGGCATAAAAACAAGGTCACAGGATTACGGTATATGAAACACGAAGCAATATCCTATGATCTCCTTACTCATAAAGTATGAGAGATTCGTTTGTATGTTGATAAGTTTTTATTCATTCATAGTTGTCTAAAGCTATATAAGCTTATTACCTATTTTATGCTTAGCATTATTCTTTACTAATTCCTACAATAAAAAAACAATATTGTTATTTAATGATGCTGTAAACTTTTCAGCCAGTTCGAGATTATCATTGTACTAGTCTGTGGGTATTGTAATGAAGCCCGAATAGCTAACCTCTCTCTCTCTCTCTCTCTCTCTCTCTCTCTCTCTCTCTCTCTCTCTCTCTCTCTCTCTCTCTCTGCTGAGCGACTGTCTTATTTTCCTTGTTCAAGACGTACAAACTAATCTAAAGCAGAACAGTACTTGATTTTGTTTTTATGTTGCTTTCGGTTTAAAAGAAGTTTCAAATATTACAACGGGCTATTCCATTATAACTCCATAGTCTTCAGGATTTTTCATGACGGTTGGTATATCCTTTCTTATCGAAAGTTGTCTATGTATATATACATCGACAAGAACACTAAGAAAAACAAGAAAAAATTTCCGTTGCAAAACAGTGCACCTATTTGATACAGATTCGGTACCTAGGGAGAATTGTATCATACTCTAGTAGATTCATCAACCGTGCATTTGATGTCTAGCCCAGTCCCTTACGACGCTCCTGATTGGCTGTTGATAAGCCAGTCACAGGGCTGGAAACTCTCAGTCTCTCTCGAGAGTTCACATGGGTACGATCTATATTCCACCTCTCCTGAGGGATACGTCTTTCAAAAATATCCCTCTGAGGAGAGGTGGAACATACATCCTACCTATGTGAACTCTCGAGAGAGACTGAGAGTTTTCAGCCCTGTGATTGGCTTATCAACAACCAATCAGGAGCGTCGTAAGGGACTGGCCTAGACATCAAATGCACGGTTGATGTGATTCTACTTTAGAATGTTCCAGTTAGGCCTATAAGTTGCACTGTTGCCTCATAGCGCCGGTCATTTTCTAATAAAAATGAATTAAAAATGACAGATTTGGGATGAAGACAGGAATGAATATCACGGCCATCATTCTGCCATAGATTATAATCAGTGACAGGCGTTATTTGACTCATATAGTACCATTTCGGAATTAAAATCTACATATCTTTTGATGTAGTCGTCTGAAGCACATCTTGGAAAAAGCAGCAGAAGGTATATTTTTGGTGGTGTTAATTTTTTAAGCCACACCTGTTACCATAAAAATGGTAACAGGTGATGTGGTCCTTTACGTCACATCCTGAGGTTAAACACACAAAACATCCACAACATCGTTGGGTGTTGGCTGACCTTCTCAATTTCACAGAGAGCCAGCGACATTCATTTCTGTAAATATTTCAACCACGGACATTTCTGCTCCCTCCAACTTTGAAGCTTAGTGTTGGATGCCTCGTCTTGGTTTAGTAATAACGTAAAAGGAAGGAATATCTCATGTCCAGGTGCCCAGTTTGAAAGAGCTCCCCGCCTTTTGGGTTAGTCCTACAAATGATGGTGATAATGACAGTGAAGGGTGAACTAGAGATAGGCTATAGTAGATTCATATCAGCCGTGCATTTGATGTCTAGGCCAGTCCCTTACGACGCTCCTGATTTGCTGTTGATAAGCCAACCACAGGGCTGTAGAAACTCTCAATCTCTCTAGAGAGTTCATATGAGTAGGGTGCATGTCCCATCTCTCCTGAACATACATCCTGCCTATGTGAACTCTCGAGAGAGACTGAGAGTTTCCAGCCCAGTCATTGGCTTATCAACAGCCAGTCAGGAGCGTCGTAAGGGACTGGCTTAGACCTCAAATGCACGGTTGATGTGAATCTACTATAGCCGCCGTTATAAGATAACGACGATATCTATCTCCATTTAGCAATTACAACTTGGCCTCTTTAACCTGTTTTGTGGTTGACTGCAACAAAAGTTTACTCTTTATTTGTACGATATATCATCACTATTCAGGGTTACTAAGCTACGGTTGTTGGGGGCATCAGTACTACCTGATTATCTCAACGTCACAGCTCACAGTATGTTTGGTGAAACCAATCTCCATGTAATCCTTGAGACAGATCGGATTTAAGAAGACAAAGAGAGGATATCTGGGAATAACTGCACCCACTGGATGAGGATTATTTCGTCAAGGTCCTCGCGTTTTTACTAATATAATGGTATACATTTTGACGGAGTACTAATCAGGCACGCATGTTTCTCTCTCTCTCTCTCTCTCTCTCTCTCTCTCTCTCTCTCTCTCTCTCTCTAACTTGAACCACTGCATCAACAACAGTCAACTAACAACCAGGTACTACGTCATTAATAATGACATCAAAGGTATATTATATGTTTAGGAAACGCCATGTTAACGTTACCTCCTCCGAAGGCAAAGAGAGAGAGAGAGAGAGAGAGGGTGTGTATGTAGAAACGGTGACTGGTAAGATGCCTAAACTTAGGAAGATGCAGACTAAACACTAAACAAGACTTTCCGTTTTCTTTTTAATTTTCATACATTGTATACAAAGCTGGGAATTGGAGTATTCCATTTACTTCTCTCTCTCTCTCTCTCTCTCTCTCTCTCTCTTCTCTCTAAGTAGCCATCTTGCTTGGTGAGTCGTACCCGCGTGAAGTCAGATTAATCAACAGATATCACAAGTTTAACATACGACTAGAATTTGAGAAATATCTAGAAGTGTTCGTGAACTATCGGTGATAAGATTAGTGTGAAAATAGTAGGATAAAGCGTCTTCTAAGTTAGTTTATCAAGTGTAATACTATAAATCAGAACAAGATGGCAGTAAGTTCCAACTGCGGGAAGAGGTGGCGTAATTTGGCGTGTCTAGCAGATTCGCAATACGATGAGGTAGCAGGAAGGGAACTGGCATTTCTCATCTATGAAATCAGCAACAGTCCTAACCAAAAAGATACAAAAGCATCATAGATATATTAGAAGGATATAATCCTTCAAACTGGAACAAATATAATGAAAACATCTTGAAAATAATTGAAGAAGTTCCAAATAAAATCCAAGTGGTCAAGAGACTCATAAAGAAAATATACATAAACCAACATATTCCGACAAAGAAAATGAATAAGGGGTGAATCTTGTGAATATCCTAATTGATGCATTAGGAAAAAGAATGCCAAAAGCATGCAAACTGTGTAAGGTTTGGTATAGCATAGTCAATCCACAAAACCTAATCAGAAAATGTGCTGCATGCAACATTCCGACCCATCCACAGTGTGCTAGAGGTAATACAAGATTTGAGAAAAGATACAAGAATTTTTTGTTCAACATGTCTATCATGGAATAGACAATGTTATTAAATCAAGATTGAATGTACAAATAGTTGAGGATGAAGAAGAAGAGGAAGAAGGAAGAAGAAGAAGAAAAGAAGAAGAGGAAAACGGAAGAGAAGTAAACAAAATGAAATGACAGAAAAAAATAAGGAAAACAAAGAAACAAGATAAAAGTATGGATGCAGAGATACTCATTGATACTACATATGAGGCAATAAAGCAGCATACCTACGAAGAAATAAAATTACGATATGACAACAGAAAAGCAAAATCCCGAAGAGGCTCTACCCAGATCTATACAATGACGGAAAGAGGAAAAAATAGACAAGAAAGACAAAATCTGCAACCTTTTGAAAGAGGGAATTGCAGATTTGGAGAAAGATGTTACTACAAACATCCTAAGATATGTCAAAACTATGAAATATATGGTAAATGTGCATACTTAGATGGATATGGGGATGATTGCAAGAGATCTGCATCCAAAAATATGTAAAAACCTAAAAGAAGGAAAAGGATGTAAGTTTCGACAAAAAATGCAAATATATGCACCCTGTAGCCATGAATCATAATCAAATAAATAACCAACCAAGTAATAAAATCCAAAATAAGAAAGAAACAATAAAGAGAGAAATCAAGAATATCAGGTAAAAGAGAAAAGCAAACCACCAATGAGATATGCAGAGGTGTCAGCAAAAAATTTCAAAGCATCAGCTCCGAAATTCTACTCAAGAGATAATAACTGTATTTATTATGCAAGAGGATATTGCAGAAACGGGAGAAAATTGCAGATTCAGACACAAAATGAATAATTATGATGAAGGAAGATCAAATATTATGGAAAAAGTTGGATTTTTTAATGTCAGAATTTCTGGAAATGAAAAAAAGAACAACATACCAGAACAGGAAAGAGACATGGGAAAATCCTTATTACTACCAGTATTAAATGAAGGAGAAAACACGCAAACCATCATAGTGATTGAGTGCGCAGGGTTTAGTTACGAGTAACTCAAAAAGAAAAATAGAGTACTTAGAAGAACTAACCCAAAATGAAAAGAAAATAGATATAATGGAATATAAGTGAAAACACCTGGTATTCCCAAGAGGACTAGGGAATGATGATCAAATAAAAGGGTTCCAAACTTATAGATCAGATGACAAAAAATAGAAATCAAGGGGGAACCGCAATATATGGGAAAGACAAAAAACAAGGAAAAATATATGAGAAATATAGTAACTCAGAATGTGAACTAATAGCGGTAGAATTTGAATCTGAAAAATTGATGAACATAGTAATATATAGACCTCCTAATACTAAAGAGTTTGACTTAATAATTGAAAAATTGGATGATATATGTAGAAATCACAAGGACTGGACTATTCTCCTATCTGGTGACTTCAACTTTCCTTTCGTAGAATGGAAAGAACGAATAGGAGATTGTGGTTGTACTTATACATATAAAAAAGAGAGTAATAGTAGTGCAGAAGATAAGAGGCAATTTGAAAAGCTATTAGATATGCTACTAGAAATAATCATTATTCAACAAATAAATCACCTGCCAACAAGAAAGGAAAATACTTTAGACCTAGTATTTGTGAACGAGATGAATTATGTTAAAGAAATAATAGTTTATAATGCGAATATTTCAGACCATAATGTCATAGAATTAACAGTTCATTCCAAAGCAAGTGAAAATAGAGATAAGCAAGAAATGAAAAAGTGGGAAGGATATGGAAAATACAACTTCTACAGTAAAAAATATAAAATGGTCAGAAATTAATGAAGAATTAAACAAAGATTGGGATAACATTTTCGTAAGTGATGACATAAGGGTAAATACGGAGATATTATATAAAATATTGGAGAAAATAGTGGAAAATATATACCGAAGAAGAAAAGTAAACATCATTCATGCATACCAAGAGACAGAAGGATCTTGTTCCAGAAAATCAGAAAGTGGAAAAAAGGTCTTGCAAAAGAAAAAAATGCATGGAAAGTTTATAGAACTAAAAAGTAAGATAGAAAATGCAGAACAAAAGATTATATACAATCAAAAGAAAATGAAAAACGGGACTTGGAAGAAAAAACCCTATTAAATATCAAGGCAAAACCCCAAACTATTATACTCATATGCGAAGAAGATGAATAAAGAAGAATAGAAATAGGCCCTCTGAGAATTGAAGGGAGATTAACGAATGAAAAAAAAAGGAAAATTTGCAACATACTGGCAGAACGATATAAGAGAGTTCTTCTCCCCTAGAATAGATATGAAGATAATGATATAGAATAAGGGATGAAAAATAGTTGAATGAATTTTAGCTGACATAGATATTAATGAAGCTGATATTGTGCAGGCTATTAATGAAATTAAAAATGGAGCTGTTGCAGGGCCTGATGGAATTCCTGCTATTTTGTTAAAGAAAGTAGTTCATTCTATCGCAAAGCCACTTGCAATATTATTAAGACAAAGTGTAGATAACGGCAAGATTTATGATGAGCACAAATTATCATATATTACCCCTACTTTCAAAAGTGGATCAAGACTAGAGGCAAGTAATTATAGGCCTGTGAGTCTAACATCACATATTATGAAAGTGTATGAAAGGGTAATGAGAAAAATATTATGAAACATTTAATAAAAAATAATTTGTTTAATAAAGGACAACATGGTTTCGTACCCGGAAAAAGTACACAAACCCAACTGTTAGTCCACCGTGAGAACATATTCAAAAATATGAAAAG
>NC_061107.1:102972622-102977622 GCF_015104395.2 Macrobrachium nipponense
TGTCCCAGATTTCATTCGACATTACATCGTTGTCCTTCACCGTTCCTTGAAGGGCGAGAATTATCTCGAGTCATGAAGCCTGAAAGTATTTTGTCATATTATGCACCGGACATATTTGTCACAGGTTATTACATTTTATTATTACTGAAGATTCTCCCCGTCACTTCGAGATTCTTGTGATTCTTCAGCTCAGGATAACTGGGTATTTTTGTTCTTTGAAATAGATTCTCCGTCGAGATTCTCTTCATACTTTCTTGGAGATAGAGAGGAAATATTGTAATATTATTGTTTCAGTCTATATGTTCCTCCAGAAGTAAGAGCCATAAGAGGAATATTTTAACATTTTTCATGCCATCAGAATACTCCAACTCGTGAATTGTTATCGAGGAGAGATTTCAAAATTATAAAATAATTTGTTTTAAATGCAAACGGTATATGGTACATTTTTACCGTATTTTTATCTCTGAAATTTGAATAACATATGAAAGACAAGGTTTTTATCTCCGATACGTACTCAGTTATTTGAATATGTAAAAATAAAAAATCCTACCCTAAGCAAAAAAGATACGAGTGCATCGGACCTAACCCTTTAGTATGCTATTACTGGATGGGTGAATGGGGATCTTAATATCTCAAATAAACTGCTGTTGGAAAAGTTTGGCCATAATTCATTTTAATGAGTGGACCATGAACCGAAGTTGCCAAGTAGTTGAAAATCTTGGAAAGAGCCAGGATTGGTCAAATAAATTCTACGAAAATCTATAAAAAGAATTTAGTGAAGCTCAATATGTTAAATTCATATACTAAGTAGTTCCAACATTTGCTTGAAAGGATGGTATCTGTAATTATGTATGCAATAGTTTCTAGATCCACGTTAAGATTTTCCTCGACTTTTTGCTTTTCATCGTTATATGATTTAACCTGCGCACTATTGCAACTCCACTGTAACAGGAACTAGGACAGCACTGCCAAAGAACACTTTCTACAGTAGCATTACTGTACAGAAGGGTATTTCCGATTGCCATGGCATCACGCCAATGTAAACTGCAACAGAACTGTCCCACATACCCAAAAGGTATCGTGGCTACACCCGAATCCGGAAGCGAATATTTTAGTTAGGAAATCCTGTTTGTTTTTTCCTTATACCCGTTTTCATTTGTTGTCGGTGACTAACGCGTATACAAAGTCAGTGCCAAAAGTGATTTATATTTATTATCATTTCGACCATTAATTGTTTTTCCCTTCAGTTGCATTTAATGTTTGTCTCCATCGTTATGTTTTCCCTGAGATGTGCGTTGCTGAACGAATGAAATATTTAAATAAAAGCGAGGGAATAATGTGACGACAAAACTCGTGTCTGTCACTGAGAGAAAGTAGCTTTCATGACTCCTAGATTGTCAGCTCTGAGAATTTATATGAAACCAAAATACACTGGCTACTCTAACGACGAAATTCAGCTGGATTAGTGCCATTGACGAGCTGTGCCAAGTTATCATTCTCGTGGAAAATGCAATAAGAAAAAAAGAAGCAGTTGGATGACTAGACTGAATGAAACGACTTACGGAGTAAACAGTTTGCGATAGACGAACTCAGTTTCTGTCTGTAATTGAACTGAGTCAGTCTTTAATAATGATGAAAAGAGACGTAGCATCTGCTCTAACGCCCCTCTCAAGTCAAGGATGAGGTTTTTGATGAGCCGGTTCTGTAAAAAACAAGTAAAAAGGCTCCGAGGTTTCTTCTACGCAGTCGAGTTCTCTGTACAGCGTATAATGCTGCATGAAACTCTCAGCCATGAACTGTGAAACGCTTTCAGCCTCGGCCCGGTGGTGGCCTGTGTTGTCATTTATAGCGGTGCCAGACGCATGATTGTAGCTAACTTTAACCTTAAATAAAATAAAAACTACTGAGGCTAGAGGGCTGCAATTTGGTATGTTTGATAATTGGAGGGTGGATGATCTACATACCAATCCGCAGCCCTCTAGCCTCAGCAGTTTTTAAGATCTGAGGGTGAGCAGTAAAAGTGCGGGCGGACAACAATTAGCTATCGTAAAGTTTTCTTTTACAGAAAACTAAAAGAGCCACAAGCACTTTTTCCATATAATAGTCAAAGGTCCTTAAGACAGAGAGGCTATTATATTCTAACAAGAAATCGTTCACTATATTTCGAAATGGTCTAAATCTCCCAGATTTGATTTTAAATGTTTTTAATTCGGCCCTTGATTGAATTATGTTGTTTTGTCCCTTAGTAAGAATAAGAAAGCAGTCCAGGATTTTTGTCGAAAGAGCAGTAAAGCGGAGAAAGAATAAACTGCTTTTTACCACATTTCATGATTTGAGAAACGCAAATATCACAAGAAAAGCGTAAAACTATCTTTTTGTTTATATTCTTTGTTTACAACAAGGTTTACAAGATGTTGGCTGTGACACCTTTTAGGCTTACAAGGTGTTGGTTGTAACTCAACGCTCACGGTAAATTGAATCGAGTACAGATACCAACATCTATGTAATGGAGTTATTCATGGCGTAGCCAAGAAAATCGAGCTATAAATATCTGCCGGGAATCCTCTGCTGTTCATCAAACTGACCCCCCCCCCCCCCCCCACCCAACCCACTCCCCAGACTTCAAAGAGGGGTCTGAGAATGCATTACATCAAACATTCGAGGTATCATTTCAAAACCATTTTAAAATTAATATTTGTGTCACGCAGACTACAAAATAAACCCTAACAGACATTTGCTCTGGATAAAGGAAAAAAAATTGCATGTATCATATGGAACCAATTTCAAGTATATGAACATCCTACAGAAGGCAGAATGACCCTTGGGAGACAAATTATCTGATGCAAAGGGCCTGCCAAGCTCCCATTTCCACTATATTGGAACTGGCTTTCAGAGTGGTACTTTTCATAAAAATACTCGCGAAGCAACCCCAGAACTTGTTCTCAATAAATTCATTAGTAATTAACAATGATTCCCATAAACAAACGTACACACAGTGAAACAGATTTATCGTTCCAGAAGAAACAAGCATAATCTATATGAAAGATTTCTGTTGACCATCGAAATGCGTTCCATGAAACAGAAAACAGCAGATAACAAATCCCACTAAGAAAGACAGCTAAAATTTTAGTCAGAGTGTTCTTGATGAGAATGTCTGAAAACCGTAGTTAGCCCTTTTGATTTACAGTCCCAGTCACTCCAAAAATAGATACATTTCTTGTACTAAAGGACTAGTTGGCATTTACCCAAGCCATCTTTTCAATCTCTGATGCACTTTTGCATGTCTCACCTCACTAGTATTCTTGACACATTTTCTCACCCAGTATACAAGGAGCAAATGCATTCGGTATTTACTGGTCCAGTTCGTCTTCAGAAAATAATCTGCTAGTCATATATATATATATATATATATATATATATATATATATAAAGCCAAATATACTGTTTAATGTCGAATTTACTATACTTGGGGACTATCTAACACCCCAAGGTAAGTGTTTTTGCCCAGGCCATGATTAGAGCCTGGCCTTTTGGTTGTAGAATAACGATAAAAAGTTGTCTTTTACCTCTTGGCTTCTGGGAACAGTCACTTATCATTCATAATTCCTTTGGGATGAAATGAGTTTACTGTGGGGATCTTCCAATTTACGTTCATCATATTACTCGTATATATACTTAATTTCGGTATTTACTCAAATGATTTGTCTTAAGGGGGCCATTCTGTACTTTGTGGGTTGCTTTTACTCAGTTGACATTGGTTTCCTACGATGGACCTAGGCCAAATCTAGGGGGCCTTTTGTTGGGTGTCATCGGTCCCGAGCAACGGAAAGTTGGTCAGGCAGGGGACATTCTGTACTATGCATGACCTATCTGGTCTTGTTCAGTTGGCCTGAGAGCTTACCACGAAACTCTTTTAGGTTTCCTTTTTGAGATTCTCTGGGGTCACACTCAACTGTGATCACAGGCAGGCATATATACCTGCAAATGTTAGGCTACGTGTGAATTTTCCTGTGTGTATATGTGGGGAGTCGTTCGATGAAAATTTCCGATCTGTTTACTAATCCTTTCAAGAGGCAAATATGCCTTTACTGACTGTGAAAAGCCAACTGCTATAAATAGGCGATGCGCCAACAAGGCATTAGCGATAAAACTTGGCACGAGAATTGTCAACAAAACCCCAGACGATACCAAATACTAGGACAGTTTATCTGACTTCAAGGGATGAGAGCGTGGTTGTGCTACAGCAACAGGATAAATATCGTTACATTGGTGTATTCAGTTTCCCTTCTTTCCTTTTTCTTTTTAAAAAGGATTTTCTTTTTCCTTTAATGAGCGCTGAGGCATTGCGTCAGTCCCATCTGTTTAAAAGTTGACGTCGCTTCGTAGCCAAAATTAAACGGCAGTTGGCGGGATTAAACATCGCATCATCAGGAGTGGGTTGTGTAAGGCATTTCCCAGCAGTTTAAATCTGCAGTAAACATACATGCATAGGCTACATACATACATACATATTCAAGCACACACACACGTATATATGTGTTTGGGGGAGGGTAGATGAGTGAGTGTTTCCTTCGTTTCATTGTGTAATCTACTACTAATAATGAATATTAACCTATCTGACTTTTGACGTTATATAGATTAATTGATTTCACAATTGTAAGTTACTTTTTATAACTTTTTGTTGTGATTAATGAAAAGATTATTTTATTTTCTTTGTAAAACTTCCAATATTTGTAGTATAATCAGAAAACTGTGCACAAAGGTCTACGCAGTCTTTATGAACGCAGTTTTTCCTCCGAGTTTAACCACTTCAAAAATAAAGTCAGTCACGTTTTCTGTTATTTTACAGTTTTCCCTTCTACTTTTTGTTCGTTATTCGGTCTCTCCATTTTTCAAATTAGTATTAAATAGTTTTTCAATTATTTAATGTACCCAACAAAAACTGCTGACTTCCTGATTCGGTGACATAAGACTGAATTCGTATGATTGGTCTAGTTTTG
>NC_061107.1:102980122-102982622 GCF_015104395.2 Macrobrachium nipponense
AAAGGCAGTATGGTGTAAATATTAATAGCGTATCATCTCATGAGTCCATAGTTACACACAAGAATGGTTGACTTGCTAACACAAATAGGCTTTTGATAATGCTGACATTCATAACTCTGAAAGTGAATCACTGGTTACAGTTTTATGAAATTTGAGAGTGCTTTCAACTGGTGTTGAATTTGACCTACATATACACACACACACATGTATGCGTGTGTATATATAATGTACATATATATATGTGTGTGTGTGTAACTTTTTTCTTTTGTACACAAGAGAATTCTCTCAACAATCGTTTCTTAAATTTGAAATTTTGCACCCTAACCTCCTTTGCATCTATCCTTACAAATATTTTGCAGACACGCAATTACATTTCCTTGCTTCATCAATCCATTACATTTATGTAGAGATACTTATATTGATTAACTATTTCCCTTCCTCCAACATCCATATCAAAACTTAGTGCTCCATCTTTCCGGTTTCCATTTGCCATCAAAACCTTCCTCTTGATCATATTCACTTCTGATTCGTTTCTCTTGCAGACACTTCCTAACTCTTTCACTACCCTTCATGAACGCTGAATCACACTCCATTCACAATTCATTTCTTATCTCCCAACTTTGTGCCTGAACCTTATCTCCCACGCAATCTAGTCCCCTCAGACAGTGTGAACTCAGAAAGTCGAAACTTTCCGATTATCGGCAGTTATTTTAGGAAACGTTGCCCCCTGAAAAAAGTGGGTAAAAATACAAAGTTCGCCACTGAAGATGCTGTATGGGAAGCTTACTCAGGTGTGAGAACAGCTATCCTGGAAAGAACGGACTGGTTTTACACTAATGTTGGGATGTAACTCAAAGGAGTATCAAGAGCCGTTTTTCACAAAGACTTACTTCAGTTTATTATGAGGTACCTGTACGCTATCATATACTCGTAGGTTGACATCTCAGATTATAAAAAAAAAATCAAGTTAGAAGAAGTGCTGCTCAAGAAGATGAGAAAACATGGTTTTCAAAGGCGTTGAGGCAAAGTGCATTTTATCGCTCGCGATGGTTACGTGAAGTTGCGAGCAAGCTCCCAGTAAGTATTAAGAGAACGTCTTTTACTTGTAGAAGAATTTTATTCTTGTATATGAATCAGTGAAACAAGATAAGTTCTGATGAGTGCCATTAGTGAGAGGAGCAAAGACCATAAAGGGAAGAGCAAAATTTTGAGATATGCCTTCCAATTTCAGGAAATGGGTAGATGGGGTTCTGACAACTGCTTAGTCAATTAAAAACCTCAAAAACAGTTTCCGAATGGGAGGAACACCGTAAGCAGGCCATGAAGCGATTAAGACTCCGTCAAGGTTAAGGACACAAGATTCCCCAGAGTGCTGACATTGGATGACCCGATGTGACTCACGCAAGATGGGAATTCCTATAGTCCCCGTCCTAACGGCCAAGGGTTCACTTGTAATTTCAGGAATTTTCTACGATATCAATAACGACTAAAACATAATAGTACAACAAAAGACACAGACAGTGCGACTTCAGGACTTAGCTGGGATTTGAAGCAAGAACATTTCCTGAACCTAAGTTATGTCATATTTCTGCTATCTGTCACTGTATCTCAACCGCTTAAGATCTGATAATCCGTTGAGCTCTCGATGAAGAACTTAGATAAAATTTTCTGTTATTTCTTATCTCAGTGGTGAAATGAAATCTACAGGGTTCGATATAATTAGGGCCGTGTGCTGATACTCGTTCCACAGTCGAAAAAGGTCGTTAACATTAGGATAGAACGAGAAAAGTAATTATATACATATATGTGTATGTGTACATACACACACATACACACACAAATATATATATATATATATATATATATATATATAATATATCTATATATGTATATCCAATTCAAGGCTATCAAATGTTCCTTTAATATCCTAAAATTCAACTTTACCGTCCCAAATGATTATAATTTTCATTATATGTACTGACGGTCCTGATTTCGTTCCCCGTCCCACTTGGACGGTGGTTTCGATTCCCATGGGGGGACGAAAATTATTATATCAATTAAAAAAATTCCCCTTCGGTACATATATGAAAAATAATACTCAATTTGGGGAGGTAAAAGTGAATTTTAGATATTAAAGGACATTTGTCGCTTGAAATTGGATATATTAAACAATGGGATCACGGTTCGAATGTGATAATTATTCATATAATATATATATATAATATATATATATATTTATATATATATGCTTATATATACATATACATAAGTGTGTATGTACATATATAAAATGTACGTATGTAGGGCTTAAAGAGAAGAGAAACTCTTTTTTTTTCCATCCGTGGATCCAATGCACTGTTGGTCTTCAGAGTATTGTCATGAACATTTAGGAAACAAGTATAATTCTCCAGAACATTTTTCATGCCGAGTATAATTTAGTTCTTTACTCTAGGAGATGGACTGGGAATTCAAGAGAGAGAAAGAGGTTCTCTAAACTTTG
>NC_061107.1:102987622-103162622 GCF_015104395.2 Macrobrachium nipponense
TGAAGTGGCAGGGCATTTAATTCAAATAACAGTCTCCATCCTTGCTGACAAATTACGACATGGAGTGGGCGTGAGCGTGGTGAGAAGAGAAAGTCGTGATTGCCTCGATGATTTTGTCAATTTTTCTTTCAGAATTTCCAAGAATACTGAAAACAAAAATCTTTCACACAAGGACAGAAATATGGAGAAATCCACCTTCTGCATTTCCACATGTACACCCAGTTACCAAAGTGGTGTCGCCCAGCAAAGCCTGGCTCGGTGAGATCATGCCCTTCTTGCCCTGAAAGTGGTCCCGTTCAAGCAACCAGTACTTAGTTAGAATGGTTCGAAAAGGAGGAGGAGGGAAATTACGGTAATCACGCAAAGAAATGCAATATTGAATGAAATATATATGGACAGAGAGAGCGAGAGAGAGCTTTTATTCCTATTTAGTTATTAATTGGACGGATATACTTGAGACCTTCTGCTTTAAGAAACATGACATCATGTATTTTTTGGAAAATAATTATTATGAAATCTTATCACATCGTATTGTTTTTAATCGTTATCCCATTTTCTAAATAAAAATGCCTTAAATATTGTTGGAACTGACTATTCATATTAATATTATTCAGACGAAAATATCCTTTTAATTATCCTATAAGCAGCTGTATTTTCTCTCTCTCTCTCTCTCTCTCTCTCTCTCTCATTCTGTCCTCCGTCTTATATCGCCTGGATTGACTATTTAAATAATGGTAGATATTTGATATGTCATTTGGATGTGGCCAAGGATCACAAAACCGTGAATG
This sequence comes from Macrobrachium nipponense, assembly GCF_015104395.2. Taxonomy (NCBI): domain Eukaryota; kingdom Metazoa; phylum Arthropoda; class Malacostraca; order Decapoda; family Palaemonidae; genus Macrobrachium; species Macrobrachium nipponense. Next base: position 102,988,411 of record NC_061107.1, read on the forward strand.
GCTACTCTACCAACTTGTGCTAGGCCGTATCTATTTTTGCCCTAGACTGACTGGACTAAATTACCTGTATTACCAATAATATACGAGTCTGGTCACAAAGATGATACACACCAGGTTTTGTAGCCGTGGGTTGTATAAGTCATCAAAGCATCAATTTTGCAAGGATATTATTTTATCAATTAATCTATGCTAAGAACACATTGCTGGACATGCTAATTTAGTACAACAGGAATTGTATTTATGGCATAACTTAGTTGAGTTACCAGTATTTGAGTGTGATGGGCCACTTGGCTCCACTCCTCACAACTATCTAGGCTACTTTTAGAAAGTATTTCAATTTGTTATATTTCGTATATTATAGAATATTTATTATATTATTTCCGAAACTATTTGTGCAAATAAATTATGTGAAATGAAATGTAGTGAAATGTGTGCATCGGTGCATTAACATGATGGTGAGGTATAAAACATGTTGGTGTTGCAAAACCGTATACTATTAACATTTTATTTGGTGTCTCAAAATATTTGGTAATAGACTTTAGATCTGGTCAGATCGGTCACGTCTTAGCTAACCACTCCTCCTCCCCCCCCCCCCCCCCCACTCCCCCTCACCGCCATGGCTTTATATACAGCTCGTCCATGGCTGTGTGTGGCACGTTACCTCGTGTGAAAACCAGGAATCATAACGTTAACGATAGTTACAGACATTAACCAGATGGACAAAGATGAACTCAGTAACCCTTTAACGCTATGTCCCAGTCGCGATGGCGACTCAGAATCATTGATATTAACTGCTATCGGTAAAGGCATTACTATCATTACCTTATAAATATTGATAAGCGAACCCGTCAAGACTAAATTAAAGTCACCCATTGTCACCTGTCCCCCATCACCTTTAACACCCACCTTATTATAAATAACCTTCTATCCCCGCATCCTCATGTCCGGGATTTCAATGTCTTACAGTTATTATGAGATCGTTCTGATGAATGTTTTTTGGAAGGTAAAATAATACTCAGATTACAGTATTTCATACGCCATTATATTTTCCAAATGTTTACAATTATTTTACTACAAAAAATAAAAACATGGCTACGTAAAAGGTTAATGAACTGGACATATCGAAAGTGGTGGGTTTCTTGAATAGCTTGGAGGGGGAACACCAACAAGGTGTGTTGGACGTTACCGCTGAAGCCACGAATAAAGGCAGAGTGACTGGGCAAGCTGGAGCCGGAGGGCAGGGCGGGTGGGGGGCGGGAGGGGCGAGAGGAGGGTGGTTAGCTAAGACGTGACCGATCTGATATATAGATATAATATAATATAAGAAATAGAGCAAATTGAAATACTTTCTAAAAGTAGCCAACTATGAGATTCAGGGCCTCTGTAACACGGTTTTTTCGCAATAACTTTTTATCTATGCATTTCATAAATATAACGCTAATTCAGAATACATATTATATCTACACATAAATTTTGACTGTATTCTGCATTTCGTAGGTTGAATAAATTTGGTACTTATAATGTAAAAGTGACTTTTTTTGAAGACGGGCCAACTTACTCAGAGAAAAGGTTTCGAACGCACTCGTTACGTAACTTATGACAGCATTTCTTCCCTCTTTCTCGATGGATGATTGGCTATACGTAACGAAGGCTAAACCTCTGGCAACAATGACAAACAAATTCAAATACAAGCAAAGCAGTACACCTTTATGAACTCTGGAACTTCTCCACTGATAGTTGTCATAATGAACAAACCAACAAAATATGTTAATAAATACAAAAACACTTCGATTATTAGTCTAACTCCCAAAATAGGTTTCCCAAGAAATTACAGTCTACTTTATAGGTCACAATCAGATTGACAAGATGTAGGGAATAGTTGGTAATTTTCAAAAACATAGTAGACAAGCTTGATTTGATAACTGCTATATCCAATGTCAAGCAATTTTTATTTATTGGCTATCTACCTATTTACTGAAAAAAAAAATAGCCGGTACCGTATATTGGCTTTAAACCTTCACCAATAATTATCGTCAGAATGATGACTTCATGAGGCTCCACCCACTTTCGCCTCTTTATAATTCAGGATAACACTGAAGGTTACCATGGGCATTGTTGGATTAGAAAATTTAACTTCTGGCTATAAAAACTAATTTCTCGAGCAGTTGTAAGAAGTGCTCAATGATCCTCAAGGATCCCAGCAGTTGGCCTAAATGTTTAATTCATGTATATTACTGCTATTATGTTGCGACACTATTGCTACAGTAGTAATACTACGCTAGCACTGATACCCCACCCACATCTATGTATCGTTCCGCCATTCATAAAGTCTTTGGGTTTCAGAGCCGATGAAGTTTCTGTGTGGTGGATGGGCGGGGCAACATTTCGTCAAAAGGTGTTTACCTTTCTTACGTAATGAATGTTTTTCGACTCTTGGCTCGTAATCATTGGCCATGGCGTCGGCTAGATCATTTTTACTCTATAAAAATTAAAACTATCGGGTTCAGGTTATTGATAATGCTGACAAAATTTGTGTGTTGTTGTAAAATATACATATGTCAACTTTCAGCTACATCCGATGCTTTGACAAGGAGCAAAGTCCAAAAAACCGTGTTACAGAGACCCTGAATCTCATAGTAGATGGTTGTGAGGGGTGGAGCTAAGTGGCCCATCACACTCAAATACTGGTAACTCAACTAAGTTATGCCATAAATACAATTCCTGTTGTACTAGATTAGCATATCCAGCAATGTGTTCTTAGCATAGATTAATTAATAAAATAATATCCTTAAAAAATTAATGCTTTTATGACTTTTACAACCCACGGCTACAAAATCTGGTGTGTAACTTCTTTGTGACCATGCAGATTCGTATATTATTGGTAATACAGGTAATTATAGTCTAGTCAAACGGGCAAAAATAGATACAGCCTAGCACAAGTTGGTAGAGTAGCCATTTACGGTTTTGTGATCCTTGGCCACATCCAAATGACATATCAAACATTTACCATTATTTAAATAGTCAATCCAGGGGATATAAGACGGAGGACAGAATGAGAGAGAGAGAGAGAGAGAGAGAGAGAGAGAGAGAGAGAGAGAGAGAGAGAGAGAGAAAATATAGCTGCTTATAGGATAATTAAAAAGGATATTTTCATCTGAATGATATTAATATGAATAGTCAGTTCCAACTATATTTAAGGCATTTTTATTTAGAAAATGGGATAACGATTAAAAACAATACGATGTGATAAGATTTCATGATAACTATTTTCCAAAAAAATATATGATAACATGTTTCTTAAAGCAGAAGGTCTCAAGTATATCCGTCAGATTAATAACTAAACAGGAATAAAAGCTCTCTCTCTCTCTCTCTCTCTGTCCATATACATTTCATTCAATATTGCATTTTTTTTTTTTGCGTGCTGATTACCGTAATTTCCCTCCTCTCCTCTTCCTTGAACCATTCTAACTAGTACTGGTTGTTTGAACATGGGCCACTTTCAGGGCTAGGAGGGCATCATCTCACCGACCCGGGCCTGGCGGGGCGACACCACTTTGGTAACTGGGTGTACATTAAACCAGTTCAGTGATTATTCGACATTTCTGCTTTTTTGTGATACGTCCTAACTATTCGTTGTATCATTTTTCCCAAACAATTTTTTCATGAAAACGGGCAATGTATGTTGCCAATTTATCCCTGTCGCTAGCCCAGTTTTTATTCTGTGAGTTACGCTTCGTCAGTCATGAAAATGAACGAACATGACACGCAGTTAAACGGAAAAGTTTTATTTGTTAAATGGACTTTGTAGTCATTATCATTAATCATATGACTTTGACGAAAACAGAAAGTTATTTCATCCGTCCCGTCCATAACAACAACATTAGGGATATAATGAAAAATTGTTACCTTAATGAGGCGGACAAAACTAGGTTGAAGATTGGTAGAATTAAGATGATAACAACAAGGGAGTGGTCAGTTTTAACATGAACACTAAAAGAGAAAGTAAAGGTAAAAGATACGTTCGCTGCTTCGTTTATTAATGATGCTGTTGACTGTAAACGAACTGGAATATATTGTGCAATATTAACATTAATTTTACTGTAGCACCTTAAGCAACAAGATATGTAAAAACCTCTCTCGATCGATCCATCCCTCCATCCATCCATCCATCCATCATCTGAATACCTTTTAAAATGCTCCAACTTCCGTCATCTCTTTCTCATTTTTAATAAAATCAGTTTTAACATTTTAATTCCAATCCCTGTAAAATACACAACCCTTTCTAAACCCCAGTCACCATGCCCACCCACCCCCCCTTTCTCTCTCTCTCTCTCTCTCTCTCATTCTGGGTCCATCATCTGAATGCCCTGTATCATGCACAACCCTCTCTAAACCCCAGGCTCCATGCCCCCCACCCTTCTCTCTCTCTCTCTCTCTCTCTCTCTCTCTCTCTCTCTCTCTCTCTCTCTCTCTCTCATTCTGAATCTATCGTCTTAATACCCTGTAACATGCATCATTTCCCACCCCCACCCCCACCCCCACCCCCACCCCCACCCCCATGCATCTCTTTCACACTTTTAACCAAATCAGTTTAACATTTGAATACCATTCCCTATAACAAGTGCAACCATCGACAATCCAGACCCCTACCCTCTCTCTCTCTCTCTCTCTCTCTCTCTCTCTCCTCTCTCTCGATCAAATCATTTGACTACGAGTTCCTGAAGCAAGCACCGGTCATGCACAGCGGAGGAGGCGACTTGATTCCTTTCACCTTGGACAGATTTGGAGAGGAAGTGATTCGTCGCGACTGAGTTTGTTTGTTGTTGGGCTGTTGCCCACCCGGCTTTGGATTCAGAAAACGGGTAGCCCTTTTTTTTACGTTTTTGTGGCCTTTTGTGGAATATATCTACACGAGGATGTGCCATGAACATTCATTCTGGTGCACAGGGACTTCCTGGATTGTGTGGTCGACTCATTTTGCGGAGACTACACCTGCACCTGCAGACAGTTCCTAATCAGGCTGAATAAAGAAACCTCCTAATTCTTGGCTCATTCCTTTGACGAGAGAGAGAGAGAGAGAGAATAATTTAAAATTTGAGAACTTTTTAGAAAAACATAACTATAAAGAATAAGAGAGAGAGAGAGAGAGATAGAGAGAGAGAGAGTGAGAGAGAGAGAGATAGAGAATAATTTAAAAATTGAGAATTTTTAGAAATCATAATTTAAAGAATAAGAATGGATGATTAGTAGGAGAGAGATAGAGAGAGAGAGAAGAGAGAGAGAGAGGAGAGAGAATAATTTTAAAAATTGGGGGGAGAAATTTTTATAAAATCTTTAAAACTTATAAAAGATGATAGATAGTAGAGAGAGAGAGAGAGAGAGAGAGAGAGAGAGAGAGAGAATAATTTAAAAATTGAGAATCTTCTAGAAAATCATAACTATAAAGAATGAGAGAGAGAGAGAGAGAGAGAGAGAGAGAGAGAGAGAGAGAGAGAGAGAATAATTTAAAATGAAGAATTTTTTTTAGAAAATTATAACAACTATAAAAGAATAAGAATAATTTTAAGAGAGAGAGAGAGATTCATGCCATTCACTGTTGCCAGGCTGATAACTGAGGTGTAGCGCCCCCTTGACTGCGGGCTTTCAGAAAAGAAAATACAGAACTTTCCTCAATTTGAGTTTTTGGAACTCCTGCTCTGCAAGCTTCTATAGAAATGCCTGCCTCTCTTTTATTTAATTAGCCTGCACTAGACATACTTAAATATGTTTTAGAAGATTAACAAAAGTATATTTAGCAAGAAGCATTCTCATTTTGTCATTTGTCAACCATAGAATTTGTTTTTCATTTTTGTTACTTCTCATTTAGCATTATGATTTCGACTACCATTATTTTCATGCTTGTTTCCTTTTGCAATGAATTCGATGCTGGTGAAAATAGGCACGAGCAAGATCTGCTTCCTCCTCCACCAAAGACCGAATTGACTGGGACGTCTGTTTGTGTAGCCAGAATAAATTTAGTATCATGTTTGGGCGTAGCGTAGTCTTTCTGCGGTGGAAGAAGTCCCTCGTCCTCTGCGATCCTTTCAAGTCGCTGCCTCTAACGGCCACATTATCCAAGTCCTCCCCCTTCGGGACCTGTGAGACAGGTAAGGGAGTTCGTCACAGATGTTCCTGTTGACCTTATTCAACTCTCTCTCTCTCTCTCTCTCTCTCTATCGACCGGGATTACTAGGGTGTTTGGTACTTATTTAGGATGAGCTCTCGCATGTTTGTACATAATTTGTCGAGAATATATATATATATATATATATATATATATATATATATATATATATATATATATATATATATATTATTTATATATAGATTATATATATTTATCATTGCATTACGTGGAAATTTAATTTAAGTCACTTTTCGCATGAGTAATGAGAGTAGCAATACTTTTGTTAAATGTGTAAAATCCGACTTATTTTGGAAGCCGGATAGCGAACGGAATTCATAAACAGTATTCTAGTGTTGGTTTAATATTAAAGGCGCCTCCTTATTTCTAAGGAAGAGTAACTGAAGTTAATGAATGTCCCTTAAAGTTAATATGTAAATAAAGACTAAATGAAATTGTTTTCCTCTCTTTCTAAAACGTCGTCATTAATGCAAGAGAATGAAATTTAGTGCCTTTGGGTTTACTATACTCGTAAGATGTTTATTCGCCTTCGGTATTCTTGCTCGCTTGTTTAAAGCCGGTAGTTACAGTGTTTGACTCAGAAGCATAACATTCGTGAATAGTGAAGGATCATTAAAAAAAAAACCTTTTATCAACCTTTCCTCCTCGGTTTCATTCGGGTGCACGAATGATGAAATAGTTTAAACGTGAAGAATTACTTGTAGAAATTAGTGTTTTTCTTTGAAGCGTTTTACAACTTTAAAAGTGTCTCGATCTTTTGAGCTTTCGACTGACGTTTAGGCTCCACGATGTTAATAATATTATCCAACTCCGTGGACATTATCATTGACGTTGAGATTTCGCTGATATTCTCAGTTCACCCCAAAGTTGGTTAACGTCGGCGTAAGCCATTTTTCACCCATACCTTACACCTTACATCTTGTTCGGGTTGCCCCAGGTCCCTCAGTGTGAGGCACCTCTAATGTCTACCAGAGAGTTGCTAGTACATCTTCCGGTATATTTTGCATCTTCCAATCTTGGATGGTCTGGGATGCAGTTTAGATATTTGTCGAGCTTATTCTTAAACACATCTACGCTCACTCCTGATATATTCCTCAGATGAGCTGGCAACGCATTGAATAGACGCTGCATTATCGATGCTGGTGCGTAGTGGATTAATGTCCTGTGTGCTTTCCTTATTTTTCCTGGTATAGTTTTGGGCACTATTAATCTACCTCTGCTTGCTCTTTCTGATATTTTTAGTTCCATGATATTTTCTGCTATTCCTTCTATCTGTTTCCATGCCTGAATTATCATGTAGCGTTCTCTTCTCCTTTCTAGACTATATAATTTTAAGAATTGTAGTCTTTCCAGTAGTCTAGGTCCTTAACTTCTTCTATTCTAGCTGTAAAGGACCTTTGTACACTCTCTATTTGTGCAATATCCTTTTGATAGTGTGGGTACCATATCATATTGCAATATTCAAGTGGACTACGAACATATGTTTTATAAAGCATAATCATGTGTTCAGCTTTTCTTGTTTTGAAGTGCCGTAACAACATTCCCATTTTTGCTTTACATTTTGCCAACAGAGTTGCTATTTGATCATTGCATAACATGTTCCTATTCATCATCACACCAAGGTCTTTAACTGCTTCCTTATTTGTGATGGTCTCATTATTAGGTCCCTTATATGCATATAGCTTTCTTTCTCTGTCTCCATAATTTATTGATTCAAATTTATCAGAGTTAAATACCATCCTATTTACCTCTGCCCAATCATATACTTTGTTAAGGTCTCTTTGTATAGCGTTCCTAATCTTTCATCACAAGTAATTTCTCTACTTATTCTTGTGTCATCTGCGAAACTACTCACTACCGAATCTTTAACATTATTGTCTATGTCTTCAATCATAATAACAAACAGTATTGCAGCTAACACCGTACCTTGCGGCACACCGGATATTACCTTGGCTTCATCGATTTCTCGTCGTTTGCAATAACTATCTGTTTTCTGTTGTGTAAAAATTCTTTTAACCATTTTCCTACTTTATCCACGATATTGTGTTTTCTAATTTTCTTCGCTAATATATTATGGTCTACTTTATCAAAAGCTTTTGCAAAGTCTAAATAAACCACATCTGTTTCATTTCCGCTTTTCATATTTTTGAATATGTTCTCACGGTGGACTAACAGTTGGGTTTGTGTACTTTTTCCGGGTACGAAACCATGTTGTCCTTTATTAAACAAATTATTTTTTATTAATGTTTCATAATATTTTTCTTCATTACCCTTTCATACACTTTCATAATATGTGATGTTAGACTCACAGGCCTATAATTACTTGCCTCTAGTCTTGATCCACTTTTGAAAGTAGGGGTAATATATGCTAATTTGTGCTCATCATATATCTTGCCTGTATCTACACTTTGTCTTAATAATATTGCAAGTGGCTTTGCGATAGAATGAACTACTTTCTTTAACAAAATAGCAGGAATTCCATCTGGCCCTGCAGCAGCTCCATTTTTAATTTCATTCAATTAGCCTGCACAATATCGGCTTCATTAATATCTATGTCAGCTAAATATTCACTATTTTCATCCCTTACTTCTATATCATTATCTTCATTATCTATTCTAGGGGTGAATTCTCTCTTATATCGTTCTGCCAGTATGTTGCAAATTTCCTTTTTTTCATTCGTTAATCTCCCTTCAATTCTCAGAGGGCCTATTTCTATTCTTCTTTTATTCATCTTCTTCGCATATGAGTATAATAGTTTGGGGTTTGCTTGATATTTAATAGGGTTTTTTCTTCCAAGTCCCGTTTTTCATTTTCTTTTGATTGTATAATCTTTTGTTCTGCATTTTCTATCTTACTTTTTAGTTCTATAACTTTCCATGCATTTTTTTCTTTTGCAAGACCTTTTTTCCACTTTCTGATTTTCTGGAACAAGATCCTTCTGTCTCTTGGTATGCATGAATGATGTTTACTTTTCTTCTTCGGTATATATTTTTCCACTATTTTCTCCAATATTTTATATAATATCTCCGTATTTACCCTTATGTCATCACTTACGAAAATGTTATCCCAATCTTTGTTTAATTCTTCATTAATTCTTCATTAATTTCTGACCATTTTATATTTTTACTGTAGAAGTTGTATTTTCCATATCCTTCTGAGAAAATAGGCTTCCAAGATACTGATTTTACCCAGAGCTCCTAATTAGCTCATCTTCTGAGGGGAATTTTGTTGGGAAATGTGGCCAGCCAGACAGCTGAAATTTTGAAATGTTACAGAGCACAAAATACTGAGACTCTTTGACTGCAAAAGTAAAAAAAAAAACTTCAACAGAAAATGGGATGCACCTTTCCGTCAAACAAGGACGAAACGACAACATAGAACACACACACACACACACAAAAGAAAGTGCCCATGAGAAAGAGAGTTTGCAAACCACCGAGGTATCTAAAGAGCGTCAGCGTTCAATGATGCTTGAGTCATCGCGTCATTATTCAAGCGTCACTTCCGTATGCGAATAGTTATTGCCTGGGATCAACATTTCCTGCGACGCTTACCCTAACTAACACATGTGCTTCGAAGCAGCTTTCACTGTGAATGATGCCGGGGAAGCCTCGTTAATAATGCTTAGTTGAGCAGGCTTAGATTACGTTGTAAAGCAGAAATAAGTAAAGGCTTAGAATGCGATTTTAAACAATTTATGTATATAATTAACATCTATACATATGTGTGTGTGTTTGCTTTGCTTGCGTATGTGTCTGAGTGTGTGTATGTCTGGGTATTTATGCATGTTAACGAACATGAAACAGTTATTATGTGAACATATAATATATATATATATATATATATATATATATATATATATATATATATATATATATATAATATATATATATATATATTATATATATATATATATATATATATATATATATATATATATATATATATTGTAATCACATCACCGTGATTCATGTACATGCATTATGCTACAAGTGAATTAATATATTTTCATATATGTTAGCTGAAGGGGATTTTTTTTTTACAAGAATTTCGTCCTCTCGTGGAATCGAACCAGCGGACAGTGGAGAAATCAGGACATCAGTGTTGTCACCGACTCGGCCTCACTTGTTGGCCGAGTCGGTAACTTCACTGAAGTCCTGATTTCTCCTCTGTCCGCTGGTTCGAATCCACGAGAGAACGAAATTATTGTCAACTAAAAAATTCCCCATCGGTTAACATATGTGAAAATATATTAATTCCGAGATAGAGCGAATTGGATATTAGAGGACATTTGTAGTTTAATGCAATATATATATATTATATTATATATATATATATATATATATATATATATATATATATATAAAACTTTTTAACTTTTTCTGTGCTTAGACCTTTTCATCTAGATCTTTTCCAGTTTGTCATTCTCTCCTGCTCTTCTCCCCCTTCAGGCTACAGCCTCCCGACGCTGCAGGAAAGTCGGGAGATATGGCGATCCGCCGACGCCGTCTGTTTCGATGTCGATTCCACCGTCATCACCGACGAGGGGCTGGACCAGCTAGCCAAATTCTGCGGCAAAGCCGAGGAGGTCAAGAAATTGTAAGTTATCCAGAGCGCAAGAATTCTCAAGTTTCCCAATCTCCCAATCTAGAATTCCAACTTCTATTCACCTCTTTTTCAGTTTCAAAATCCGTCAGTTGCATCTGAATTAGCAAACGATCTTTACTTCCGCGTCGGTATTTCAACAAATGAAAATACAGTGCTTAAGCTGCATTAGTTTCTTTACTAGAGATCCAATCTTTTCATTTACTTCAATTTGCATATTTCAACTGTTGGTGATCCATGAACCATTTCGTCGTCATGTGTCCACTTTTTTCATTTGCACCGATTTTCATTATGAATTATCATTCAGAGTGAAGGATGCTCTGTCTTTTCATTTACCTCAATTTACTTATTTCAACTGTCGGTGATGTATGAACCTTTTTCATCGTATGTCCACTTTTTATTTACACGAATTTGCAACTATGATTTACCAGATTATAAACTTCAGCTAATTTTACGCCTACTGTTGAAAACGTGTTCAAGTTCTGTTTGGCGAAAAATTTGTCCGTTGAAGCTTTCATTTTTCAAAATGACAACACAAATTTTAGAAGGGCCAAGTGAAGAAGATCATTGGCTAATTCAGATGCCTGTGACAGGTATTTCAGCCACAAAAGAGACGTGAATATAAGTTGGAATTCTAAAGTGGGAAACTTCATTTTTAAAACTGACAGAAGACTAATTCATCCCATTCACTTATTCACATTATATTGGGAAAAAGACAATTTTTACACTTTACATATATAAATTGTACACATATATCTCTTATGTTTCACTATCAGTTTTTGAGGCTGGTATTTAGGGTTTTCTCTCTTTCTTCTTTCTCAATTTTGTCCACATTCATCTCTGATGGTTTATCCTGCCAACAGGTCTATTTTGATATGAAAACTTTATTTATTTTTCATAAACTTACTTGAACCGTAGTTGTAGCTTACCAACCTTTCCGCTCACTGATGTTTGCTTTGCATTTGCTTTTCGTTTTCGTTTCCTATTCACCTGTTTCCTCTCTCCCTCTTATACTCATATCTGTTGTCTTGTTGTTCTTAGTGCCATTTTTTTCGTATATAATATGTATTCGAAATTTCTTTTGTTTCCCGTTTTTATATATGAGTATCATTCCTTTCCATGACCTTGCGCTACTATAAAGATTGTATAACACACACTCATACATACATACATACACACACACACACACATATATATATATATATATATATATATATATATATATATATATGTGTGTGTGTAGATATATATTTATATTATATAGATATATATAAAGATAAATATATATATATATAAGATATATATTATATATATCTATATATATATATATATATATATATATATATAAGTCATATCACATTTCCGTGATTCATATACATATATCGAGCTACAATGTCCTTTAATATCTAATTCGCTCTACCTCGGAATTAATATATGAGGGTGAGAGGCGACATGAACTTTTTAGCCTCTCGCGGTGGTGTAGTAGGTAAAAGCTTCACTGACGTTCCTGGGTTTGAAAGGATCCTTAGGTTCGCGCCCTGGTCCAGGCAAATCTATTATCGAGAAAAAATTCCCCTTCGGTTAAGCATATATGAAAATATATTAATTCCGAGGTAGAGCGAATTAGATATTAAAGGACATTGTAGCTCGATATATATATTATATATATATATATATATATATATATATATAGATATATATATATATATATATATATATATATTATATATATGGATAGATGCCTGTGTAGGTACGGAATCGCGCTGTATACTCGTATACAATCCATACACGTCCAGACCACACCCCTTGAAAGAGTGTGGTTTTCAAAATTTAAAGGCAAAATTTCCTTGTCACCCTTCTGGAAATAGTTCAGCTCGTCTTATCATCCACTTCATATAAACATGTTTCTTCCACGCTACTTTAGCTTAATTTAACCATAGATAAAATGTGTTCCTTCCTTTTGTCTCCTACTAAAATGAGTAAATAAATGAACAGAATGATTAAACGGCAGAAATGGTACATAGTTACCCTCACTCACGCGCTACAATGACTCTCATGACTCTTGGTGACTCATGGCCGCTTGCACCAGACTTCTCCTCGTTTCATTGAGTGCTGCATCTCTCCCATTATTCTCAGGATCCTCCTCTTCCAATTCTCTTAGATCTCTGATCACATTACCTTTCCATTCTGCCCTCTTCCATTCTACCTCGATGTCCTGCCCATATATACCAGTTATTATCAGTTGTTTGGTTAAATTTCTCATTTCTTTGTTGTGTTTTCTCCAAGCACCTTCATTTTCATCTTCGTTGTGTCTTCCTCTCCGAACACCGTCACTTATATCGTAAACGGAACCTGTTATTCAACTCAAAATGCTTTTTTTCAAGAACCAGTAGTCTGTTCTTGACGTCTAGTCACGTCAAGTTCTCGCAACCTGTAATTATACATTTTCTTCTGCAGGACAATACAGGCTATGCAAGGAGGAATGGACTTCAGAGACGCCCTCAGCGCCAGGTTAAACCTGATAAGACCCAATCTGGAAACAGTGCAGCGTTTTATCAAAGCCAACCCACCCAAATTAACCAAAGATGTTGAGTAAGTACGAAGGTTTCATACCACCCTTAAAATAAATAAAAAATAATGCAACAGCATTGCACAAAAGACGTAATATTTCCAGTTTTCATGCAGTCAGAACTGCATAATGTATTAAAATCTTATGCAGATCTGTACAATTTTTACTGATGATCATTGCTTATATAAACAGTTTGTAGGCTTTAACTGCATAGCTCTAGTAAAGTAAAAGAATAAAAAAAAGAGTCAAAGTGGGTAAACTTCTGAGATATAGTTTTACTTCTTTTACAATTCTGCATGGTTTTCTTTATTCATTTCTTGCCATTCATTCAATAAATATTTGCTCCTGTTGAAATAACAAGATCTAAACAACTTGAAGCTTGTTAACGCCTAAGGATTTTTTCGTTCCTTGTTGGGGGTGGGGGGTGGCGTGGCGAGGGGCCTGTGTTGAAATACGTCTAAACTCAGTGTCTTGTCAACTTCATTTTTGACGTTAGTTTGTGCAATGAGTTAGCAATATATATATATATATATATATTTATATATATATTATATATATAATAATAATATATAATATAGATAGATTTATTATATATATATATCATATATATATATATATGATATATAATATAGATAGATTTAGCATATATATAGATATATATATATATATATATATTATATACATACATGCATATATATATATATATATGTATGTATGTATATTTACGCATATATGTATAGAAATGTGTTGCTGTTACCCAATTGAGTAATAGTGTCAATGATGAGATTTCTTAGAGAATCTGCTTTCGGGATTATGTGCATGTTAAGGACTCATCCAGTGAAGAAGAATCTGCCCATTCTCTCTCTCTCTCTCTCTCTCTCTCTCTCTCTCTCTCTCTCTCTCTCATAACACAGGCATTTAAAATTAAACCCTAAAATACAAAAATACAATTTATTTAACAAATCTAACATAAAACTGGTTATTTAGCAAAAAGCAGCCGTCACCAATTACGTCATCTCAAAGCCAACATGTTTAACGTTCAGTTAAGTCTCACACTCTCTCTCATGACTGTGTCTTTAACCACGAATCATCTGTCAAACAAAAAAGAACACTCTGTAATGTAACAAGTAAACATGGGGCAGGTCCCCTAACCCCGGAATTCATTTTTCAAAGAAAATGGGAATAATATACAATATTCAAAAATATAAATGAAAAGGTAGAATACACGTTAGGGTATTAAAGTCACTTCGCTTAGCTCTTCGGCGAAAACCTAAACGCCAGCAAGTGTTGTGTCCCTCTCACCAGGCAGTTCGTGCCTTTCAATAACATTTCCAAAGAGTTCACAAACCTCGATTCACTCGCCCCTCCCATCGCACAAACATTTGCAAGTACGTTTCCATTTCATTCATACAAATTCCATTTCAACCGGACTAAAATCATAAATGTTCCATGGCTCAACAACGGAAAACACCGTCACGACACTGCATCTAAACAAGTGCCCCGTCTGACCATGTTCGGGTCATCGGACGAAAGATGCTGAATCCACTTGGGATCTCATGCCAATGGAATCTTCTTAGGTTGCAACCGAACGAACAAAATCCGAATTTACACAGAACCGCTATTCGCCAAATCAATGATAAGCCACCTGGAGGAAGGATTGCTGAATGGCAAATATTCGTAAACTCACCAGCAGTCACGAACTTCTGTAATATGTGAGAGAGAGAGAGAGAGAGAGAGAGAGAGAGAGAGAGAGAGTCCCACAATAATGAACAGAGGAAAAAAAGTTGACTTTATTCGCACGGCGAATCTTCAGAGGAAAGAGAGAGAGAGAGAGAGAGAGAGAGAGAGAGAGAGAGAGAGAGAGAGAGAGAGACAGACAGACAGACAGACAGACGACAGAGAGACAGAGCACTCAGTATGTAATTCGTTTTGTTTCAGTTTTTGGGACATCCTGCTTTCTCGTTGTATGATGGAATATTTCGGTTATATTTTGACTTTCGAACCGTCCATAAAGTAGTCTGAGTATACTGACTAGTTTATTGTTATTATTATCTTTACTATTACTTTTTCTTGATATCATGAGCACCGTAATGAAGGGTAGAACTCACGACAATTTTGTTAACGACTTAATATGAAATCTAGACAGATTTCATATTAAGCCGAGCCTTATTGGTAATTAATTATAGGAGCTTCTGCTCTTTTTTTCATAATACCGAAGATTTTATTTCCTGATTTATTACTATTATTACGCGCTCCAGTTTTATACTTGCGGAATGCACACGTGATGATCTCAAAGTTCAAAGCTAAATCTGGTGTTTCTTACTACCTATCCATTGATTTACCTTTCTTGTAAATCTTGTCTGTTGCCGTACTAATTCTTCGATCGCCATTTTTATCTAAGTACATTTTTCATAATCGCAGCGTTTTTATTTCGTTGTATATTATTGCCGTTTTCTACCTGTTGTAAAGATGATGTTCATATCATGACGAGGTGCTTTCCGGGTGACTCTACTTTTGATTACAGTGGCTGATTCTTCTTCTCTTAATTACGGTGACATTCTTTTACTTTCAATTACAGTGGTTGATTCTTCTTCTTATAATCACAGTGAATGATTCTTTTACTTTTAATTACAGTGATTGATTCTTCTTTTGATTAAAGTGGTTGATTTTTCTTCTCTTGATTGCTGTGATTGATTCTTCTACTTTTAATGAGTCTGATTCATCTTATAATTACAGCGACTGATTCTTTTACTTCCAGTTACAGTGGCTGATTCCTCTTCTCTTTTTTTTTTTCAGTAAACTGGTATCAGCTTTACAAGCACGCGACACAGACGTGTACCTGGTGTCTGGAGGATTTAGGTCCCTGATCGCTCCCGTCGCCAAGATGCTAAACATCCCGCTGGAAAACATCTTCGCCAACCGATTGAAATTCTTTTATGATGGTTCGTATATTGAGGCATTTTCTTCTTTAAATACTAAAATATTTTGATGTGATTTCCTAGTTTCAGTCTGCGTAATGGCCAAGGCTAAATTTGCTTAATATCCCACTGGAAAACATCTTCTCCAACTGATTGATATTCTTTTATGATGGTGGGTATATTCACGCATTTTTTTCTTTAAATACTAAAGTATTTTGATGTGATTTCCTAGCCTCAATTTACGTAATGGCATTGCCTAAATTCAAGGTTGGACCCTGGCTAAATTTGCAACAATTTTGTGAATCATTTACGTCCCTGGTTAGGGCATTCTGCAGTGCCAGAAAATAATGATGACAACGAGTGCAGTCATCTCTTTCTTTATGGCGCAATATATCTCCATCCTGAAACCCAACAGGAGAATATGGTGGATTTGACGAAGCTCAGCTGACGAGTAGATCGGGTGGCAAGGCAGAGGTGATAGCGTGGCTCAAAAAGCGCGAAGGATATTCCAGCGTCGTCATGATTGGCGACGGAGCAACGGACATGGAAGCTTGTCCTCCAGCTGATGCCTTCATAGGTAAGTCTACTAAGTGACAGCTTCTAAATCAACTAAGTTATAGCTTCTAAATGAACTAAGTTATACCTTCTAAATAAACTAAGTTATAGCTTCTAGATGAACTACGTTATAGCTTCTAATATCTTAATCTAAGTTATCAGCGTTATGAACTAACGCAATGGTTTCTAAATCAACTAAGTTATAGCCTCTAAATGAACTAAGTTATACCTTCTAAATAAACTAAGTTATAGCTTCTAGATGAACTACGTTATAGCTTCTAAATGAACTAAGTTATAGCTTTGAATGAATTAAGCAATGGTTTCTAAATGAACTAAGGTATAGCTTCTAAATGAACTAAGTTATACCTTCTAAATAAACTAAGTTATAACTTCTAGATGAACTAGGTTATACCTTCTAAAATAACTAAGTTATAGCTTCTAAATTAACTATGCTATAGCTTTTAGATAAACTAAGTTAAACCTTCCAAACGAACAAAGTTATAGCTTCTATATGATGAACCAGGTTACAGCTTTTAAATGAACTAAGTTACAGCTTCTAAATTGTCTAGGCTATAGCTTATAAATGGACTAAGTTGTAGTTTTTAAATGAATTAAGTTATAGCTTCTGAATGAACTAAGTTATAGCTTCTAACTGTCTTCTAAATGAACTAGGTTATAGCTTCTAAATGTAGTAAGTTTTAGCCTCTAAATTAACTAAGTTATAGCTTCTAAATGGACTAAGCTATAGTTTCTAAATGTACTAAGTTATATCTTTTAAATTAACTGAGTTATAGCTTCTAAATTAACTAAATTACAGCTTCTGAATGAACTAAGCTATTTTACTAAATTACAGCTTCTGAATGAACAAAGCTAAGCTTCTAAATGAACTAGTTATAGCTTCTAAATTAACTAAGTTATAGCTCCTGAAAGAAGTAAGTTACAGCTTCTAAATGAACTAAGTTATAGCTTCTAAATGAACTAAGATAGCTTCTAAATCAGATAAGTTATAGCTTCTGAGTGAACTAAGTAATACCCTCTAAATCAATTAAGTTATAGCTTTAAATGTATCAAGTTATAGCTTCTAGATAAACTAAGTTATAGCTTCTCAATGAACTAAGCTATAGCTCATACATAGATTAAGTTATAGTATCTAAATGAACCAAGTTATAGCCTCTAAATGTTGGGAAGGGTGATAAGTATACCAGACTTTGATTTTGCTCAACAACTCAACAACCTAGACAAAAATGTAGTCATAACTGAACCAAAGTAAATTCACAAGACAATGAAATGGGATCTTTGCTGCACATGGGGCTCTAATGACTTCATTATCAAGAAAACATCAGGAGACTGTGAGTAATGAAACCAATCATGCTGACAAAATCATAAAATTTCCTTCAGTTTCACTGGCTACAAATTCAAAAGGGGGATTTTACCTAAATCCTCTAGAAATATTTTAAGGGGAAAATTGCGCTATGTAATACTACAGGCATCTTACCGTGCGTTTATATTATTTACACTTTAATTTTTTTCGTGTTTTGTATTATAAAAATTGTCTATGGCTCTATCTTCGTAACAAAACTTAACTGATTGATTCCTGCAGCAATAAAAGTTATGACATTCTCCTCTCCCCATCAGCTCAAAAAAGATTGACTTTTGCTTTTAATTCTTGCAGGTTTTGGTGGCAACATTGTCAGGGAATCAGTCCAGAAAGCGGCGACTTGGTATGTTTATGATTTTGCAACTATAATTGATGAATTAGAAAGAGAAGATTAGTGATATCGTTGCTCTCTTTGTGCATTCTCGACCTTTGGAAGATCTCTGAGCCAAGCATGGTGTATGGATCGTAATGCAGAACAGTAGGCCAGTGTGCCCCTACTGTTTGATTTTGATGCATTGTTCCTAAGTTAGTCACTTAATTAGAGTAAAGTGCAGTAAAAGTCTTCCGGTAAGTGGAGTTATTAGCGACAGTATCGTCTGACTAATGTTCAGTTACTGATGAACTTGTATACCATGATATGCTCTCAGTCTGAAGGTGTTGGCAGGGTCATGCGTCATAACACGTTACCTGTTCCTGCCTTTGCTGTGGCACATAATGAAGCAGATACTTCCTAATTTAAGGTATCTTACATCCACGACGCGTATTGCATGGTCGTAGTCAAGGGGACCCACTGTTCTTATTTCTAAAGAAGACTGTGGTAGTTGTGTTCATGGATTAGTAATAGTTTCTGTACTCTTCAGAAAGATTATTCCGCTCTATATTACTACATAGTGATTCTCATGTACAAGAAAAATCTAGAACTGTAGTATTTGAGTAAGTGTTTGTAATTTCATGATTATATATATATATATTCTTACTGTAGTGTTATAAAGTGACTGGGAAGTAACTTTGTGACTGCTGTATTTTCAAAAGAAATGTTATGTAAAAGTGACCTTTCATAACTGGCTGTGTGTAATGTAGTAGTTTCAATAGTATTGTTCTGAAACCATGTGATTTTTTATTCTTTTTTTTCATTCGGACATTTTTAGTCATGTCAATGACAAAAAATTATTTGAAACTCTGTAACTTCTTCCAGCCCTTTCGTTGTGAAAGTAGGCTATATTAACAAGCTGTGATTTAGGAAATTGTGTACTGCAATGGTTTACAAACGTTACTTCATGTGACATCGTTGTAGAATGTAGTTATCCCTCCTTTAAAATTTTGGGGAACGAGTGCAGGAGTACTTTGTACAAATTTTTTCAACATTTTTTTTTATTGCAGTTGGGAATAGTAAAGTATATGTAACAACATATTTTTCTTTCTTTGTTCATCAGGAATGGGAAGGATTTTATAAACTCTTTTACAGTCAAAACATGACATTGCAAAATATATTCCTAATAAAAACATTTATTCAGTTGCAAGTGTTCTGTACCTATATTGACCAAGTCACTTCCTTAAGGTAGCAGGAAGTGGTCTGAGTGGATAACGTTATATTTTCGTAGTGTTGTGTGTTTTTTCTTAAGATTAAAAAAAGTTGTACCTCTGTGGAATAAAAATCCATTTTCAGAAAGAAAACGCTGTTGTACCTCTCCATGTTAGTTTAAACAATCTCTCTATTATACGTGAATGTTGTATGGCTTCTTAAGCGCAACCTTTACAATATATTTATCTGAAAAAAGGTGTAGAAGATATATTTTTTTATATTGCATCTGATGTATTTATTTTTAGAAATCACTTGTGAATGAAAAAGGTTTTGAACTTTATTCTTGATTTATCAATCTGGCTATATCATTATAAATGATGTAATACCCTTTTACATGCATCTTGTCTAACAGAGTTCCGAAATGGCGCGTGATTCTTGTTAATTCGTTTAACCTCGAAAGGGTCTTGTGAAGCTCCCTTCAAAAGTATAAATGCTTATAATATCAAGGATTTTTTTCTTTTTATTTTGTAAACAGATTCGAGAAAAGCCTTGTAAAAGATAACTTAAACAGCATTCAACTTCGAAACTAACATTAAACAAATGGAAATTAGATATGTGACTGAAAAGTGCCACCTAGAAAAATCTTACTTTTAACCAATAAAACATGAGAGATGAATTGTCATTAACAAGCCGACTTAAGGACCGTAGTTCTTCTAGATGTCTGGTATTCAGTGACCTATATAGTTTAGTTGGCGGTGTTCTTTAAAGTGCCAGAGACTACCTAATATCATTTGTGATGAACATCAGTAAGATTTGTACTCGAAAATCACGAACTATTATCGTCATTTGGATTTTTCTGCACCAGTAAGTCTGCAGTGAATATGAAATATTCATTTTATAATTTAATAAAAATGTACAATCTTTTATTTGTGTTAGTAAAACCCGACCTAATTATATTACATGAAAGTACCTGGGACAAATAAGTGAAAATAGAACGTGATTTTATTTTATTTATTTTTTTTATTTTATGAAACTTGAGCTGTCAAGCCAAGCCCATGGCTATCGTGGAAAGACAGGGGCAACATGCCCGATAATCTGCTTGAAAAATGTAAATGTTGCTTTGCTTTGCAATTGTAATTATTACAGTGTAACGATGATAAACTGAGATCATCTAACAAGCCTGATTAAAGTCACATGCAATATATAAAGCTTATTTCGTAAGCTTCCGTGATAAAAGAAAAGAAAGCTCTGGGGGCAACGCTCCTGGGTACAAATATATTAAAATATATTTTGGATTAGAGCGTTGCTAGATACACTTTACAAGAAGCTTATCGTTCTCATCATTTAATTTTTGTTAAACTACATACTTTTGAGTACTGTCCATAGAGTTTGTTATATAGTATCCTTCTATTGATGGAATGCTTAATTTTTTCTTTGTTGCATCTTCTAAGTATAATGATGTTTCTTGCTATGACCACTAAAGTTCTCAGAACCAACAAAGTTAAGTATATCTTAGTTTTACCAGACCACTAAGCTGATTAACAGCTCTTCTAGGGCTGGCCCGAAGGATTAGATATATTTTTGCGTGACTAGGAACCAATTGGTTACCTAGCAACGGGACCTACAGCTTATTGTGGGATCCGAACCACATTGTATCGAGAAATGAATTTCTATCACCAGAAATAAATTCCTCTGATTCCGCGTTGGCCGAGCCGAGAATCGAACTTCGGACCACCGGAATGGTAGCCGAGCGCGAAATGCACTCGGCCAACGTGGAACTAGAACCAATTAAAAATATTATGCATTCCAGTAGGCTTACTTAATTACGTTTACAGTAGATTATGTGAGAGAGAGAGAGAGAGAAGTTCTCGTATCTCACAACTTAAAGGCTTGTCCACACTAGGAAACATTGTTTCAAAAGTTTGCAAGCAGTTTCTTGGAAACTGTTTGCAAACAGTTGGGAAACTGTCCAAACTCGTCAGGATGCAAGCTGGTGCAAGAGCCTCTGTATTTTACTTGGCAGTTGCAATGCACTCGAAGAGGGATAGGAGAGCGAAAAAGAGATGGGTGAGGAAGTTTTTAGAAAAAGGAGCGTGTCACACACACTCACATGTACACATACACACTCACACGTACACATACACACTCACACGCATGTACATATATACCACGTATAGGTACATGTGTACATATAAATATATGCATATGCACATCTACATATTGTAAATAAGTACATGTACATGCGCAGATGTAAAAATGAATATTTACATATGTATATGCTCATGCCGGTGTGTATATGTTTATATATTATACTGTTGTATTACAGTAAAAGACATTCTTATGTACAGTGTATAAGTACGTATGTATAAGTATATATGTGAATATATATGTCATATTTATATCACATATATACACATATACAAACATACATTATGCATTTTGTATATATGCATCTATACACTTTATTAGCTGAAGCCATTAGGAAAGTTAAAAATGAAAAGACAGTGCCAAGTACTTCCGGGTATTTAACACATCTTCGGGGCACAAAGTTGTGTCAGGTACACGAAAATACTTGGCCCTCTGTCTTTTCATGTTTAAATTTCCTAGTGACTTCAGCTAATAAGCAAAATCGCGGTGCTTACTTTTGTGATTTCTTAGTATGCATAATATACACGTATGCACATACATATATTTAAACATATAATACATACATTATACATGTGTGTATATATACATATACACACAGAAGCACTAAATGTTTCCCATTCTGGATGGGAAACAAATATACGTTAAAAAGTGTTTGCAAACACTTTGTAATCTTTGTTCCCAAAACAGTTTCCAAACCGTTTGCAAGATTTGTTTCCAAACAATGTTTCCAGTGTGGGCGGGCCTATGGTCCCAGCCCACCTGTATAAAACTGTTCAGCAACTGACTGTACCTAATTGTAGTACTGATGGTTAGTACTGATAATCATCCTTGCTAATAGTGGAATGGGTTCACAGATGTTATCTCATATAAGTTAGAAACCGCAAAGGAGCGTGGTGAAGTTTTTATGGAAGGCTTCTAGTGGTTTTTGACCAAATAACACCATTAAACATGCAGTCCACTTTGACCATGCAATAATCTCTTCACCGCGCATGTTGCTATATAGGGTAACTGAAAATCGTTGGCCTAGACAGTGTTTGCTTGTGTTTCCTCACATTTTGACGTCTCATTTTCCCTATCTGTAGTCATGCATTTACCTATTAATTCTTTTTACTTAGTAAAGAGTGTAATAATGATTCTTGCAGAAATATCTCTTGAAAACTGGTTGTCATCTAAGGGACAGTACAGACTGTCACACGTGTATGATCAAATTGGCGTTTGACAATCCAATTTGAGAATGTAATGGCGTGTTTGAAGGATTGAACAAGCTGTTTGAAGCTGGTTCTTCCAACATGATGTTTGACCAGCATGTTTGACAACTGTGTAGTGATGTTTGATCATAGATGCTCATTTGGTCAACAACCGCATTGGTGAACACATGAGCATCAAGAATTTTGGTTAGAGTTCATTGAACTTATATATCAATCATTTCCTTGTCTGTAAAAGATAAAAATTTAGGAAAATAAAAATAGAAACCTAAAGGCAAAGTGTTCCCTAAATTGCTTGATAAATTGAAAGAACATACCCCCAATGCCACAGAGGATATGATACCCAAGAAAATGAACTCTCTTCGTACTAGCTACAGGAGATTAGAAAGGTGCTCCAAAGTGAAAAATTCGGTGCTCACTTAACAGGCATTGATGAAATGGTTCAACTCTCTTCTTTTACCATTCTTTCATCCAGAATCGTTTCTTTTTCTTTTCATTGTTCACTTCTTAGCTGGCAAGCGCTAGCCGCATGGCTATACAACCTTTTCTCTGGCTCATGTTTCTTCTATCCCTCTCCGATACGTACTGACATTTGATCAAACATATCATCAGTCCATGGCAGTGTATGAACAAACATGTTGGTCATACAAATGTAATAGTCTGTGGCCCCACTAACAAGCCCATAGGAAGTCATGTACGAAGGCCCTTTGCCAAAAAACAAGGCTTTCAGCCGATAAAAGATGGCGATAGAAACGTTGGTTGTGGTGGAGACCGCTGATTGGCCAAAACAATTTCTTCCCTGGCATTGAAAAGCCCAGTGTTGCAGTGTATGGATGTATGAGTTTTACCCAGTGTAGTTGTAAACACGGTGAAGGATGGATCATTCTATGAACAAGCGCTTACTAAATGACGAAAATGACTGGTAAGACTAATTCAAGTTACGTTTCCAAAACATTCTTGATTTCGTAGACGTCGAACGTTCAAGTAACCATTGGCAATCTTAGAAAAGACCATTGTGATCGCAGAATTGGGATTTTTTGTAACTTTTAAAAGCATTTTTGTAAACTGTGAAGTCATTCGAAGCTGAAAAGCAATCCTCCTAGTATTGCTGTGAGGTTCTTGTACGTTTTGGGGGATCGTGACAGAACCTGATCATAAGTCCGGTAAGGGGTCACTGAAGTGGTTAAGCGGTTAAATCCTGACGTGGACATCTTGGCCCTTCTAAACTATCGAGGACGACCTTTTCGATCTTAGGTCATGTGGCAATGACCCAACTTTCTCGATCTCTATGGCTGCAACTCCTCAAATCGAAAGTATTAGCTATAACTATGTACAGTTTTAAATAATCTCGAAATAAAGTGAATCCAAGTGAAGGAAATCGGATAGCTAGACCTAAGATGATAAAGCCCTTGAAAAATCAGTTTTAGACTTTTCTATATTTGGGTCACACTGGTAATCTACGGCCAAGTACATAGACCTACTTGCTGAGACAACATCACGAACTAACGACTGAATTCGTCTGTTCTGAAACTTACTTGATACCTGCTGAACAATCATCACGAAGTGGAACAACTGTGATCACAGGGGAATCTCTTAGGCCTACAGAATGGCAGACGCCAGCTTAGAGTGAGAGGTACTATACATATATATATATATATATATATATATATATATATATATATATATATATATATATATATATATATTATATAGCCATTGATCCAGGCTCAGAACAGTTTTTAACTGAGTAATCTGAGGTTCTTGTATCAATATTGTGACACTTGTCAAACATGGTCATCAAAGCGCAAAAGGACGCATATAGGCATATATACATATTGTATCTGCTTTAGCACCAATTTCTCGGTGGGTTGGATCCATGGATGGGAAGTGATGGCTGTGGGAAATCTTACACATGCATGAGTGCACGTGATTTTTTTTTTTTTTTTCGTACAGTTCTGTATCTTTTATCAGATATAGCTTTCCGGCTGGTCTTTTCATCAACCTTTTGCAAGTGTGACAGGTCGAAGCATCTGTCACGTCAACCTATTGTTTCGTAAGCCGGGAATTTGAGGAAAAATATCGGAATCCTTCGATCTATCCTAGCAGAGATTAGGTTAGGACCGTTAGGATTTATGTAGTGTGCCCGACCGCCCCCGCACCCCACCCTCTCTCTCTCTCTCTCTCTCTCTCTCTCTCTCTCTCATCTCTCTCTCTCTCTCTCTCTCTCTCTCTCTCTCTCTCTCTCTGACAAAATCCACATGAAACATTCAAAGAGCACTTTTTGGTTAGTCAAATTTGAAACGGTTTTGAACAATCTATGGTCATGTGTATATTTCAGTTTAATTTTATTTGTCCTAATTATATTATTTAAAAGATCTCGGGCGTTCATTAACAAAAGTCTAGTTGCCACCGAAGTTCACCGCCCTAGTTTCGTAGTGACTTTACAGGTAACCGGAAGCGCGATTTTACAGGACAGGTGAGTTAATCACCAGTCATGCTCGAGGATTGTATACCAGGTAGCCCTTTGAAGGTTTCGAAAAAAATTGCGTATTTGGTGTAATTATTTACATTGTAAGAGTTTCTGGGTAGCAAAGGCATTTTGTTTAATATAGTACAGTAATTATACCCTTTCATACTGGCAGATTTGGTGTCAGGTGTTCAAATAGTGGCATTGCCATGTGATCGTTACTGAGGTACTCCAGAAAAAAAAATGAATAACTTTTAAATAAGTATGTGGTATCCTTGCCGTGGATTAGGGACTTAAATAAGATTAATGTTATTGCTTTACAATAGACAATAGATTATGACTGAGGACAGATCGACAAGAATGCCTGCTGTTGAGATTGACGGTATACACGTATTTATGGATGCAGGCTGATTCGGATCAGATTCGGACCATTTGCTAGGCTGATTCGGACCCATACTAATAATTTTATATTATATCAATGGGTATTTCTATATAAGCATTCCGCATCGTTCGTCCCAGCGAATACGAAAGCCACCAGGAATTGAGGCGTCAAATGTATTTCGCCGTGTTTAGTACGAGCCCCTGGGGGTTAATTACAGTCATCCGAATAAATATTACTTAAAATTCTTGTTCAGGAGGTAACACTGCATAGAAAAATCGGCCAATCATATGAGGGTCTGAATAAGCCTGGATAAAGGTCCGAATGAGCCAAGGTCCGAATAAGCCTGTTCCCGTATGTATATTACGGCGTTTTACGCGTCATTACATTAACTCGTAGTTCGCGTAGGCCTAATAGGTTGGATACTACTTGAAAACGTGTGAAAATGAAAGTTTTGTTAGTCCGGGGTTACGAGCAAGTCAGGAGTACCGACAACATTACTCAGCGAAATTGTGTTGCAATTTTTTTTATTGGCTCAAAATTTTAGCCTATGTCGTGACTTAATTTAATTTAGTAAGTTTGATCTGTTGATATCAGTTGCTATACAGGGAATAATCTGCGACTTAATTCTAAATGGAATTCGAAACCAAACTGCAAGTGTGGCTGTATCCGGGAAATGAAGATATTTGTGGGAATCCGGCATTACACTCATGCATTTAGGCTTAAGCCATCCGAGGTAAATTGAATGAGTAATTTCCTTCTGGGATGATGTGATTTAATAGAGTGAATCTTAAATGCGTCCTTGGATTTATTTCGCTGTGCAAAATTACAACACAATGCATGCGTGTCCCATTCAAGTTTTAGCATATATTTTTGGGTAATGAACATTGAGTTATTTTTTGCGGTTATTGCTGCAGTAAAACATTTATCAAGAAAATACTGAATGGTTTAAAAGGAATAGTCATTGCTTATGTTGATAGTATGTATATATGGGTGGTTTTAAGTTTACACATTTCATCTTGTTATACTGGTAAAGGAGCGCTTACAGTTCAGTTGACCACGGGTTTCGTCTGCTATGGAATCGGCGGAGCAATACAAACAAGATGGCGGACGCTTTGTTTTGGCGCAAGGTTTAAAACCCCGAAACCTAATAAAAAAAAAACGATAATGGGGGACCCTTTTGGGAACCGGGGTTTTTGGGTGGGGGGGTTTTTTGGGGGGGGATACATGCGAGTAAATGAAAAAACGGTTAAGGGGGAGCCATTGGGAAACCGGGGTTTTTTTGGGGTGCGGGTGGGGGGAAACCCAGATGACGACAATGAACACGAAAAACAACAAAAACCCTAGTCAGACGAAACCCGTTGCCCAAGTTAAACTGTAGGAGCTCACGTACCAACAAAAATGTAGGAGGTCCCGTCCCCCGTTGTGTTAGGCTAACCAAACGACGGCAATGAACACTAAAAACCACGAAACCCAAGCAAAAAAAAACAGTGGCCAACTAAACTGTATGAGCTCCCGTTCCAACTAAACTGTAGAGCTCCTGTTCCAACTAAACTGTAGGAGCTCCGGTGATCGTAACCAACGAACCAACCTAACCAAACTTAGGCCGCGTGCCCTTACCTGGCCGGGGGGCTTCGCCCCCCCTGGACCCCCCAGTATAGTATATTAAGTGATTGCTACTAACAAAGGAAACCAACCTAACCATAGGTTAGTCTCCACGTCCTACCTGGCCGGGGGCTTCGCCCCCCTGGACCCCCAGTTATAGTATATTAACAGTGATTGCTACCTAACCAAAGGAACCGACCTAACCAAACTAAGTCTGCATGTCCTTACCTGCCGGGGGCTTCGCCCCCTGGACCCCCCTGTGTAGTAAGTTAACAATTATAAATATCTAACCAATATAACTTGTCCATAAATATGGCTGGCACCCATATATCCTTACTGATAACTAAACAAAATGAATATTTCCGAGAATACATTGGACTGCGTTCGAACACGTGGACTTCTAGCGAACGTGAATGTTCGGATGTGTTGAGCGTGCCTGACTTCAGCAAAGCGGAAATAACAATGGCGTGCTTAATTTTGGCAAAATAATTAGAATAACGTGCATTTACATTGATAACCTTACCTTGGAGATGTTGCTAGTCGTCAGAAATATAGAACTTAATAAGAGAAATCCGAGTCGTTCAAATCTTCTGGGTAGAGGATTTTTTTTTTCTTTCTTGGCGGGACGGTGTTTGTTTTCCGAGATGACTGAACAAGGGGAATTTGTGGGTAGATTACAGTTCAGTTGACCGGACCGTGTAACACCAGTTTTGCCCGGTCCGTAATCCCTCCGCCAAGGGTAAGTAGTTCTCGCAGATGACCCGCAGCCATACCAAACCCGACCCCAGCCGACCAAACCCGAACCCAACCCACATTGTTCATTGTCGTCATCTGGGTTTCCCCCCACCCAAAAACCCCGGTTTCCCAATGGCTCCCCCCCTTACCGTTTTCATTTACTCGCATGTACTCCCCCACCCAAAAACCCCGGTTCCCAAAAGGGTCCCCCATTATCGTTTTTATAGGTTTCGGGGTTTTTAAACCGGGCGCCAAAACAAAGCGTCCGCCATCTTGTTTGTATTGCTCCGCCGATTCCATAGCAGACGAAACCCGTGGTCAACTGAACTGTTCAGTTGACCGGACCGTGTAACACCATTTTGCCCGGTCCGTAATCCCTCCGCCAAGGTAAGTAGTTCTCGCAGATGACCCGCAGCCTACCAACCCGACCCCAGCCGACCAACCCGACCCCAGCCGACCAAACCCGAACCCAACCCACAGGACCGAACCCGAACATGCATCAACATGAAAGCCGATTCTCTTCGATATTTTAATCTTGCCCAACTAATCTTTAGGACCTCCAATTTAATTTACAGTATTCTATATTTTCACCCATGCCCAACTGAACTGTAAGAGCTCCATTTTTTCCCTTCTTTCGTTATTCTATTTTTTTTTCCCATGCTTGCCCAACTAATTTGCAGGAGTTTCCATTTTTTTTTTCATTATTCGATATTTTGACTCTTGCCCACGATAGTTTTACCCGTGCCAACATAATCTGTAGGAGATACATTTTTTCCCCATTATTCGATATTTCTTTCCTTGCCCAACTCATCTGTATGACCTACAGTTTTTACATTCTTCGATACATATTTTCCAGGTACTAGTTGGGCAAGATTAAAAATATCGAAGAGAATCGGCTTTCATGTTGATGCATGTTCGGGTTCGGTCCTGTGGGTTGGGTTCGGGTTTGGTCGGCTGGGGTCGGGTTTGGTAGGCTGCGGGTCATCTGCGAGAACTACTTACCTTGGCGGAGGGATTACGGAACCGGGCAAAATGGTGTTACACGGTCCGGTCAACTGAACTGTAATCTACCCCTGGTGGAGCTAGTGGTGGTGTACATACTACATTAAAACATTGAAATGTGTTTTTGTTAATCTTGGTTACGTGCAAGCCGCGAAAGGTGATCAGACTATGGCACTCCACGAGAAGGTGTTTTCTGTAGTTTCTGATTTATTGTTTTCTTTTTAGACTGATGATCACAGAGAACGCATCTTAGGAGGAACTGCAGGATTTTGTACCCGACCGTTCTGGCGTTCTCTAACCAGTTTGTCACCTGGATCATCCTGTGTAAAGAATGGTTTCACTGACTGTCGTTTTAAGGTAAATTACACGTTAATTACAATCGACCGGTAAAAACCAACGTTAAATTGTTAATAAGCAACCAAAATACCATAGGCAACTGCAATTTCCAAAGCAATACGCGAACGGTAGGCTAACTGTTCTTTAGATTAGCCAAATTTTAAATCGGGCAACGTAAATTTTTTTCCATAAATACTAATTTTAAATTACAAACTGTGTTGCACGATGGATCACACTACAAAAGTAATTTATGTTGCTCTGAGAAGTATTTTGAACTTGATCATGTGCTGTAGTTTTTATTAAATTATAAGTAGGTATAGTATACTGGTAAAGCATCTTCATAGAAATTTTTTGAAAAAAAAAGTACGTACAACATCAAGAACTGAATGGGCTTTAAACGAAAATAATGGTGTTCGTGAAAGAAATTGTAGAGAGTATTGTTTATAAACGAGTAGCATAAACTTGAAGTAAGATTTTGCTCAGGGGAAAAGTTTGCAACTGCAGGATCCTGTGAAGTCTGTTCGAGCTCTGCAGAGGAGATTGTGGTCTGTAAAGCCCGCCACTAACGTTCAGTATGCCTGCACAGTTATAACTGCGCACGCATAACTGAACGTAAGTTGCGGCCTTAAAACATTTTTGTTCTGGTGTATCGTGATGTTCTGGCAGTTTTCGTAGATAATTGATTCGCGTTCGGATGCGATAAAATTACAGGGTTTTTACTTTTATGTATATATGAATATTCCTAATGTGTTTGTGGCCTCGGAGATTGGGAGGGGGTTTAAATCATATGGTTTAAATAAGCGAGGCCACGGTTTAAGGCGGGTCATTCATGCTCAAACTTGTCCCCAGATATGTCGAAAAGGCCACTTAAACAGTGATCCCACTTGGGGAATTTGTCCCCAGATTGGGAATTTTGGATGTTTTTAGTGAAAATCTTGGGAATTTCGATAGGTTTTCATTGACTACTTAATAACATTTAAGCCAAATATATAAAAAGAAAAAAAATCACACACACGTACATACCTCTCCCTCTGTACCTGTAGTCCCCCCGGAAGCGAACGTTCGTGAGCTTCAAATACGCTGTTCATTTCAGGCTCATGAAGGCACTTTTTAGGTGAGTGTTTCACAAACTTCAAACAAACGTTTTTTTTCATACTTAGGACGTCAATGATAATGTAACTCGATATACAGTAAATTATGCGTTTTCTCATTGATTTTCGACCTGTCACATGCAGAAATATAGTGATACACAAAATCGTAATATTGTTATGTACAAAAACATGGACAAACCTCATTTTCACCTTTAGAGGGAAATTAAAGGTTTATCCATTTCTTAAAAAGACTTCCTTTATTAATTGTTGTTTTAAACATTCGTCCTCATTTGGTGAGCAAACGACAGCATATAGAGTACTGAAATATGTTTATATAAGCCCAAAATGATACAGCAATTATCTGTGATCGAGAAATTTGAACAGTGGGAAATGGTCACCAATTATGCCGCCACCAGATGTCTCTGCAGCAGCGTAAACAAATTGGCGGGCTGCACAAACTGAATTTGTTTGACAAAGTGGCTGAATTAAATTTACATGCAAGTGCATGACAGCTGATATAGAAACCCCTACGACGACTTGAGAAAGCCATGGCCCATAGGTAAGTGATAGCAGCTTATGCCATTATCTTTCACTATCATTTTATAGTATATCCCTATAGGTAGCAATATGAGAGAAAAGTAACGTTAGTCTACATAGGGAATAATTCTGCACTTTCTTTGAGGAATTTAAATACCAACGACTCTAGGAAGAGTTGCTTTTGTTGGAAGGATTTTAATGTGAGCAAACCTTTAGGCTGGACTAAAATTGGCGAGAATATAGGTGACAAGGTCTCAGCCAAAAATTAAGTAAACCTATACTATAGGACTAGTACTAGTACCTAGGTACCTAATTTATGGCGTCCTACGGCCGTCCCCGGCTAAGTAATTAGCTAAGTCAAGGGATGTGAGGGAGAAGCCCCCACCTTTAAAGGGGGTATGGGGGCAAACCCCCCATCTAGGTAATGCTTGATTGACGCAGAGGTTAGGTTAGGCTAGTGCACCCAAAACCTCCGATTCCCATAAGGCCCTCAAGCTTTTTGGGTGGTTATAGAATAAAGGGTTACTTCCTATTTTGCTGACCAAGGTTTTTTTTTCATTTTTTTTTTTTTTTTTTTTTTTTTTTTTTTTTTTTTTTATGCATAGATAAACAAATAAAAGGTCGGTAACTTGGTGATTCTTACTCTAGCTAGTTAATGGCTGTGCAAGCTTATAAAAAAGTAGACTCCTAAAGTTAAGACAGTGCCAGAAATTGGAAGCTTTGGTACTGGAGGACAATTTTCAACTTCCAATTGAAAATTGAGGTGCTGGAGGTCTGCCCCCACTTGAATTTCTTTAAACAATATGTAAAATAACATCAGAAAGCTGTCTTTTTAAATGACATAATTCTGAAATTGTGAATTTCCAGAAGACACCTCAAAATCTTTAATTTGCACCACTGAGTTAAGGAGAATACCTAAACGTTAAGGGTAAAGAATGTGGAATCCTCTTAAATTTCTTCATGTAGAACTATGGTCTGTAGTATTTGGCTTATTTAACTTAACCTTCGAAATCTTTACAATAATCAGCATTTTAATGATAACATGGTCTATGTTGATTAGATTAAGTAATATTAGGTTAGGTTGTATTTATTTACATTAATGGTCAGTGGATCCCGCATTCTTAACCCCACTATTCTCCTTAATTCTAGACATCTACTATTTTATAAGCTCATGTGGCTCTAAAAGTAAGAATTACCCCAAAGTTTTTTTTTTATGGAAAACAGAAAATAAGGCGTGAAGTATTCCCTAGAGTTACCCTTTCCTTGTTGGAGGACCTCTAGCATTGAAAGAAAAGTAATGGGTGATGTTAGTGCAATTAGTGTTTGAGGAACAGATATTCATGGTAAATATTGAGAAGGGGATTGGTCCTAGTCCCAAATAATTTTTTTTAAAACTCATTGTAGGTTTCAATGCTGTGATAATATCACCCTTACATTTTTATGAAATATGATAAAGCACTGTTTTTGTAAAACCAATGAAAAAAAAAAAAAAATAATTCAGACCTGTAATTGGACGGTAGCAGCAAATCAGCGTTTGGCTTACAAACTCACCTGGGCTATTCCCTTTTGCACGGTTCAGGATAAAATGAATGAGGTATAGCTTCATATTTTTCTCAGGGTCTGCAAGTTCATTATCTTATTACAGTATAATGGACTGAGTAGTGAGTTACCAGAACAGTTAATTATTATGTCTTGTGAACTTCATAGCCCTACCCTAGATTGTACTGGTATATTCATGTATATTATTTTTGTTAATTAGTTGTTACTAATAAGGTGCAATTAACTTGATTAAAAATTTGCAAAATCAGTTAAAAAACACTGTAGGCTACAGTAATACATACAATACCTAATGTGAGAGGGAAAACTACATATATATCACTCTTTTTCAGGATGCGACTTGAATTGTTTGTGGAGGTTGAGGCATGGCTGAATTGTGTCATGGTATCTGGTTGAAAAGGTGGAACTGTACCACAGTCAGTTTTTGGCAGCTATTACCGCTTCAGTGAAAATTATGAGGAAGAAATCAATGACTCCACAGAGGAAGGGAGATGGAAGTGTGTGCGCCCAAATTATGTTTATATATATAAATAAAGATATATGCCACGAAGGAAAAATAAATGAAGGAGGATCTGCGAGACCTTTCGACGTTAAACGTCCTTTACTGAGCAGTAAAGGACGTTTAATGTCGAAAGGTCTTGCAGTTCCTCCTTCGTTTATTTTTCCTTCGTGGCATATATCTTTATTTATGGATTTATCACGTTCCTAACTTTCGTGATTCAGTTATATATATATATTATATATATATATATATATATATATACTATATATATATATATATATATATATATATATATATATATATATATATATATATATATGTGTGTGTGTATATATATATATATATATATATATATATATATATATGTATGTATGTATGTATGTATGTATGTATCTACATATTAGCATATTTGTAAGGTTTATTTCATGTATATTTTCAGTGTTTGTACATGCATATATCTGTTACCAGAAGAAATATAGAAATAAAACCAAAACAAATGGTTCATGCGCTTGGTGGGATGTGATATATTTGAATCTTTCATCTTTCGTTTTTATCATTCAAAGTGGTTGCAGTCTTCAGTATGGTACAGACTATTTTATGTGTATGTGTGTTTTATAAAAAATAGCTGTACATTAGCACAAGTCTCATGTGTGTATGTATGTATGTATGTACATACATACTTTATATATATACTTTTTTATGGAATGAGGTTGTTGTTACTGAGTTAAGAATCAATCGTGTGCATTTGTAGGTTATTTATATACAAAACAGAGGCCACGTTATTTGACTATTTACTTGTACAGTGTTAGTCCTCACTGGAACATGTCAGTGCAAAATAAATGATAAGCAAGATTAAAACTTTCATTCTCCTGAGTTATTTATTGTAAGGTATATGAACTTTCATTTTATGGTCTTGAAAATTATTATTCAAAGCTATTACAAGGTTCATGTAAACCTTGTAAACACATTTTCAGGGCCTCTAAGGATTGTTTAATATCCTTACAACGTTTGTATAAAGCAGTTAAAAGGTAATTATGAGGCATTTATAAAGCCTATTTAAGGTTCTGTACAGGATTGTACAATGTATGTTGAAAGCAGTTAAAAGGTAATTATGAGGCATTTATAAAGCCTATTTAAGGTTTTATATGGGCTTTTTGAAGGTTTATACCATGGTTTTTTAAAGCTCTTTCGAGGCTTTTATTAAGGTTTATTTCAAGCATATTTAAGGCTTGCACAAACCTAAAAGTGTACACGAAAACGGGTACTTTTTAGGTGTATCTCAAGCACTTTTTAAGTTTGGGGCTTAAAGTTCGCAAGCTTGTAAAGTACGTTCGTCTGATGTCCTATGAACATTCATTTTCTGGGGGGGGTCTGGTACTGTAGCCTTTGTTTTGGAAGAGGAAGACACATGGTTGCATGACTGAGGGGGATGTTTTGGGGGTGAAGGTGTTTTTCCTTTTCCCCACTTCCCAACCTCGGGTAAAAAAGAATAAACAACTTTTAAAAGGTATGTAATAAATTAGATAGAATTTAGTTATTTTTTTCATGGACGAGATAAGCCTGGGCCTAAACCGACATAGCCCTGCATATGCTATCCAACGCACTTCGGATACTACAGGCAGTTTCTCAAACTTTCTATATGCTTAACACGCGATGTCCTAAAATTACCTTGTTATTTTAGGACTGCATATGGGCCTACCCTGAATATGTAAGTCATGTACTATGTTGTGTCAAATGTCTTTTACGTTGTTTTTGGAGGTTAGGTTAAGGGTTTGTTTGGTCAAGTTGGTTTAGATGAGTTACTTTATATTAAGGCACATTTTGCAGGTCATCAGTGTGAGTGTCGGTTAAGATGCAGTGTGAGTGTCGGTTAAGATGTCGGCAAAGGATAAAACTTAAGGTGAGGTGGGTGAATACAGACCACCAACGTCCGGAACAGTGGCTGAGCACGGAGCACCCATCTCAGTACTGGAACAACAGTTATTATAACACACAAGCAACAGGTTTCTGCCATCACGGCATCAGTTTTTATCAGGTAAGAAAATTGATTTTTCGTATGTATGTTGTAATTTTTCACGGTTCTCATATAGTGGCTCACGTCGGTGAATAAGGCGTAATTGTTTTGAGTTAAGTTACATTACAACATTTAGTTATATTGACGTTATCGAGTGAAATGAAGTGCGTCATTTCGAAGTGGGTGCCACAGCATTGTTAAAAAAAAAAAAAAAAAAAAAAAAGTGGTGCGGTACGGGCAACACAGATCGTTAACACCATTGCGTGAATTTTGATTTTTTTTTTATGATTCTAAAGATATAATTAAAATTCAAATAGGGGTGTTCGGACCAGAGACGAACAGTAACTTTTTTTTTTCTTTTTTTTTTTAAGTTGAAGGTGATACTTTGCGAGATAAGATTAAAACAGGATTTTTTTTTTTTTTGGGGGGGGGAGGCTGGAGGGGGACGCGGGTGTTTGTTCAACTTTACCTATTCATATGTCTACCAAATGTCATTGTCTTTCTGATCTAGCCTCCGGCCTTCTTGGGTGGGGTGGCAGGTTCACCTTACTTATGTCCTGGTAACCACCATGGGTGCCACCAAGAGGCAGGCCAACCACTGATTGCCCTCAACATGCACTTCTGAGGTGTCTTATGTATATAGTATGATTTTTGTCTTGTTTTAGTTAAATGCATTTTGTTAAATGTTATTTGTTTATTTTATTATCTTTTATTTCATGATTTCAGGAGAAAAAATAATTTTTTTTTTTACCTTCAAAAATATGGGTCTGTGTTCCCTCACGTCACGGTCAGAAATCTAAGTAGTATATCTGTTGCTCTACTACTGTCGTAAACACCAAGCATGTTATATAAAAATAAAAATAAATAAAACCAAGAGTTTAAATAGGCAGGGTCTGTTTTGTCTGAAACCGTGTTGGCTGTTTAACAAGTGTTTCTATCAGTGTGATCCACAATTTGATCTGCAATTAGGCATGGACTCAGAAAATCTTTCAAATGACCAACGTTAGACAGATTGGTCTATAATTTCCTGGCTCTTCTCTTGGACCTTTTTTGTAAACTGGGTCCACGTTACACATTACCTGGTTTCCATCCTTTTGGTCCCTTTCGTTGTTCAGCACTTTTTCTTTAGAGTTTATATAGGTGAAGAAATATCTCCTCTTTCAGCTCTTTAATTTCTCTTGGATGTATCCCATCTGGGCCAGAAGATTTGAACTTTTTTAATTTGTCTATTTTGTTTTTAATTTAGCCTTCTGTAAATATTTTCCTTACACTGATGTCACTCTCTTATCCTCATTTATCTTTGCATTTCTTACTAATTTATCCCCCATTCTACAGTTATTTATGCTTACTTGCTTCTTCTGGCGTTGGGTATGGGTTCATTGATTTGTGCAATCTGTCTCTTTCTCTTATAATAAGTTTAATTTCTCTGTTGAAACACTTAGGCTGAGGGTTGCCATTTGTTAGCATTTGCTTTAATGGTATACATCTATAGCATTTTTCTGTGTATTCCTCTAGAAAGGCTTGAATGAATCTAAGAATTAGGTGAGCAATGAGATGTGTTGCACGAACAAAATTGATTTGTGAGGAGCACAACAGGCATCTTTGGGTGTAATAAGACTACATTTTTAGCACAGAAACTAGACTCCAAAATTGATAAACAATGGGTGAAACATGTGAAAAGTTGTTTGCAAGTCAGTCGGTTGGTCCTGCTCCAGTGGTACACTATACTCTTGTTTTATTTTTCCATCTGTCCATCCGCAAGTGGTGTTTGCGCTTGGTAACATTGCGTCCCAGGCTTTAAATAACACCATATTTCGAATAATAACGGTGTAATTCGCATCCAGTAAATTATTAAAACACTTTTCAGTTACAAATGTACACCAAGATGTCTTTTTATTTACCTAAAAGTTACACAGCGTATCTTTTAAAGCCTGGGACGCAGTGTTACCATGCGCGACCACCACAGGTGGATGGACAATGGAAAAAAAAACAGAGTATAGGCTGGTAGTGTGAGTGTGGACAGAGATTGGAAGAGACTTGCCATAGATGTCACACATAATAGATACCTTGGTTTACAATCTTTGTTTTTAACTGGTTTCCAGCTGGCAGAAGGTTGCTATTCTATTGTTGAGACTGAAGGTTAGCTAGGTATGAAAAATACAAATTGATTAAAATATTTGTCAGTATTTGATTGTGGTCCTTGCAGATTTGCAGTGTGAAGAGGTCTGAAGAGAGAGGAAGTAGCAGATATATTGAATATGATTTTTCTAGAACAGGGTCATTAGATGAGATTCTTATGGATAACAGTATACAGTGTTCTGATTGCAGGTCCTAAAGATAATGTTGGATGGATGGAATATTCAGATGTTTTCATGCCACCTATTGAGCAAGAGGGAACGGTATTGTAGAGAGGCGCAACAACCAAAACTATCTTTTAGAGGGGAGACGTAAGTCCGATTGAAGCTGCATTCTGGAATAACATGACACCCAGGAAAGTTTGTTTGTTTGTTGCTTTTACATTGCATGGAACCAGTGGTTATTCAGCAGCGGGACCAACGGCTTTACGTAACTTCCGAACCACGTCGAGAGTGAACTTCTATCACCAGAAGTACACATTTCTCGCTCCTCAATGGAATGGCCGAGAATCGAACCCGTGACCACCGAGGTGGGACGCCAACACCATACCAACCACGCCACTGAGGCACACACCCAGGTAAGGGTTAGAATAGAATATTAGTGTTCCTCAAAGGGCTGTTGGCAACATGAGTGGAGACACCTGGCAAAAGTGCCAGTTCCTGTTAATGAGGACATTTCTCCTGTTCAGGTGGAGTAAGTGTGGGTCAAGCCTCCCCATGTGTGCTGCATGACTCAATGGAAGAAGAGGATCGTAATTGGAATAATTCTAAAAATTATGCCAGTGGTTGGTATGCCACATCATGTGTTAGACTTGCGTGAGATTGAGCTGCCGCGTTCCTTAAGAGTGTCTAGTGAGAAAGAGGTGAGTGAAGAGAGGGATGATGATACTAACAGGAGATATCCCAGGGGAAAAAGGTGCTCTCCTGCCTGGATTAGGGACTATGAATTGTAGTGCCTGGAGGAGGAACTTTGAATTGGAGTAGATTTCTGCTAATAGTATTGTATGTAGATTGCTATTTTTGTCTACTTGGTTTTTTGTTTCGTTTGACGTCATTGTTTCTGTGTACTGAGTAAGAAAAATTTTTGTTTTTAGTATTTGATCTTAAGCTCATTGGGGTATGTGATCTTGGGGATTGGGATGGCATTTGTAAAGGTGAGGAAAGCACAGCTGGCACGAGGGGAGAGAGCATGGCAGTTTGGTAGAGAAAGGTTGTGGTTTTGAGACATCCCAGTTTGTTGTTTCGTGGGTTGTTCTCTTAGGGTTGTAAGTTTGCTTTGGGATTAGTGCCGTGCACTGAAGTCTAATAAGGTGAGTTTTTGGTTTTACATTTTCATGTTTTTTTAATCTACAGTGTTACACTGAAATAACAGTACAAAGCTAGAAAACTGTATCATTATTAGCTAGCTTTCCTTTGTGTAGTAAATTGTTAAGTGAACTAGTTTAAAGGTATATCAGTATAACATGAGTAAAATGTGATTCTGGTGTAAAACTAAAAGATCCTTCAAAACTGTTTATATTAGTTCAAACTGTGAGCAAATATTGTAAATAAAACAGTATAGTACTTTCAAATTATAATTTTGTTGTATGTGAGAATCTGTGCTAGTTTTGATTTGTTGTATGAAGTTAATACTCAGTATTTACTAGATTTTTATTATTCTAGCCATTATTCTTACTGTTTAATCTCCACTGGGCAAAATTGTAATAAAGTAATAACCAATATGCAATACAGTTTGCTTCAGACACAGCTGACTGCTGACCTTCCTGGATGGAGGATAATTGCAGACCTTTGTCTGACTTTCCTGGAAGGGGGAATGATTTGACATTTTGCTCCAAATTCAAAGCTTGCCAGAGTAATTCTATGAGCTGATTTTTTTTCTTAAAAACACTGATGGCACTGCCACTTCACACACTGTAATGTCGGCAATACTTGAAACCCCATTCATTCTTTTTAATCTTTCTTTGCCCAAGGATGGATTTATCAGTCGGACCCAAAGGCCACTAAACCAGTACACATATTATTTGTTCCAACTGATGAGGGAATGACGTTATTTCAAATCCAAGATAAGAAAAACGTTAAATAAATGCATTTTTTAACATGAACTTAGCGAGGAAAGTCTGATAATGATCGTTGGAATTTTTCCGTCCACTTAAATGGCAGGATGCAGCACAAAAGAAAACGAGGGTACGTGTATTTGTCAAGCGGAGTGTGATATTCTGTAACAAAATAGTAACATTAATATATTTTTTTATTTCTTGTTAAAAATATATTTTTAATTTGAAATTTTCATAAAGATCTGTACATTTTTGCCATTCACTTCATTATATAGATTATTATGAACTCTAGTAAAATGATAAGTAGTAATCTCTCACTCTCTCTCTCTCGGCAAAATCTGGTTCTCTCTTTAC
This sequence comes from Macrobrachium nipponense, assembly GCF_015104395.2. NCBI lineage: Eukaryota > Metazoa > Arthropoda > Malacostraca > Decapoda > Palaemonidae > Macrobrachium > Macrobrachium nipponense. Next base: position 103,028,263 of record NC_061107.1, read on the forward strand.
CTTCTTTCGAGTTTCTGAATAACTCTTCTCTCTCTCTCTCTCTCTCTCTCTTTTTTAAAATTAAGTCACTACCGCTTGCAATATGCATTGAGATGGAATATTTTTTTATATATATAGATTCATTAATTTTTCCTTTCATGATCAGATATTTTCTTGAAACAGTAGCATACTTTTTTTCGAAATATTTAAATTATTTAATACGTGGTCATAAGTTCTTCTCTTCCACTTGTCTATTATTCAGTAAATAAATCAAATTAAAATTAAATATAGGTAAATGCTGCATTTTTCCATATATACAGGCAATTATTCAGTTAAATATGTAGAGGAACTTTGACATGTTTTATAAAAATGTCTTGTTGCACACACATTGGCAATATTTAAATTTTACACTGTTGCAGGCATTGTTTGTATTCACTTATATGAGGAAAATTCCAACTAGTAAAATTCACTTTCAGAAGAGTAATGAAATCATTTGAACCAAAGTTTGAATAAGTCTGGATTCTCAAATAGCATTGATAATCCATTCTCCTCCCTCCTGGCTTTTTTACTAGATATTGCAATCTCTCCTAACCATCCCACATTTCAACCTTGCAGTTTATCACTATTCTAATGAGTTATGCCATTGTCAATGTCCCTCTCTCATTGAGTTGATTATCCTAGAATTCACACATTTGGTCCAGAAAAGTTTCTTAAATTTCTTCTCTTCTCTTATAGTTCATTTACTTCATCAACCTTCATTTTTCTTCATATCAAATCCATTTACTATGAACAAGTACCTTCCTCAGGTCAGCTCCAAGACCAGACAGAAGTGCAGGGTTGAGTATAGGCCTAGTGCCACTGCCTTCACAGAAGCATTAATGAAATTTATAGGTTGTATAGAGGGATGGCATATGGTGTTTACAGTCAATGTGTAGATGAGTGTATTTGACGGAATGACACTAACTTCAATATTTCAATATAGAGTTCTCATTAAATGTACTTTAGCATGAGAGAGAGACAGGTAGTCCCCGGGTTACGACGGGGGTTCCGTTCTTGAGACGCGTTGTAAGCCAGAACATCATCAAAAATCGTAAGAAAACCTTACTTTTAATGCTTTGGGTGCATTCAAAATTATGTAAACTGGATTCTTATTGCTTTTTTCATCAAAAAAAACTTCAAATATTGATTATTTTGCATTGTTGTCATATTTCTTCTGCCTGATCAGTGTTGTAGGCGTCATAACCCTGGAAATAATTTCCAATAAATATAATTGAAAAGTGCCTTAACCTCAGAACGTCGTAAGCGGAACCCGTCGTAACCCAGGGACTGCCTGTATTGTCTTTATTTCATTATCTAGTATATTCTGCTTAAGCCATCAAAATCTGTAATGTGAAATTAATATAGGGAAAAGTTTTACTTCAATACTTGATAACCAGTGTCATTGCAAAGCAAGAGTACGTATATAGACAAATCAATTAACTTGATTAGGGCTTCTATTTACTCTTAATCTTTATTCAGAGTGAATTAATAATTTATATGGTAGCTATAGTTTTCCTCTTGAGCGACTAAGGATTTAATGCTGCTTTATTTAACCTAAACTACTCTTCTCTGCTAAACCATGAAAAAATGAGATTCATTTTCCAACCCCCCACCCCAACCTTGATTTAGGGTTAAATTTAATTAACGCTAATAATAATTAATATCTTGTCTCTCCGGTCTCTGGGCTTTCTGCACAACTGGTCACATCTATGAGAAGGGAGTTGGACCTTTCAGTTTTCCAGTTATTGCTGAATGGTAAGGGTAGTGTGTATCTTTTTTTTTTTTTAACCTAAATAATGGTCAAGAAGCATGTATCAAAAGATGGTTGTCTACATATGAAAATGATTAATTTTTGTTCAGTAATATAGTTTTTAGTAAAATGGGCGACGTGTCCATCATTATAGTTTAGGGACTGCACATCATAGTAAACACCAGTCTGTTGCATGAGTCCTCCAGGCTTTCATGGATTTAATATTTTAATATTTCCTCAGTGTGAGGTAGAATATTTGATTAATCCAAAGTGGTTGGTACTTTTTTTATTTATGGGTCTAATTACCAGTTTCAAATTAATACAATAGTAACCAGTTTTCTTGTAAACATGAAAGGCCTGTGTTCCTCTCATGAACAGTTCATAAGGCTGATTTGTTCTGATACGTAATACAAACCTTCGGTCCTTTAACAATAGGAATGTACTTGCGTTGTAGCTGGAATTACGGCCGTTGAATCTTGAACAAGGTGGTTAGGCAGGAACTACCGTGGGGCAGGCTAACCTGCCTGGATGTAAACACTCCACTTTGCTTTCGGCCGTCTTCCAATGAAGACGTGTTTGTGAGCTCTGGCTGACTGGTCATTGATCTTTTTTCCCGGTGGGATCCTTTTGGTTTATTTTTTTGTATTTAAATAATTATGCATATACAGTGTTTGATATTAACACTAAAAGGTTTTTCCTTGGTTTTCCAATTGATATACAAACCCACTGTTTGTGATAACACAAGTAGAGGGGCGGTTACAAAGGCTAAGAGTCAGTGGCTAAGGTATGCCAACATACTAATTTACATTCTTTCGCCCTTTAACATTGGCTCAGACCTGCATGAGGACGAGTTATGTATTTATCTTGAGGATGAGACAAATACTGTATTTAACGAACGTGATATTGATCCTGTAACGGGACATGTATTCATTCGGAAATTACGCTTAGGCTTGGGAATTACCAAGGGAACTTCAAAGGTTTGTCCGTGTTTTGTTGTTATGGTAATTTCTCTTCTTCTTTTCACTCAATATCGGAAGAAGGTAGAAGGATGGGCGTGCGGTTTTGATGTTGGGGGATCTCTCACTTCGGAGGGCGGTGCCCTTGGATGCGTGAGGACTATCCTCATTACTTTTATATTTTTTTCCCTTATTTTACAGACTAGTGGTGCTTGTGTTTTCAGCAGTATTAGTTGGATGCTCTTCGTATTGGTTATCCTAACCTTGGAATTGTACCTATGACTCGTAGCATGTTGCGTACCAATCCTCAAGTGTGTGTACTGATCTGCTGATAATCATATTCATTACCATTACTACCCGGGAGTTATGTCACTGGACGAAGCTGTCGTGCTGCCCTGTGAGGTTTATCTACTCCTGATGGTAGAAGTCTGGCAGAAGGAGAAACTGAAGAGGAAGAGAGTTCGTCAAGTGTCGTCATCCTCCTCTTCGAGATCATATCTTCATGCCTCCTCCCCTTCAACTTGCCGTAAAAGAGAAGGTGGTCTCCCCCACTAAGAAGTCTCATCACGGGACTTCTAAAGATCTGTCTTGCTCCGGTGAGACAGGTGGGTCTTCCGCTGGTCCTCCTGTTCCTTCGGGAACAGAGCCCATCTCTCCTTCCTCGGGGAGGAAGCAGACGGGGACCATGGAGGTACTGGCCACCGCTGGTATCTCCTCTCCCGGTTCCGAAGGTTCCACCTCCAGACCGGGAACCGTCTCGGCCGCCCGCTTGGAAGCATTACCTAGTGTACGGTCACCTACGGGAGACCGTGCAGCCAGAGTCCAGACTGCTGAGTACGCTCACCGTGTCAGGACCCAGGCATGGAGCGGAAGATGGTAGGAGTCGCTCAGGTGACTCTCGCCAGACCGGCGATCGCTCTCGCAGCAGTCTTCCGGTGCCCAGGGTTGATATGACATTCCCGCGGGTCCATACACACAGAGACCGGTGGAGGCGGGCCATCCAGCCCCCTTTTAATTAATCCTTTTCTTTCAGAGAGGTTTCGGCCTCAACGAGGACTTGGGAGAGTCGGAGGACGGTATCGGCTGTCGCCTGTCAGTGCACGCTCGGCCCCACCCAGACGAATGTCGCCAACCAGTCTCAGGGGTGGCAGACGCTTCACCTGCCAGGTAAGAGTTTCGTAGCCCTCCTCGAGGAAGCGTTCTCTCCACTGCTACTCCCGCAGGTCCCTCTGGACAGGTGCAGTTGGGCGGTGTTGATTCGGCAACTGCCCCAACTCTGTCCTGGATGGAGGACCTGTCGGTTGTCCTGAGGAAACTGGCAAAGAGGAAGTCCAGGAAGAAGAGGAAGGTGTTGCCGTCGTCTTCTGCCGCCTCTACCCCTTCGACTTCCGAGGCCCCCCAGCCGAAGAAGAAGAAGGTAGCCTCCCCCCCCACAACAAGTCTCGCTCAGAGACCTCTAAGGGTCTGTCCCACTCAGGTGGGACAGTTGGGGCTTCTGCTGGTCCTCCTGTTCCTTCGGGAATGGGGCCTGTCTCTCCTTCCGCAAGGAAGAAGATGACGGGGACCGGAGGGGTACCGGCTAACACCGGTACCTCCTCTCCTGGTGCCAGAGGTTCTGCCTCGATACCTGGTACCGTTCGACCTCTCGTTTGCGAGAGGTAAAGAGTGTACGGTCACCTGTGGGTGACCGTGCAGCCAAGACCCAGGCAACCGAGTTTGCTGAGCGCCAGGATCCAGGCATGGAGTGGAAGACTGGTGGGAGTTGCCCAGGCATCGCTCTCGTGGCGAGCCGCCGGTACCCAGAGTTGACGCGACAGTCCCAGACTGGCTGCGGGCTGAGGCGAGGAAGCGGTCCCCTCGGTAGCCTGGACCAGCCTCGGCTGGTCTAAGCGGCGTGACGACAGGCCTCGCTCCCACCGCGACAGCGGACTCTGCCGGTCCCCTGACCACAGCTCCCATCGGGACCGGACGGATAGGGGGACCAGCAGCAGCTCTTCTGACGCTCGGGACCGTCGCCGCTGTTCTTGGTCTAGTCACTCTTCCCCGGAAAGCCGGTCGACCAGGCCTGCAGCCCGATCACCACCGCGGGTTGGTGAGTCTATGCAGCCCCCCAAGCACACCGGTTCTGCCGGTGGGTGAGGGGGGAGCGCTCGTAGCAGCTCTTCTGAAGAGACTGACGCTTCGTCCTTGGTCCAGTGTTTCTCCGAAAGAAGACCGCTGGTCCAGACTGGCAGCTCAATCGTCACCATGGGTTGGTGATCGCCTATAGTCCTCCCAACCTACCGGTTCTGCTGGTAGACAGGGGAGGAGCTCTCGTAGCAGCTCCCCTGACACAAGACAGACACTCCGTTCCTTGGTCCAGCATTTCTCCGCAAGAAGACCGCTGGTCCAGACCTGCAGCTCGATTGCCACCGTGGGTTGGTGATCACCTGCAGTCCTACCAGCCTACTGGTTCTGCTAGTAGGCAGGGTAGGAGCGTCGGGTCTCCCTCACCTGTCCCTTCAACCTCCTCAGGCTACACCGGGAGGAACGAGGCGAACAGGAGTGACCGTAATGAATGCACTTCTTTCGGTCCGGCCACAAGCCTGGTTCGGTCTTGGGATCAACATATCCTCGCTCAAGTGGTTGGAGGAGACCGTGGGGGGCTGGCGAGGACGAAAGACGCTTCCCAGACTCTCGGAGTGACCATCACCGCCGTTCACGTGATGGTCCGGCTGGACCACACACACACAGACCGGGGTGGGCTCCCCCTTCAGTTCTCTTGAGAGGTTTCGACCTCGACCGACGAGGACTGGGACGCGTCGGAGGACAGTACCGGCTCTCTCCTGTCAGGTGCTCACTCGGCCCCACCCAAACGACAATCACGGTGGTGGTAGACGTTTAGCCTACAGTACGAGTTCGTAACCCTCCTCGGGAAAACGTTTTCTCCAGACGGTAACGTTCTCCTAAACTCTGAGCGGCTATCACCGCACGGTGATGGCTTCCCGTACTCGCTTCTCAGACTGCTAGTTCCGCTGGGAAGGCGAGTGAGTATCCAATCTTTCTCCCCCTTCCCTCTCTCCCTATGGCTACAACGGGAAGGGGAGGGATCCTGCAGAGCGTTCTCTGTAGGATTCCACGTCAGGGACTGCGTTCCTGGGGGGGACCTTCATGTCCTACTGGACGTAAGTCCCCGTCATTGAGGAAGGATCTTGCCCTATCCTTGATTTCTACGGGAATCGGGAGGACCATCACCCGATGATCGTCTGACGAATTCGGTGGGGGTTTCGCCAAGCGCTTAGAATTCTTCGGCGTTTCTAGCACTCTCCGAGTGTTCTGGTCTTCTACGATCTGCAAACACTGGGTGAAACCATTGTCCAGAGTGGGCGAGATGAGAATCCCAGAGAATTGTTACTACGATAATCGGGAATCACGCCGAATGCTCGAATTCCTGGAATCTCTAGCGTTCCAGAGAAGCACTGCTGCTGAAGGAAGAATATCTCGGGAGGGGCTCAGCCTGGATGGACCTGACGGTCCGTCGCCTCAGTTAGCACCCAACTCCGGGATAGAGAAGAACAGGTGTGAACATCCAGTTCGGCTTGAACTATCGTCTTCGGTATCCTGTTATCACCATAGAAGTCTTCTTTCGGGAAAACTTCTTCGCTCTTTTCATTAGAGAATGAAGGGTGTCGGCTTCCAGTCCTTATTCTTGTTCCTCAAATGGAAGAGAATTTAGGATGGAGGTCTATGCACAAGAACCTACAAATATACTACATTTATTGCCCTCGCGACATGCTTCTGTTATCAGTTGAATTGTCCGAGGTGTAGGCACATATCGTAGTTAACTCTACGGGTTGTGACCGAGACGAATAGTATCTTCTTAATTGAACTGCAACTCGGGACTGCCCTACAAACCTCCAAGGAGTGACCAGTTTTGATTTTGAGATACTTATGGTATCGTTACAACACCACCACCTCAGTGTTTGCATTCACCGAAATCCGTTTCAATTAAATGCAAATGCTAGAGCGTATTAGTTTGCGCTCGATGGTTCTAGCCGAACGCATTCCTTCTCGGAATGGATTACCTGGCAACACAGGATGACGAGTGAGCGAGAGCTAGCGGTGTATGGGCTGCCTGCTGCAGCCCAGTACCAGCTGGCTCTGCGAGATAGCACGGTCGGATTATGTCTCTCTCCTCTGCAATGATTGACTACCGAACCAAATCTCTGCCCGGCAATCACAAACTTAGGTCTCTGGTTGGCTGGAATTCTCGCATACGTGAATGACCATCTCTACTGCATTGCCTTTGACATTGCGAGAATTTTCAGACAGAGATATCTCACTAGACTCGCTATCATCTTTCTGTTTACCGCACAGTAACAGAAGTCTGTAGCCTAGTCTCCCGCTGCATCACACCTGCTGCTGTGATAACACGGAATGATTTCTTTAGACATCTGAGTTTGCCTTCTAAATATATGTCATATTCGTAGGTTGCAATTGTTTATTGTTCACCCCAAATTGTAGACGTATAACGGAAGACATCACCTGTTCCCTGCCCTGCCAGCTCTACTGCCAAGTATATAGATGTCCTCCCTGGATAAAGCTGGGAAGATGATGATGATGATGATTCAGCCCATGAGCAGCAGTTCTTCAGGGAGTACAATCCCTGTTTTTTCATTACTGAAAAGCGCTCCACTTTCACTGCAACTCCGACTTCTCACCGAACAGCAATGAAGTTGCGGTTTAGCATTTTCAGTCCTGTAAATAACAGGGATTAAGCCGTCTTAGCGGGTTGGTGTCATCGGCGGGACTTTTCCATGTTCAGAATCTTGAGAGTTAACTTCTCTCGATTCGGCTGGGAAGACGTAGGTCTGCATTCACCTATCACCTTCATCTTCAACAGCACATAGTATTGTTTTTCCTTAGTTGAGATTCAACTACTATGAGAACTTGTCTTGCCATCAGGGACCTCGGTCTCTTGAAGGCAATTGACTTTCATCTGTTGGGCACATGCCCATCATCTCGTCTTCCGGCATTGGTGGCAACAGATAGACAATTTGTATGGTCTCTCGGCATAACCCTTCAAAAGGCGAGGGTCATGTGACTACGCCTCGGATGCATGGACAGCTCGCCTCACACAACCGAATGCAGTCAGTCAGCAGCTGTCAAAGCGTCCGAGACTGTCACGAGCTACGCTGTGGACTTTGTATCAGTTGATCCAGATCAGTTATTACTTCGTCCTACTGGCGTGTTCCAGCCCCCTTAACTATCGACACCCGCCACGGAGTGTCGGTGTCTTTATCCACTGCGGAGACGAGACCCCGAGAGACTTCGCCGCAGTGGGATACGAGGCAACGAGAGACTTTGCTGCAGTGGGATACGAGACCGCGAGAGACTTGGCTCCAGACGGATAGACCACTGGACGGGTACAGGACATCACTCCGAAGAATATGTCGGACAGGAAGATGGATAGGTCATTGCGACCATATCCTTCTTTCCCTTCGGGACTGATCACATGTCCTTGGAACCTCATTTCCCTGGACCAGTGGTGGATGCTTGCAAGATGTGTTTGCTTACCCAGCTCCTTCAAGAGGACAAGTGGCATCTCGTCCATGGTATGCAGTTGTAGAGGTAAGAAGGATGTGAGAGTGACTGGCTCTCCCCCTTCCACACCTCGTCTCTCCATTCCTCGTTCTTCGGGTTGGGGATAGGACTCGAACTCACACTGGCTGGTCGGACGATTGATGCGGTAAGCCTATACATATGCTTATGTTTCTTAATCAGAATCATAGAAGCAATCCCGCTCCTTCCTCTAGCAAGGGGAGGAAGGAGACTGACAATAATGTAAACCCTTCCCAGAACTTTGCGTTAATGTCTCCGACGCCAATATTCTTCACAGCCCTTTTTCGGATGAGTCACGATCCCTCACTCATTTTGAAAAGGCCCAGAATTCTGACTTGATCACTCAGCTCCTATACTCCTATCAAATTGTCAGAGGCAGCAGGGCACTCCTCCTCGCTCTTACGACCAGGAGTAGCAGCCCTAGGTGCGCAGAACTCCAGTCAGTATTTTTCCTAATTATACAAACCTGAGGTCCTTTAACAAATATGCCCACCTCATGCCACTCCTCAATCTGAACCTGGGCCAAAAGGCAAAGTGGAGTGTTTACAATTTTCGACAAATTGTGATTTTTTTCTACTCTGTAACAACTGGCATTCAAAGTAGCAAGTTTTTGCATAACAATGTGTGAGGAAGAATTGACTAGTGTTTTCTTGATGAAGTGTTTTACAACAATGAATGTTTTACAACACAATGCAAAGACAAAGTCTTCGATCTGAACAGTTTGACAAGTCCTTTGCTTATAATGTTGTTTCTTGCTAATGATATTCCTGACTTTTCTAGTGTTAAAACTTTGCTATCTCGCATTATAATATAACTTATACTGGGACTTTTCCTAAAATAGGAAGTTATTCAGAGTGCATTTTTGCTTTCTACAGCGACTTTTCCTTTGCAGGTCTATCGCTATGATGAGGAGTCATCATATCATGTACCCGTCGATTTGTATGCGACTTGGCTGTGCTGTGAGTACACCCAAAACATTAAGCAAGTCACAATCTAGTCTCAAGCTTAGAAATCCAGGTGATAAATCAGATCTCCGCACAACTAGTGCCAAAAGACCTTACACTGCCTTGCCCACTAAGTGCACCCTGCCTCTGGATATCACGAAAAGCAAATCCCACAAGAGTAGGTGATATTTGGCAACATGGGTTGTGCCCTTCAACTGCTGTATGGCAATTACCACAATTATTGGCAGGTGAAATTCTCTCATAATAGCCCTATAGGATAGCCACTCTTCCTAGCAGGGATCTCGTGTGGTGAGATCACCGCTAGGAAGAGTGGCCATCCAATAGGACTATTATGAGAGAATGAAACTGTGTGGGTCTCTGTTTGGTGTATTCTAAGCACTAGCTTACCTTAACCAGCCAATAATTGTGGTAAGTTGCCTTACAGCCGTGGAAGGGCACAACGCATAATGCCAAAACTTAGCTATCCTTGTGGGATTTACTTTTCTTGATGTTTAGAGGGTAGGATGTACTCAGTGGTCCTTTGGCACTGGTGGTGATCTGATTTACCACCTGGAATCCTAAGATAAAAACTTTATTGTAATTAGCATTGTGTTTTGGGTGTATTCCCAGCAAAGCCAAGCCCACGTACACATCCTTGTGTTACATGCGAATCTAGTGTGTGCTATGGTGAGCTCAACAGGCCCATGATGTGCATAGATGTTGTCAATGACTGGATGTTTGCAGAGCTGCTATGCCAATGACCCTGCATCATGTAACAATAACTAAAATTAGTTTAAATTCTGGACAACCACTAAGAACTTGAAAATGTACAGAAAGTACAGAATAGTGGAATAACAGAAGCTTACATAATAAAACAATACACATATATTTTGTACAACATAACTATACAAAACAAAATTTTCTTACAGCATGGTATTTATTTACAAATCTCAAGCAGTGAAATTATACGGTATAAATAGCAGACTCAATTTTATAGCCTCAAAACCTAGGATTAGTGACTAACCAAAAATAAATCGATAATAGAATTATAAGTTAACTACCCAAGTCAAACTTTGCTCTTTACTTTAGCTTGCACATTAATTACCCTTTTCTTGGTAGGATCGTGTTTAAACGTTCGCACAATAGGTCCTGCACCTGCCTTCTTGAATCTCATTTCATCATACCGTTCTCGTTCTTCTAGCTCCTTGGTGATCCTCATGTTTGACCAAGCTAAAAGATAATGAAAGTAATAAAAACATTTTTGTATGGGATTTACAAAATAGATGTCACAAAAAGTCTTAGGTGTTATATTAACTTTGAGAAACCTTACTCAAAACATTGCCCTTATATAAAGAAATTGGAATCAAGAAAAATGGTACAATACTGACAAAAAAATGACTTATCATGACAAACAAACTTGAGGTCTTTATGTAAGGGGATTTTCTAAAGCACTGAAGTCAGGTTAAAAATTGTGCAAGGTTTTTTTGGTGGTAATGTGAGATACCCAACAAGGAAACCAGTAGGTGGAGCCTGGCCTGGATTCCCCAGATACCATGCTGTGATGCTTCAGTTTCCTTCCAGCCCAGGTAACTATGAGAAGTGGCTTGAGGTAGGCCAATTATGCAAGACCACAGGTAGGTTAGCTATGAAAAATACATATTAAAAAATTTGTCATATGTTTATACACTGAACAAACCAACCACAGTCTTTACATAAGAGTAGACTTACTTTTGGTGGGAGGATCAAGTAAACTTAGAACCGACTGGTGGTTCGGCTTACCTGGGCTCACTTCCTGGTCAATTGCTAGAGCAAATGAAGGAGTCTTAAGCTTCTAATCTGTTAAGTGAAAGATACTCAACAGCAAGACCTCTAGGCTAGGAGACAATGGAAACTCCTTTCTACATTGTGTCTTGAAAGAGGGAAACCTGTAATTGTCAGACAACAAAACTCATGTTAGCTAACAACCTTGGTCTGTTGTCAATCCCTCTCTCCCCTTATATGAGAGAAAGGGTAGGAATAATCAAATAAGACAAAAAGGTTGCTACCTCACCTGTATCCGAGCTCCAGCTAATGATGGTTCAAATCCCATTCACGCTTTCATAAACAACATTTTGGTAAGAAACAAACTGTCCGGCTAGGGGTACTAGATGAGCTACACAACTTACTGACTAGCCACTATCAGATTCAAGGAAAAAGTGTCCACGGACTATGGGCAATGTCCCAAAGATAGGAGGAGGTGAAGGTCATTTGACACCCAATTACCAGCCATCAATATCCTATGAATCAACAAGTTCTTTTTGAAAGCGGTGGAAGGGCCAAAGCCCCATCATGAGTTTTTGCATGCACTGTATCAGCATCAGAAGAGATACTTGCTTGTCTATTCTTCATATGCAGAACAAACCTTCAGTCTTAACAACAGGATAATCTCCAAGTGCCAGCTGGTAACTGGTTAAAACAATCAGTGTATAAGAAGGAATCTGTGAGGTCTGGCAACTCCTGCACATACGAGGCAAGAGCTGGTCAGAGACTGCGTACCACACTCCGTGACGCATTTAGTCTTTTCTTTAACAACCTTGGAAAGTAGATGCTATCGCTTTTGCTCTCCTTCCAAGCCTAGCCGGTTGATATGTGTCCGTGTTTCTTTCCTTTTCAGTGTTTCTTGTGTGTTTGTTTTATAATGGACTCCTCTAGGTCTTCATGGCTTTATCAACGCATGTGCCTGGGCATTCAGGGATTCCAGTGCTCAAGGTTTCTGGCGGCTGCGATCAGAGATCCTCATATGACGTATAGTAGGTGCCCAAGTCACAGTGGAGTGTGTTTTACAAGAAAAGGGAACATTGCAGTTTTGACTCTTCCTTCTTGGGAGGGTTTTTTTCCTCTTCTACTGGACGACTCAACTTAACCCTCCCGCGATCGCTCTCCCTTTAGCTAGTTCAAGTGTACCCCTGATGCCTTCCTTTTCTTCCATCGATTTGTCGATGGAAGTATCAGGAGTACCACAGGACGATATAACGTCACCCCCTCTCCCTCGGGTTCTAATTCTCTTCCCGAGAGGGAGGAGACTACGCAATCTAATTTCTTAGCTTCAGGTTCGGAGTCATCCAAGATGGCGGCTGTTTGGGCATCGTTTGGTCTATGGGGTTCACCTTCCTTGGATGGCCTGTTGTCGCATTTCTTGGAGGTATGCATCCCCACCCGGCCTCCTATAGCAGTCCCGCCTCCCCCAGAACTCCTCTACATTGGCTCTTGCGTGCTGCCACCTTGTGAGGCTCCATTGTCTTCATCGACGCTCACCGAGTCACACCTTATCGCTTCACCAGCGAGGCATCGACCAGCGCTGGCCTTGTCCTCCCATCGTTATAACGTCATCGTCTTCTCTTGCTGAGCCATCCGAGGTGTTGTTTCAAGCAGTCTTCAAGAAGCTGGACTTTTTTTTGAGAGAAGTTTTCTGCTGTCTCAGCTATGCAGCACCCTGACAGGATATGAAAGTAATTAGTATGAACCGTTGTCAACAAAATCTCCAAGAGGAGGATCCAGAATGACTCAAACCTGTCATAGTGAACCAAGGGATTTTGAGTCTTGGCTACGAATTCCAGGACAAATTCAAAGGCTACATACCCCCAACCTCTTGTGCGTTTAACACTACAAGAAAGACCATGAATTTTACCTACTCTTTGATAAAGCTAAGGTCAGTAAGAAGACTGTCTTGAAGGTTAAATTTCTACCTGATGTTCAAACGGAGCACAAGTGAGACTGCTAAAGACCAGGATCAAATTCCAGTTGGGAGGCTTCAGGTCTTGTGGGAAACAGAACTGTTCAAAACTTTTAATGAGCACTGAGATTTCCCATGAGGAGGAAAGTTCTACTCTTTTCAAACATAGAACTAATCCTATAGCAGCTCTGTATCCCTTGATGGCTAACACACAGTCACTTCTCCCTACGGAGGAAAATTAAGTCTACTGCTTGCTGAATAAAAAGCTCCAAACAGAGAGAAACCCCCCATTGACAACACCAATCACAGTAAGCAGCCCCATTTCCCTTGGTACACAGCTGTAGACGATTTCCTGAGATAGCCAGACATTTCTGTTGCTGCTCCGAGATAAGACTATATGCAGGAGATACTGGATAAGTCTCCAGCCATGAAGAGATAGGGACCCTACTGATTGGTGGAGCTACCAGTCATTCTGAGAAGTCATAACCTTGTTGAATACTTGATGGATCAGGCAAAGGGGCAGGGAGGCATAAGCATTCAGATTGTCCAAAGGGTGTTGCTTAGTCTTCTGCCACAGACCCAAGGATTTGGAATAACCAAATTAAGTATCTAAAGTTTTCTGTTGTGTCTGGTCGCAAATATATCTATCACTGGCTGTCCTACAGATGGAACAACCTTTCCACTACTTCCAGATGAAGTGACCACTGTGTCCTTAGCACCTGACCCTGATGACTCAGCTTGCCTGCCACTTATGTTCCTCTTCTGACATGAGAACCACAGATTTTCTATCACCTTTCTTGAAACTCCTAAAGGGGTAGGAAAGCTGCTTTAAACTCCAGGATGTTAATTCAAGCTGTTTGTCTTGGTGATTCCACACACCTGAGATCAGATCTTCCAGGTGTGCACCCCAACCTTTGTTCGAGGCATCTGAAAACAATCTTCAGAAGGGGAGACTGAAGGGGCATTCTTATGGTCAGGTTCCTGTCATCCATTCACCATGCTAAGTCCTGTCTCACTTCCTTCAAAGAGGAGCTCGGAAGAAGGGAGAATCCTTTGATGGTGACCAAAACTCTTTCAATCTCCACTGACAGGATTGAAGGTGTAGACGTCTGTGAAGAATGAGCTTTTCCAGGGACAACAGGTGACATAGAATGATCTGCCAATGATGCGCTGGTTGCTTTTGTCTGGAGAGGAAGGATTGAACAATGGTCCTGAAATTATCCATAAGATTTGACTTCTCCAGATTTATCACTGTGCCTAAACTGTGACAAAATTGGAGCAGATAGTCCCGCTCTTGGATTCACTTTACCCAAGAACTCGCCACTACCAGCCAATCATTGAGGTGTACCTCAAGATGCATATCCCCTGTGAATTAGCCTAGGCCAAAACTAAGGTGAACTCTTGTGAACACCTGATTTTTCTCACTTCTTAGACCCAGAAACTTCAGCGAGTCTTGAATGTATGGTCTTAGGTGGAGTGGACAATCAGAGAGGAGGAGGAGGAAACTCAAAGGGGAATAGATCTCCCACCCATAGAACATCTACTACCCAGGTCTCTGCTCCGTGCTGCTGCCTACTTGTCCAATAGCCTGCCAAGCAGCCCCTACTGACAGCAGCGAGTGGGGAGGGGCACCCTCTTATCATTTTCATCCTTTAGCCTTGCCTCTCCCAGGTCTGGAAGAATGGGGCTGAAAGGGCCCTGCTGAGGAATCATCTTAGCCGGAGTAAGTGAAGGTTGTGGGTCCCTGCAAGGGCTTATTGAGGATTGAGGTCTCTCAAAGGTGTACGAGGTAGCCTGAGGTCTATGCCTAGCTACATTGGTACTTGAAGGACCAAACTACTCACAGACAGCTTGGTGGACCAGACAGTCATTGTTGTCTGCTCTCCTCCTGTCTGACTGCAACATCAACCAGGTCCTTAAGAAAGAGAGACAAACTTAGAATATCTCCATTTCTCAGAGCCAAGATAAAATCAGGGTCAACAAATCTGGAGACCTTTGAGAGGGCAGTCTCTCTTTTCAGCAATCAATTAGCCCACATGCATATTTGCTGCTAAGTGAGCCAGTTATGATCTAGTCTTGCCACCAGATTTCAGTGGTATAAGGAAGGTGGCATTTTCCTCACTCTGCTAACCATCAAGCAGTAGTGTTCTTGCCCACTGTTGTTGACCATAAATCAAGCCATGACCACTTGAAAAGCTGTAGAAATGGTTAACTCCATTGTAGCTTACTCTTGGTATGTGATGGAGATGCCCTCCACCTTAAACTGATTAAGGATAGGCCGGGCCTAGTTGAAACTGGTCTGGATCCACCTGTCTAGATTGCAACGCAGCTTTAGGGATTACGTAGAAACCATGACGTGGAAGTGGTGGAAGAAGCAACTTCAAAGACCTGTTAGACTGAAGTGAATTGTTCAGTCCAAAGATTATAAATTCACCTGATTGAGAATGCAGTTGGCATGATTACAACATGGCAAACCCAACAATGCCTTCATTTCTCTCTTGGGCCCGACAAGGTCTTCAAGACGAGAAGGGAAATCTGAACTGGTAGCTAGTCTTTTCAGCTAGATCATTGTACCCACAAATGAGTTTGACCACTTCTGCATATGTTGTCAAAAGTTCTTGATTGTCTGCATAAAGCGGAAGAAGACCTCCTATTTCTGGGCCACAAGGTTCTCAATTCGGCCTGTCAGCCGAATCAGTGGTACCAATTATATCCTTGTTAATTATCGGAGCATATACATGCCCCGGTCCTCCTGAGGCCTTCTTGTGAACATAATGTTCTAAGGAATGAGAAGGGGCCCTGTCTTGATTGCAGTCTAAGGAGATGATGGTCTAAGGAGATGATGGTCATGGATGGTTACGCAATCATATTGGACTAACTATGTGAACGGTTATGACCGTGTAAGAGAGTGGGCTCCCATCACATGGAGAGCGGCCACGGCCTCATGGACTACAAGATCTAAGAGAGGAAGGGTCCCGATCAAGAGAACGTTCCCACAACCCTGACTTCTTAACAACCGCCTTGTCGTCTCTCTTCACGGCTGTAGCAGTAACTCATCATTGGGCAGGATGAATAGTAGAGGACAAAATAACTGCAACTTCTCACAGAGGAGCCTGATCCATAGATTTGTGGCTCTTAGAAACTTCTTTTGATGAACGTGCTGTCATATAAGAGAGTCAGTAACTGGTCGACTTTTCTTATCTGAAGCAGATGCAGACATGAGCCATGACATGTCCATGGCCATCCAAAATGGTAAGTCAGTCTAGAGCAGCTCTTGACAAAGTAGGAACAGATTCAACATGGTCGTAATTTGCCGATTTAGAATCTGCTGCGAATCTTTTTGCTTGGAGGAGCTACTTAGTCCTCTTCCATCGAATGTCTTGAGAGGGATGGAATGAACAAACAACAATGAAGATAAGTAAGAAAAAGAGGATGACAAGGATGAAGGAGATCTACGACATCTCTTTGACTTCAACAATTCGGAGCGGCTAAACTTCAGAAGAGCACCTTCAACTCTATTCAAGGTTTCAATAAGAGTCAGAAGAAGCAGACATAGAAGGACCAGGAACTAAAACCAATGGCAGTGGCATCTGCTACAAGTGGTATGGGGGTCAGTATCCAAGGAGACTAAGTAACGGAAGCATGGTTTATTACTTACACCCGGGCACCTTCTCTGAGGCATGCATTACTTACATGATTCATGGATTTGCATTTCATCACTGCAAATACACACACAGCACCTCAGTGGTGTGGTTGGTATGGTGTTGGCATCCCACCTCTGTGGTCATGAGTTCAATTCTCAGCCATTCCATTGAGGAGTTAGAGATGTGTATTTCTGGTGATAAAAGTTCACTCTCGACAGGGTTCAGAAGTCACATAAAGCCGTTGGTCCCCTTGCTGAATAACTAATGGTTCCATGCAACATAAAAACACCATACATACATACAAACAAACAAACTGCAAATATGCACAGATAGCACAATATATTACGAATCACACACACAAAAAAGAGAAAATTAATAACATAGCGCTGAAGCGTAAAATGGACAGGAAGTGCGTAAAAACTGGATTCTTAACAAGAAATGGACAGTGCTCATTTTAAGAGAGAACTGAAGCATCACAGCATCATCTAGGGGGGAATCTCGTTGCCACCAAACCTTGTGCTATTTTTAAATGGACTCAAAGTATGCACTCAAGAAAATCCCCTTACGTACATATATACAGTAGTGTACAGTAAATACCCATATACAGTTTAACAATGACCAAAACCTGTCAATTTTATTACAAAAACTAAAAAACCTTAACTAGAAAACCCTCTCTTTTTCCAACTGCTATTTGATGGAACCATTTTCTTAAAATGCTGTCAATAAAAATAAATTTTATGTTAAAACATTTTATAAAATGGTGATCACTAGAAATCTTAAATGTATAAAAATCAGATTCCCAAGTACACACAATCTCCAGCAGATCATCATAAAAGGAGTCATCTGTTGTAGGAACACCTTTAGTGTGAAAGCAGCAGTAAGGAGTTTGCATAATCTACTAAAAGTCACTTCCCAACCCATAGATCAGGACATTAACCTCCTCCAAACACCATGTGCCAACTGTATCTATGGCACTGAGCCCAAGAAGCATCTCTGGAGTATATACCTGAAGGTCAACTCAATATAGGAGACAAAATGCCAGAATGAAGCCATAGCTACCTCCAAAGGGTATTTTTCTCATATATACTCTCCGAGAATTGCTGTTCCACCGAGACATGCAAGGGGTTCAGAAAAGTGGAACTGTGTGGTCCCCTCCAAATTAAGAAGGCCAGTGATGCTCCTCCCTCAGCCACAAGAGACTCACCAGAACACTGCTTCCTTGGTTGTTCCCAAACCTGGTTAGCTTCTTGTCAGGGAGGTACGTACATGCTGTGCTAGATTCGCTGCGAGAATCCCATTCTGACTTAACACTACCACCTCCTGCTTTGAGACTGTACAGCTGAGAAAGTTGAGGAATAAATCGTGGCACCACCACTCCAACTCCCCTACCTGTTGCAAGGCTAGCCACACACACAAGAAGTGAAAGAGCTCAAAATTCTCCCGCAGAAAGATTGCTTGGATCACCCAAGCTCTAAAAAGCACAAATGTCTCAAGCATACAAATGGTGCTGGTTCACCCTGAAAACCTCTCAGAGAAGGCTGGAAAGGAGAACCTTCCCTGCCACCAGCACAAACATTCCAAATACTGGGTAAGCTAGTAGCAAACAAAGCAAACCCTTCACTGAGTGGGTAAAACAAATCCCTCCCTATGAGATCCTGAGGAATCACAGTGAAAAAGTTATGCTTACTTGGCTACCATGATCATAGATGAACCTAGAGAGCAATATTCCCCACTGCCTGTGGTAAACCAAATCTGCAGACTTTGCACACTACTAGAAAACTGGCTGTACAAAGCCCTCCCTGTGCTAATCTGAAGAGTTGAAGTGAGAGGGGACAGCTCGTGCACCAACCCTCCATTTGCGGTTGGGCAAGGCAAATTTGTTGTCTGTTAAGATCAACCCTCAAACAGGATATCTTTCAATGAATTGCAGATGGATCCAAAGTCTAGATTGTTATTTTGCATGGTGTTTTTACGTTGCATGGAACCAGTGGTTATTCAGGAACTGGACCAACGGCTTTATGTGACTTCCAAACCACGTCGAGAGTGAACTTCTATCACCAGAAATACACATCTCCGATCCCTCAGTGGAATACCCGAGAATTGAACTCACAGCCACCGAGGTGGCAGGCCAAGACCAAACCAACCATGTCACTGAGGCACTCGCAAAGAATCTAGATTATTATTATCCATAAGATGCCAACCCCTCTGAATAAAGTCTTCTTACTGCAAAGGGAATGGTGTCCCTCACCTCAAGTCCATGACATAGGGCCAATCAAATGAGATAACACTTTCTGCCTTGTCTTTACACTGAGTTCATATTTGAAAGAAAGTCCCTCAATGATGAGCAATGTGTCTAGATTGCCATCGCTAACTTACAATAGTATGAAACTATTTTCTTGACATGTTAGCAATGTTGATGCTATTTTGAGTTTATGAAAGCTATAATACTTCTTCTGTATGATATAAATTTTACCTGTTTATTAAATATATGTATAAAGTTTTGTTTCCCATTCTACCTTTTTTTAATTTCATCTATTCCCAATTAGTTTTTTCCCATCCATCAATGGCCCTTCTACTGTTTTTTACCTTTTGTCTAGTAATAAGAAAGCTACTGACCTAAGGTATAAGTATTACTAAGATAAAAAAAATAATGAGTACTTACATTCCTTAAAACCAGCAACCATTCCCTTTGGCTTATGGGGCAGGGTTTCTGGTCTGTGAGTTACCAGTCTTGGGATGTTAAAAAAGTCTCGTATAGTTGGGATCCTCAGAAGTCCTACTTGTATTAAGGAAAATAAGTTGGTGGACACCCAGTAACACAACACAGCCTGTGATGCAGACATTCATAAATTTTAGTTGTTAGGATATTACATCAACAAAGAATTAACAATTAAATCATCTACTACAGTGCTAACAAAACTCAAACCATTGAATGAGTCGAACCCCGGTATTTGTGAGGGTTAGGGACTACAACTGCCTGCGAATAGCTGAAATTCACAAATACTTAAGACCCCTCTAAAAATACTTTTAATAGCTCAAACACCAAAACCAGTTGACCCCTGCTATTCGTGAACTTGCCAATTCACGGTTTTTCTATGGAACATAAAACACATTATTCGGGGAAAACTCTCCCATTTGTGATATTTTTCCGAGAAATATTCACAAATTACTATATTTTCATATAATTTTTGTGGCTAAATGCACCTTTTGTAATAAAACTACAATGGAACCTCAGTTTTCATACATAATCTATTCCAGAATGTCTCACAAAGTCCGAAAAGTACAAAATCGGAAACTAATTCCCATAAGGAATAATGTAAATCTAATTAATTCCTCCTCCTCCTCTTCTTTCGTTATTTGAAGTGCTTTAAAGTCGGAATGTGACAAATACGTCTTGTTGTAAACTAGATTGCTATTTTTCCATCAATAAATGGTGCCAGGGCCATTTTTTAAATTTTTACTATGAACGATTAGTCAGCAGTGTTTCCGAGCCATATTTTCTCCATAGCGAATATCAGTCCTATTCTACTTAACATCATTTGTAGCAAAACTACGGTAGTTAATTGTTATCATACAATGGCTGAAATGCAGCAAACATTGTTTTCAGATTAGGTTCAGTTGTAGTAAAACAGCTGTTTTCATTCAGTTGCTTATGGCTGTAGCGTTTAACCAGCAATTATAATGCTACAAATGATACTTTTATCATTCTCTTTTGCTTTTTTAACTTATTTAACTAGAAGATATAATAAATAAAGAGATGAAGGAAACATTAGCATTCTGAAAAGGGAGACTTTTTTTTTTTTTTTTCCCTCATTCTAGCCCAAGATTTACCTGTAAGTTTTTCAAAATTTGTAGAACTACCATGCAGACCATAGTAAATGATTAGGCAAATGAAATTCCACAAGCCCCACGGAACGGAACCTCTGTTGGTAATCGGGGGCTGCCTGTACTTCCTTATGATGCAGCCTCACAAAACCCCTAAAGAAGTACCTCCTGAAGAAGGTGAAGAGGCACCCTCAGAGGAGACTGCTGTGCAGTCTATCTTCATCGTCATTCATCTGACTGCGCAACTACATATATAATTCATAATCATCATCATCTATAATCAACATTCATCACCAGTGAGTACCCATATGGTTTTTTAAGAAAAATTAGCTGTTTAGAATTTGCTCATTGTTCAGCAAATAGAAAAAAATTCATTTTGACATTTAGTTGTCTTTACAATAATATTATTTAAAAATTAGTAAATAACTATTTGTTACTATAAAAAATGCAGTCACAAAAACAAAATTGAAATAATTAGCGAATATTTAATAACATACTCTACAAAAACATCCATGAATAAGCTTATTTTCGGTGAATAATTTGGAGTTATGTTCCCCAGAAAAATCAGCAAACACTGAACCACAAACAGCTGGGGTCAACTATAACATGTACAACTGCACCTGTTCAGAGAACAAAACATGCTACAAGCCCTCATTTCAGTGACAAATGTATTTACCACAGTTAGCTGAATAAATCATCCTGATTGTATGGTACACTCTTAAATATGGAGACTATAACTATAAATAGGGATCATTATGAAGGAAAAATTATCCACAGGTAACGTCTTAGGCATTCAGAAAAAAATAAATACAATCTGATATCATACAAAACGCATTCACTATACTCATAAAAATCAGAAATATGCAAAAAAATTTGGTCAACAAAGGCAATAAACATGTTTTCAGAAATACTGTAAATTTGTGAATACAAGTATCAAGTATATTCACTTTCATCTACTTTAGTACAACTTTCAACACTAAATTAGCTGAAAAGCTCTTTGCTAATGTAGACAAAAACTTCATGGATATGCAGTACTTAAACAAAAAATTTTGTTTTTTTTATAGTATATTACTCACTTGATGAGTCAGTAAAAGTCAATGAAAAGATGAAAAATATTTTAAACCATAATCAAGTTAACCTTACCGTAGGAAAATTTATGGTGAATGGAAAGACCAATATAGGTAGTGCTCTCAATACCCACTTGGCATTTTGCATGGTGGGAGTATTCATTCTAGCTCCATCTGTTCCAAGCTGAAAAATTAATCATTTACATAAAATGCAATAATAAAAACGTGAATGATCATCTTATCAGATTGAAAACATGACAGAACTGAACCAATAAATACCATACGTACTTTAAAGATAAGCTTTCAAAACTTAATAAATGCTATACTTCCAGGATAAACTTTCTAAACAAATATATTTCCTTAGAAAAGGCAAAACAAAGGCCCATACTTAAAATGAAGTCAATATACTCTAACAAATACAGAATGCTTTATGTATCTACTTTTTCCCAGTGTATATTTGTCCTATTATAATAACTAAAAAAAAATACTGTATTATTTCTCCAGGTCTTTTCAACTTATACATACATTAGAAGTCTCCTTTAACTACTTAATAAGCATTAAAAATATCAAGAAACTGCCCTTAAAAGGCATACTAACCACAATGTTTTATGGAACTGTAGAAGACATACTATCCACAATGTTTTATGGAAGTGTTAAAACAATTACCTCTATGGTTGCCAACATGGTTGTAGCTGTGACTAGTGGGAGAAGGTAATATGGGTCACAAACTGTGAGATCTACAAACCAAAAGAGTCCCCCCTCCTTCATACTTTCTAAGGGGAGGTTGGCCATACCTCGTAGTCCCATAAACATGGAGATGAAAAGTGGGGCCTGAAACACAGAGTGATTATCAGACAAGGACAAAATAATTTATACAAATAAAGCACTTTATACAAATAAAATACTTTTTACAAATACTGTGCTATGTTTTCCACCTGGGCATTTTATTATTTTGTAATCATCATCATTGCTTTCATGGTAATCTACTTCATGGGATGAGAAGAAAAATGAATTTTCTCAATTTTGTTCTGTCCTTTGCACCTTCTGCCAGAATTCCTATCTGGTCCGATTTCATCTATGATTTTCAAGATTTCCTTGGTACAAGTCTTCACCCTCCTACCTTTCTGACAAATAGTTCCTCATCCCTTCTAATCCAAACCATCACAATTTTCCAATTATAGTATTCCAGATCTTCCAAACTTCATTTGTAGTATTATCTTCCCACCCAACTCTGACCATGAATCTTAGTATTCCACATCACCTCCTATCTCCTTTCTGAATTTCTTTGCAAATATATCTGCTGGACACAGTAGACCAGGCCTTATGGAAACATGAATTACTGCTCTGTTTATTGGCTGGATAGTTTTGTTCATCAGAAGTCAGCAAACTCATTCCACTTCATTAAGGCTAATGCTACTCTTTTTCTTTCTTCCCACTCAATACCTCTTCATAGTTCAGGTCTTCCAAGGTTACAAGTGTTCTACTACTCCTAATACTGGCCCTTCCCTAACAATGAGTTCAATCTCCTCTTCCTCATTTCCTGTTCTTATATATTTGGGATATAAAAAAACTAACTCCTGGACTAATTTGTAAAACTGAGCACCTGAGCCCATTAAAAAAATATAAATAGCATTGAATTTGAAACCATCCCCTCTTCTCACAGTAGCTGCATGGCTACTTTCCTTACTATACTTTTCCTTTGCTTCTTTTCCCATTATCATGTACCTCTGATACATGTTCTATTTTCTTCTGTATACAGAAGATAAGAGCAAAAGGCAGCTTAAACACTAACACATCAGTTCTTTCCATTTTTAAAAGACGTCACTTTTTATCATTATTGCAGGTCTTACTATTCTCTCAATAAGTTTCCCCATTTTTCACCCAATGCAAAACCTTTCTGAGGAAATTAAACTCCTGTTGACCTATCCCTATAATAAATCTTGCATAACATAAATGGATTCCATAAAAGCTTTTAACTAATCAGTAGACATTTGCTTCTGAAAACTTACCTGAGCAAGAGGTACTACAACATTCTTCATTGGACTGATATCTTTCTCCTTCATGAAGATCATCATCTCCTGTGCCAATCGAGCAGCTGTATTAAATATTAAAGAAAATATTCTTTACCAAAGACCTTTTTTCACTAGCCTTACTTTTACAATTTCTTTTAGCAATAGTTAGTTGTGCTGACTAATGCGTCTTAATGCACAACCCAAAGTTTCAAATACCTAAGATGCTTTGGGTAAAACCAAAATATTGTAAACAAGAGATATGGTAATTTTAACTTTAGCATATTTGCAGATATCAGTATAAAGTACTGCATACAGAAACTTGGTTGTAACGAAAGGTCTTGTTTAAGACAATAGTACTAAAGTCTAAAACCAATTTCAGTGTTTCTCAGCAAACAATCCTTCCCTTTACAATACTACTCTATTAACTCTACAGGTTAAGACATAATACAGAGAAAAGATATCACTAACTCAGAGACAAGGATTCACTTCTGTTCCAGTAAAGAAAAGCTATGATTTAAATCACCTTATCAACTTACTTTCAAGATTAAGCATTATTAAAGAAAAACTTTTGTCATTAGCTGTCATAAAATATAAATTTTTGAGGTTATGAGGTTAATTTACATTTTTTCTTTTTATAGCTCAGGTCAACATCTGGTTCAGTTATTGACGCTTGGCAACATGATAGCTGATGATGGTAGGTAGGGCACTGCCCACCTACTTATCAGTTACCCAATCACTTTGGCTACTGGGGCAAAAGTCAGCGTTGTTAGAGGATTGATTATGATTATATCATCAAGTTTGTTTGCAAATACAGGCAGACCCCGGGTTACGAAGGTGTCGGCTTACGACGTTCCGAGGTTACGACGCTTGTCAATAGACGTTATTTCCAGGGTTACGACGCCTACAACGCTCATCTGGGAGATGAAATATGACACCAAAAATGCAAAATAATCAATATTTGAAGGTTTTTTTGATAAAAAATGTCATAAGAATGCAGTTTACATAGTTTTCAATGCACCCAAAGCATTAAAAGTAAGGTTTTCTTAAGATTTTTTACGATGTTCCAGCTTACGACGATTTTCGGCTTGTAACCCGGGGACCGCCTGTATATATATCTTGAATTTGTAATTTTTCCCGATGAGAATATGCACTTTCACTAATTAAATACTTGCTCCTTAGGAGTGGCACAATTCCAAAACAATTGAAACCTGAGTGGTTAATACTCTCTGCCATATCCAAAACAGTTTATGTCAAAGGTTAGAGACTGAGAGGACAATCCGTCAACAATCCTTCATGCAAGCTTCCCAGTCAGTATAGTGAGCAGGGAAAAGGTGAATACAGTACCTTTCAATGTAATATGGCATCTGATGCAGTTAGGACTGTTTACAGTCAGAAAGGCATGAAGAGACTCAATATCCAGTGTATCTCTTCTCACTTCAGCCCAACCATAGCCCTTAGGCAGATGCAAAATTATCTTTTCAGTGCCTAAGCTAAAAAAAATTCAAGAACCACTTTTGGACCGAAGAACAAGAGCTAGAGGCCTATAGGTATCCTTTTGCAGATAAAAGGAGAGCAGCCAGGCTCTTTCCTCAAACTTTGGAATATTGGAATTCTTTACACATCGTTGTTTAGAAGCTCCTGTGTCCCTTTTGGTCCAACTCATCTTATCAAAGCAGCAGAAGCTCAGGAGGCTCCTGCCTTATTCAGGACAAGTTACAGAGATGGGCTTGTGATAAAACTTGTAAATACATAAAAACAAAAATGAGTTCTTTTTCCCTAAAAATCCTCTATATCGCACTCCTCAGGGCTACACCTCTGTCATCACTTCAAACTTCAAGAAGCATGGGTCACGTAAGTGTGTGAGATCTGAGGGGATATATGCCCATGCACTAACCTACCTGTGCCAGCAGATCTTCCTGTTCTACAGATGAACTAAGATGTTCAAGTAATGGGTTCATACTGAAAAAATTACTTTTGGTTTCAACAAATTACAATAAGTTGAAATTAATTTTTTTTTTAAATACTTACGACAAGGTACAAACTACTTACACTCCATCTGATTGCCTGAATTTCTTGCTTCAGTCATCTTCATTTGAAGAAGTTGTAACTGAGGAAGATTGTTATTCATTTTTGCTGCATTTTTTTGGGATGTAATCACAAGAGGGAAGATCAATACCCTGATGCAAACCGTAGCTAGAAAACATATAGAAATGCCAAATTTAATGTAAAAAAAATCACAAAACCAGAGCTCTATAGAGTAGAAAAACTTATTTGATAAGTAAACATTTTATGCTATGCTTTCAATGGATCAAAAATTCCATTAACAAAAATTATAATGACGGTTTATTTAATACACTCACCAATGGCTATGGCTCCCCACCATGGAAGGTCACATGAAACATGAAGGTAATCTAGACAATTCTGTATCATGCCAACAGGGCTCCAACCTCCCAATCCAAGACTCTGAATAGTGGGTTCCCCTAAAGCATTAAGTGGCTGAGAAAGTGCTTCAGGTGGTGCTGGTGGTGGGGGAATGTAGGTTATACTTTCTGTAAAACAAATCACCATGGTATGATTTTAGTCACTGCAATAAAAATTAGAAAAATAATGCAGGTAAATGCTCACCTAAACTCTTTTACATTGTAATTATAATGATTTTGTTACCATGGGTATAATTTGAAACTATGGGCATAATTATTGTACAGGGGTTAGATCTGGGAGGGTTACAACAAATACAGTGTAAGATAATTGCTGGAATTGAAAATACCACACAAAATAAAAGTACAGTAGTACCATGAAAAAATAAGAAAATTTTCATGATAAAATTAATTATTTACCTACTGTTAAAGTTTTCTTGTATCTTTGTGCCATTAGGTGTGATCAGCAACTAAAAAAAAAATGTTTGGCTAAACTGCTAGGACTGTCTCTTTAATCATCTATTTCCCAACATGCGGCTTTGAAATGTTTACGTTCATCAGAATTCTTCTTGACCACCCACTAAGATGTTGGGAGGCTGGATTGGTTTCCATTTTAACAGTAGGTAAGTATCCAAATTATTTTATCATGAAAATTTTCGTTATTTAGAATAAATCTTACCTACTGTTAAAGTTAGCAGACTACCACATTCAATGAGGAAGGTGGATTAATGCAGCCAAAGAAACAATGTTCAGCCAAGCAAACTAAAAGCTTTTCAATGGGAGAAAAAAAAAAAAAAAAAAAAAATTCTCAACATTTCTGCCTCTTGTGTGATCCTTACTGGCAAGTACTGTTGCCAGACATTGGAACCACAACAAGGTGTACAGTGCTCAGAGTGACTTATCGCAGGATCCTTACAGGGAAACAAGGACTAACTTGTAAAGTACTAGTGACTTCTGTGCCCGAGTCGAAAGCCCATAACTGACGGTCCAAAACTAGAGACAACTACCACCTCCATATATGAATGTGCACTCCTATACACCAACATGTACCTTCAGGTTCCCAAAATTCAATATAGGGATTTGTTATAAGAGGACACAGTAATTTTTTTGTTTACATCTGAGGGTGGGATTTTTTGGTAGCACCTACACCAGCTGCTCATGGCCACAAGACTGATTGAACACATGCGCTTCTCTTTCAACTAATGACACTGACTATAAACTCCTTATACTTTTAATAATAAAAAAAGTGTTTGGCATGCCAACAAGTACA
Organism: Macrobrachium nipponense; assembly: GCF_015104395.2. NCBI lineage: Eukaryota > Metazoa > Arthropoda > Malacostraca > Decapoda > Palaemonidae > Macrobrachium > Macrobrachium nipponense. The sequence goes on from NC_061107.1 coordinate 103,055,479, forward strand.
GAATTCAGTAATACATAATGCATAGATGAAATGATGGCTTTACTCTCTACATGAACACCTGTGACAATTTATGTCTAGGGGTGGTTTTGTTTATCATCAACAACAACAACAAGAGCAACTTAAAAATTAGCATTTCACATACCTATTGTGGTTTCTGAGGACAAAGTAGACTCAACAGAGGTATTTGTGATACTGGGTAAAGGAGGTTCAACAGAGGTGTCTATGATACTGGGAAACTCCAAGGCAGATTTATCTTCAAGGATACCACTCTCTGTTTCAAATGGAAAATGTTCAATTATAATTACAGTTTGTATATAAAGAAAAGGTAACTGGTGGATAGTTATTCAAGTTACAGATAAAATTTACTGTACTTGCAAATGAGAAAAACTGGTAAATGTTTTCTCCACATGGCACTTATTGAAATAATTTCCATTTTCTATTTGACAGTACATAATTTTTCACATTAGGATAAAAGGCCCAATGGGGACGCACAGCACGGCCCAGTGGAGAAGATTTTTTCTTTTTAATAACAACTTTGAACTAAGAATCCTAAGAATATATTCTATGTCGGAAAATAAAGCACCCAGAACATTTTCTAGTTACACTAAAAATCTGAAAATTATATACAATAGCCATAACTTTTGTTGACAAACTTAATTGTACCACTATGCCCTTTTTCATTTTTCTTAGCTATAATTAAGGATGTTACTTTTTATATTCATTGAGTTGAAACCTTGTGTGGTAATTTCTGTATATTTTCTTTCATTTCAGGGTGATGTTAGCTATTTAGAAATTGTGTCCAGAGGTATTAAAAGAAATGAGTGATTAGGCTGGCAGAAGTTGAGAGGAAAAAGTGCATTTCCTTAGGACCAGCAAAATTGGGGTGGCCTAGTGGAGAGACAAGTTTTCAAAGACAAAGTAGAAAGGGCTAATAAAAACAGAAATGGATTAACATTCTTCGAGAGATTAAAGAGAGAGAGAGAGATAGAGAGAGAGAGAGAAGAAGAGAGAGAGAGAGAGAGAGAGAGAGCGAGAGAGAGAGAGAGAGGGAGAGAGAGGAGAGAGTTGTAATTGCTGTATTGGAAGCATAGTTAATGACTGAATTGGTTGTCGATAGGTTCTGGGCTGTTTTGCTGTTGGAGGTCTGTGTTTTGAGTGAGAGTTTTCGGTCAGTCTTAAGCAAGTCTTTGGTGAGAACTGGTGATGTTAGTAGTGTCGGACAGTTATTTGAAGGATTGGAAATTAGCTGTTTTTTGTGTGTTGTATTGTTGTTGTTAAGTTAGTGTTTTTTTTGCTTGGTGTTGTTAGTGGGTGTGTATGTTGCCTTTTGTGCTATTTTTTTTTGTTGGTAATTGTTTGTGCTTTGGTCTTTTGTTGTGTTGTTGAGTTTTGTTGTTATGTGTGAAGTTGTGGTTGTGTTCCTTGGTTGTTTGCTGTTTTGTTGGGTTGTGGTTGTGTTTCTTGTTTGTTGTTGAGTTGTGGGTTGTGGTCTTTGGATGTTGTTGTTGGTTTGTGGTTGTGTTCCTGTTTTGTTGTTGTGTTCCTGTTTTGTTGTTGTGTTGTTTTGGTTGTGGGTTGTGGTTGTGGGTTGAGGTTGGTATCTCTGCGACCTCGACAGCAGACAGCACAGGACAGCCGGGAGTATCTGGAGTGTTGGTAAGTACGTGTGTTTTGTGTTGTTTTTGTTTTTGTTTTGTTTTTGTTGCTATAGGTCAATTGTCCTGCGTATATTTGTTGTGTATAGAAGAAAGTGTGACTGAGGGTGGGTTTGGCAGCTGGATCGATTAGGTTGATGTGGGGGGATTCTGCAGCTTGTTTTTTCCTAGCTTGTGATTCCGCCACAACATCCCAAACATCTCTTGAGAATGGGCCACAGAAGGGCCTGAAAGTACTCGAGTGTGGAGTAAAACTAAATGTAAATACTTAGAAGTAAATAGGTTACAAAGTGATTTTGTGGGTTTCTTTTTCAATCTTCAGAAGAAAACTGAAAGAAGTTTTTGTTTGGTTAATAATAATAATAATAATAATAATAATAATAATAATAATAATAATAATAATAATAATAATAATAATAATAATAATAAAAATAATAAAAAATTATGCTGGAAGCAGATCTTCCTTCAAACATGTTTTATTGAATATAAGGCAGAATTTACAGAATTGATCTTATACAGAATTTTCTCAATTCTTCTAATGACTTGCTTTTCTGGCATACTGGTATTTTCTAAGCAGCTGTCTGATGTTCTTAATGCTTATGGTCATCAACGGAATTTTGGGCTGGTCTTATCAGAGACAGAGGGTCAGGGACAGACTAAGAGTCGTAGGTCAGGAATAGGCCGTAGTCGTCAGGGGCCAATCCATATTTCGTATGTTTCTTTCAGGTTTCTTAAGGATGTCAACATGTTTTGGCCACCTTGTTTGGCCATCATCAGGACGGAATCGCTGAGTGCAATGAGCTACTTTGGTGGGATACATGCTTTTTACTGCAATTAATTCACAGATATATACAGTGGTCCCCCCTAATTCCGGGGATGTGTACCAGACGCCCCCGTGAATAGTTAGAACCCGCGAATGTTTGGAACCCCTATAAAAATGCAAAAAACAGCCTATTTTGTTAGTTAAAACTCAAGAAAAACCCACTAAAAATTGTCATACATGGTTTTTCTAATAGTTTTATCACAAAAAGTGCATTTTATGATGAAATTGATAAAAAAACAGGAATTTGTGGATATTTCTCATAGAAAAATACCGCGAATGGGCAAATTTTCTGCGAATAATGCGGGGGAAACGTTCCCGAGAGAAATCCGCGAATGTGTGAGTCCGCGAATCCGAAGAACGCGAATACGGGGGGTCCACTGTGTCAACCAAGCACCCAATATATGATGTCTGCAAATCCTACAAACACCGTACATCGCACATTGAGAGGGAGAAGCTCAGTATGAATGTCACACAGGAGACCTTCCTCCTCCACACTGAGGTCAGAAGAGCAGCAGACAACTCCCTACCACAACCATTACATCAAAGGGATCCCAGGGGTGATAAAATGTTAACTCTCATCCTGAAGACCTCCCTCGAAATCGTGCTGCCCTCCGAGAAGACCTCTACCATCGCCTATGAGAATGAGGCTCGCCCACAGATTGGACAGCCAATCAGAAGCTGTCCCCCTGATGACATCACTCATGATGCCACAAGCAGTGTCCAATGCATGAATCCCACCGAAGTAGCTCATTACACACAGCGATCCCATCCTGATGATGGCCAGACGAGGTGGCCAAAACATGTAGACTTCTTCAAGAAACCTGAAAGAAACATAAAAAATACGGATTGACCCCTGACGACTACGGCCTGTTACTGACCTACGAGAGACACCTGACTACCTGTTGCCAACTCTTAGCCTGTCCCTGACCCACTGTCTCTGATAACACCATCCCGAAATTCCATTGATGACCAAACATCGGTCATCAACAATGATGAATATCGGACAGCTGCTCAGAAATACCAGTGTGCCAGAAAAGCAAGTTATTAGAAGAATTGAGAGAATTCTGTAAACTCTGCCATTATATTCAATAATAATAATAAAAATAATAATAATAATAATTATCCGAGGCATCTATGATGCGACTCCATGATAGATTATCCTCAAGAGTACCACTATCTGTTTCAAATGAAAGATTTTCAATTATGACTAGTTTCTTTATATAAAAAAACAGACATTCAGTTAAACTAAACATGCCCTACAAACTTTTATCTTCACCAAAATTCAGTACTTAAACTGTATATACCTCCACTGTTGATGAAAGGCGAGGCTTCAGTTTCATTGTCACTGGGAAGGGGTTCAGCTGCACTAACAACAAACGTCTGTAAAAAAGGTAAATTAGTCATTTACATTTTTTAAGCAGATACACAAAAATTCACAATCTTAACTTTAAATATTAAGGTCATAAAAAATTTCTAATACACATCATTGCCATACAAAAAGCTTTTAATGGAAAATGGGCAGCAGTATTTATGTTGAATTGTTTGGAAAATGGGCAGCAGTATTTATGTTGAACTGCTTGGAAGTTGATTACTGTACTCTTCATGCCTATTTAAGTACAGTATGATTTTATATATAAAATCAATACAGTCCCGTATGTACAAAATAGGTGCACAACAAAATTCGATTTTAAGAGTGGCAAACAGGAGAATTCTGAACATAATTTCAATTTGCAATCACATTTGTTTGTGTCTCCAAATATTTTTAGGTTGAATGTTCTTAAGTCAGGTGTCTGTAAATGTATTCTAGGGACATCTAAATATTAATGAATGATAACTGAAAGCATCTAATTCTAGCAGGACGTTATTCTGAGAGGTTGTCAGTTACCACAGTCTACCACTAACTGTTATATGAAATGACAATTTGTCGAAAATTGCATTTTTCCTAACTATACAAACCTGAGGTCCTTTAACAATAGGGGAAGGTAACTAGCGGCAGCTGGGACGGTCGTAAGCTTCGAACAAGGGGAGAACGGTAGTTAACTGCTTGTCCGATCGTGCGCGCGCCCGCGCGCCCGAGAGGTGAAGAATCACTTTTGCTTTAGGCCCATGCAAAAAGTTGCAGAGTGAGGGGTGGCATGAGGTGGGACTATATGTAAAGGACCTCAGGTTTGTATAGTTAGGAAAAATGCAATTTTCGACAAATTGTCATTTGTTCCGATACGTAATACAAACCCTCGGCCTCCTTTAACAATAGGAAGACTCACTTCTTGGTGGGAGGAATCTGAGTCTTTTTGGTGAACAGACTGGTGTTCGTCCAACCCTGGAGTGCCTCCCTGGTCGTAAGAGCAAGGGAGGGATCCAAACCTCTGTCCGATTGATCGGGGTGTGCACCGCAGGATCAATGGTCAGACCTCTGGGCCAAGTACTAAGAGAGAGGCAAGCGTATCTCTTCGTACCAGCAAGCAAGAACTTGTTCCTGTTTGCAAGAGACAATCATAAAATGATGGGTTTGTCTCAATTTGGCATCCACTTCCTCCCCTTGTTGGAGAAGTGGTGGATATATTTACTCCTATCCCTACTGAAAGGGATAGGATGGTGCTCTATTGAGTAGCTCACCTGCATCTCGTCCTTACCCAGCAGGGTGACGACCGTGTCCCTCTACCCAAAGGTAGAGGGAAGAAAAAGATGGGAAGAGGAGCCAGTCACACTCTCATTCCTCATCCATTCTTACGGTCACACCAGGACTCGATGCTGTTCAGCCTGCGAGGGTCTGGGTTAACTACACAACGTGTTGAGCAACCACCACGGTTCCCAAGGAAAAGATCCAAGGAACTGTGGGCAATATCCTGAAGGTAGAAGGAGGTGCATGCGGTCCGGTTGGACCAGGCGCCTGCCTTCATTACCTGCGCCACGGAGAAGTTCTTGCGGAACGCGAGAGAATGATGAAGAGGCGTCCACACTCATCCTGGGTGTCGAGTTTCTTCAGACAGCTCCGTCGCACCTTCACAGGACAAAGCAGCATAGCCTTCGTATCGGAGGCGGTGAAGTCCATTAGGGAGGGTATTGTGAAGGACTCGAACCAATCGTCAGTTACCGAAGGGTTCTGAGTCTTCGCTACGAAGATCGGTACGAAATCGAGCGTCACAAATCCCCATCCCTTTGTGCTTGACTTCTCAAGAGAAGTCATGCAGTTACCTAAGACGAAAAGAAGGGAATAGTCGTATGACCTATCCCTCTTCTCGACTTTGGTTATGTACAGTACTCATACTGACAAGCTATTAAGATGAAGTAATGATTGCTCTGGAACAACCGAACTAAGTCCACAGCATAGTTCGTAACTGACTCGGGCGCTCTGACAGCTGCCGACTGACTGGTTCGGAATCAGTAGAGGCAAGTTGTCCAAGCATCCGGGTAAGTCACGTGACCTTCGCCCTTTAAAGAGTTATGCTGAGAGACCAACAAATAAAATATTTGTTAGTCACCGATGCCGGACGGCGCGGCGATGATTCTCTTAATGCATAAGCTCAAAAGGCGAAAGTCAATTGCCTTCAAAAGACCGAGGTCCCTGATGGCAAGAAAATCTCATAGACGTTGAATCTCAGCTTAAGGAGAAAAAACAACACTATGTGACGTTGAAGACGAAGGTAGGCAATGAATGCAACCTACGTCTTCCAGCTGAATCGAGAGAAGGAATCTCAAGATTTCTAAACCTGTGCTTACAAATGACTGAAAACGCTAACCGCCATTTCATTGCTGTCCGTTGTGCAATGAAAGCGGGGCGTTCTTCAGTAATGAAACACAGGGGAGAGCCGCTTGAAGAACTGCTTCTCATGGGCTGAACGTTTGGAAGTAGAGCTGGCAGGTGTGGGAGTAGGCGATGTCTTTCAATACATCTGCTAATCCGGGGTGAACAATGAACAATTGTACACCTCCGAATACAAGATATTTTGAGGACAAACTCAGATTCCGCAAAAATCATTCGCATTATCGGGATACGATGCAGCAAGAGACTATTACAGAATTCTGTTACCGTGCGGTAAACAGAAAGATGAGAGTCGAATAGATATCTGTTTAAAATTCTCGCAATACCGAAGACGATGAATACTAGCGTTTCACAGCAGTAGATGGTCATTCATGTATGCGAGAATCCCCGTTAATCAGAGACTTAAGTCCGTGATTGTTGGGCAGAGATACGGTTGTTATTCAATCAAAGCAGGTGAGAAAGACATAAACAACCGTCTATCTCAAAGCGGCAGCTGATACTGAAATGCCTCGGGCAATTCAATACGCAGTAGCTGTCGCTGACTCGTCATCCTGAGTTGCCAAGTAATCCTTTCCACAAAGGAATGCGTTCGGCTAGAACCACCGAGCATAAAAAGATATGCTCGAGCAATTATATTAAGCGAAACGAATTTCGGTAAATATAAAAGCTTAAATGGTGTTGTTGTGACAACACCATAAGTATATAAAATTGAAACTGGAAACTCCTGGGAGGTTGCAGGCAACCCGGGTTGCAGTTCAATTAGAATACTTTTCGTCTAAGTCGCAATCCGTAGAATAACCAGGATATGCGCCTAGCCCTCGGACCATTCAACTGCTTAGCAGAATCAAGTCGCGAGGTTAATATACGTAGTATATTTGTAGGATTCTGAACAACGATCTCCATCCTAAATTCTTTCCTTCAAGAAAACAAAATAAGGATTGGAGATCGACCACCTTCGTTCTCTATTAAAGGAGAGTGAAGGAGAAGTCTTCCTCGAAGGAAAGCTTCAATGGTGAACAGAATACTAAGACGATAGTTCCAGCCAAACTGGATATTCCCGTCCGTTCTTCTCTATTCCAGGTTGGTCGCCTACTGTGAGATAGTCTTCTTTCAGCAGCAGTCTTCTTCCTAATGCTAGAAATTCCAGGAATTCGAGCATAGGCGAGGTTCCCGATTATCGTGTAACATATCGGGGATTCTCGTCTCGCTCACTTTGGACCGTGGTCTCGCATATGTGTTTGGAGATCGTAAGAACTCTAACACTGAATGCGCTAGAAATTCCGTAGAATTCTAAGCAGTCTGCGAAACCCCCCACCGAATTCGTCAAACGATATCGGCTGGTGGTCCTCTCGATTCCCGTAGAAATCGAGAATGGGGCAGGATCCCTCCTCAACTACCGGGGCTTATGTCAGGTAGGACCCGAAGGTCCCCCCTGGTAGCGCAGTCCCCAACGTGGGATCCTACAGAGAAATCTCTGTAGGATCCTTCCCCTTTCCCTCGTAGCCGTAAGGAGAGAGGGAATGGGGGAGGAATTGGATACTCGCTCGCCTTCCCAGTGGAACTAGCAGTTGGAGAAGAGTAGGAGCAGCCATCGCCTTGCGGCGATGGCCTCTCAGAGTCTGGGAAAACGTATCGTCAGGAGAAAACGTTTTCCCGAGGAGGGTTACGAACTCTCACTGTAGGTAAGGGTCTGCCGCCACTGTGAACGTCGTCTGGGTGGGGCTGATCGACACCTGACAGGAGAGAGCCGATACCGTCCTCCGACTCATTCCAGTCCTCGTCGAGGTCGAAACCTCTCAGGAGGACCGAAGGAGTATTTAAATACGGTGTCCGAAGACATGTAGAAACGCCGCTGTCGCAGTAGAAGGAGGTGGAAGTAGCTTGATCGACCGGCCAGAAACTGAGAGAGCCTTCTTGTCCGGAGACGAGAGACTCTGGTTCAAGACAGAATCGGCAAGCTCCAATCGCGGCATACCCACCGTCGGTTTGGGTTCCCTCTCGGGCCCCAAAACGACTCGAGCAGAGACATGGGCTCTGCTGGTGGGAGCGGCGATCCTTCCCCCCGGTCGTTGTGCTGACGAATCAGTGCAATAACCTGGGTAAAGTTACTCTGAATCTCGGAAGTTACAGCGTCTTGAGGAGTAGGACCGTCCAGTCCCTCCAACAAGAGGAGCTCCCAGGACCCTCCTCCTTCAGAAGAAGGACCAGCAACAGATCCCTGACGGTTGCCTCCAATCACTTGCGCGTACGTCCTGGTTGGTCCTAAGACAACCTGGCACGTGCGGCGTCGTGACGGGGATCGTGAGCGGCGCATCTCTCACGATCACTCCTATATACCTCGCTCTTCTTGGCGTATGCCGAGGAAGTTGAAGGTATCGGAGAGACAGAACTGACGCTACCCCCTCTCCCCCTGACGGTCGCCTCCAATCACTTGCGCGTACGTCCTGGTTGGTCCTAAGACCATACGTGGCACGTGCGGCGCCGTGACGGGATCGTGAGCGGCGCACCTCTCACGATCACTCCTAGCTACCTCGCTCTTCCCGGTGTACCCCGAGGAAGTTGAAGGTAGTGGAGAGACAGACCTGACGCTCCCCCCCCGCTCGCTGGCAGGACCAGCGTACGTGGGGGGCTGCAGCCGATCACCAACCCGCGGTGGGGATCGATCTGCAGGCCTGGCCGTGCCGCTCACCTGTGGCGAGCGGCTCGACTGAGCACGTCGACCCCGGTCCCGTGCGTCAGACGAGCTGCTGCTGGTCACCGTATCCGCCCGGTCCCTGTGGGAGCGGCGGTCAGGTGACCTGCAGAGCTCGCTTTCGCCGTGAGACCGGTGAGCGTCCTCGCGGCACGTCAAACCGCTGGTACCAGCCGAGGCTGGTACCGTCGGTCGAGGGGACCTGGGGGACCTCTTCCCAGCCTCAACCCGTGGCCGGTCAGAGACCGTCACGTCCACCCGAGGTACCGGCTGGTCGCTGCGAGAGCGGCCGCTGGCCTGGCGAGAGTCACCTGAGCGGTTCTCGCCAGCCTTCTGCTCCGTGCCGTGGTCTTGGCGCCGAGCGAACTCTGGCGCCGAAACTTTGGCTGCACGGTCTCCCGAGGGAGAGCGTACACTCGGGATCTCCCGCGAACGAGAGACCGAGCCGGAACCTGGCGTAGCGGCATCGCCGCTAGCACCAGGCGAGGAAGTACCAGAGCTAACCGATACTCCTCTGGTCCCCGTCTATCTCTTCCTTACGGAAGGGGAGACGGGCCCTGCTCCCGAAGGAGCAGGAGGACCAGCAGAAGGACCCCCCCGTCCCACCGAGGTGGGACGGGCCCTTAGAAGTTCCCGAAGGAGACTTCTTAGGGGGGGGAGGCAGCCTTCTTCTTCTTCGGCTTATGGGCCTTAGAAGTCGAAGGGGAAGAGGCAGCAACAGACGAAGACGAAGATGACACCTTCCTCTTCTTTGTCAGCTCACGCAGGACAGTCGTCAGGTCCTCCATCCAGGCCGGAGTCGGGCCTATTGCCGAAGCAACACGGCCCGACTGCACCTGTCCGGAAGGACCTGGGACTGGGGAAGACACACCATGGGCAGGACCAGCATGGACAGGCGCAGGAACCAGGAGCGACAGGAACAGCAACCAGCTCAGGAGCGGCAGGAACAGCGGCAGCGGTAAACACAGAAGGGACAGCCAAGCCAGTAGCGGGAACCACATCAGCGACAGGTACGGCAGGCCCAGCCATCGCCTCGTAGAATCATCGGCAGCCAGCGTGGTACTGGCGGCCGGTCCAGGGGCAAGTGCTGGAACAGCGGAAGTCTGGGGCAGGCAACACGAAGAAAACACAGGCGGCGGCGGCATACCCCTCCTCGGTACGGCGGCGACCGGCCCTAGAAGCGGCAGACGGCGTCACCGACACAGCATGGGGAGTGTAGCATAATCGGCCGTGAAGGTTGTAGTGGAGACCACTCCAAGGTCACCGCCCCAGACCTCGCTAGACTCTGCAGCAGATCGTGGATGCTAGGCACGCCCTGCAGCCGCAGTGGTCCATACCTGTCCAAGGTCGTCTCCCACGGATGTAGCACCTGCGGTAGCACAGACAGATTAGTAAGAGGGGTTCCCTCACGCACGGGGGGGGAGACATGCCCCACCCCGAACGGAAGGAAGACCCCAAAAACAAAATACGAGGAAGCTGAGCGGGGGGGCAGGAAAGAAGAAGAATCGGATACCAAGGGAGTCGCGGGAGAGCTTTCCGACGACTTCCTGGCAGACCTTCGCTTCCCCTACCCCCGCACAGCAGTGAAAAGTAATATGAAAATGAAACAGAATACTGCACTTGCGATTCACTTCATAGAACTTAAAGAGGGAAAAATCAATTCCCGGTAAGAGCGGAAACTTGATCCATAATAATATGATGCTATCATAAATATATATGAAAATGAACAATACTGCACTTGCTATTTTCACTTTCACAGCAATAAATCGTAAGGATTAATTCCCGGGTAAGAGCGGAAATTGATCCAAAATTAAATTTGATGCAATTAATAAATGAAAATGAAAAGAAAACTGCATTGCGAATCCACTTTCATTGCATTCTATTCATACAAAATAAGAGGCTCTTGCCGAGCGCAATCAAGCTCTCGGCAACGAACGCACAGGGCAAAAATATAATGAAAAAGAGTACTTACATCTTTCAATTACACACTTTCGCCCAAAATACATGACTCGGCGCGAGTTAACGCCCTCGGCACCGAGACATAATTCAAGGGTTCAATTCATGAAAAGAGCGGAAATCGCCGTCTCTACGGCGATAGCTCCATGTTGATTCATAATTAAGTAATGAAAATGAAAACAGTGTACTTACAGTTTCATTTTCAAGTCAAACCATTATAGAAAACACAATATAAACAAAGCATACGACGATGAAGCGGGCAGAGAGCGATGACGAACACGTCCTTCACACCCGCGGCCGAAAGCAAAAGTGATTCTTCACCTCTCGGGCGCGCGGGCGCGCGCACGATCGGACAAGCAGTTAACTACCGTTCTCCCCTTGTTCGAAGCTTACGACCGTCCCAGCTGCCGCTAGTTACCTTCCTATTGTTAAAGGACCGAGGGTTTGTATTATGTATCGGAACAAAAGGAAAACATGCAATACTTTTATGTTACATTTTGTAAGGTTCAAATGTTAATGGTGTACATCATATCTGATAATGAGCATTTCTCTTTAAGTACACTTGAAACATGTTTAGCAGCATCACTAACATCTTACAGTGAGTTTCAATAAACTTGCAATTCCCATGATTTCAATTTAATTATTGATTTTTTAGGTTTTAGGCATAATGCCAAGCACTGGGGCAACTAAGGACATTAAGCGCTGAAACGGAAATTTAGTGAAAAGGTTTGAAAAGGTGTAACAGGAGGAAAGCCTCACAGTTGCACTATGAATCAATTGTTAGGAAAGGGTGGAAAGTAAGATGGAAGAAAGATAATATGAAAGGAGGCACAGTAAAAGGAATGAAAGCAGTTGCAGCTAGGGGCCAAAGGGATGCTACATCAGCTATAGAATAATCATATAAGCTGAAGTAAAACTTACCTACCCAGTAAATCATTTTAGGTAGTACTTTCAAAATAATAGCTACATAAACTACAGTATGATATTTTCAAAGGTCACTGGGGGGAACAACTATAGACAGTACAAAGCCATACTTGCTCCCTATTATTAACACATCACTTGAAATATATTTGATTATTTAGGTTAAAATTCTTCACAATAATGAACCTCTGATTAACTGACTGATTGTGTGTGGTAAAAATTTAAAACCTAGACTTTAAACACAGAATACAAAGGTTGGAATCAGACTTGGTCTTGGCCTCATATGTTGTGGTCTCAAACTCAGTCTTGGCCTTGAAATTTTATTTGATGTTGACTTGAAGTAAATCTTAGCCTCAAAATGCACAGTGGAATTAGCTTATGCCTGGAGAGTTTGGCCTTCACTGCAACAATGGTAAAATAAAGTTATTTTTTTTAAGTACAGGCAGTCCCCGGGTTACGACGGGGGTTCCATTCTTGAGAAGAGTTGTAAGCTGGAACATCGTCAAAAAATCATAAGAAACCACTTTTAATGCTTTGGGTGCATTAAAAACTATGTAAACTGCATTCTTTTTGCATTTTTCATCAAAAAACCTTTAAACCTTCAAGTATTGATTACTTTGCACTTTTGGAGTCATACTTCTTCTGCCAGATCAGCATTGTAAGTGTCGTAACACTGGAAATAATTTCTGATAAATATAATTGAAAAGCGTTGTAACCTCGGAACGTAGTAAGCTGGGGACTGGCTGTAAGTAGTGCCCCAGGTTACGAAATTAACTCGTTCCGAAGCGGCCTTCGTAACCTGATTTTTTCGTATCCAGAACTACGTGTTACATGTAAATTGCCTAATTCGTTCCAAGCCCTACAAAAACACCACAGTAAATTTTATAATAAAGCAAAACTGACCAATAAACAATGAAATACTGTACAACAATTTGGACCATTCAATACCTAACCTAATCGTTACTTTACCTGTAAATAAAGTGTATTAGTGTACAGAGTACAAGAAATACTGTACATACATGTATGTATGTAGTAAAATGTGGAAATGGCAGAAATGGCAGAAAACATTAACATTAAACTTCATGAAACACATTAACAAATGGCAGAAAACATTAACACTTCTTGATTATCTCCATCTTTGTCTCCATAGAAAGCATCCTTTCTTTCCGTGAACTTCAGCAACATTCTTGGGACCCATGGCTAATAACGTAAGTAATAAAGCTCACACACAACACGATAAAATAACTTACAGTACAAGAAAAGTGAAATCACTAACATGAATTTATGTTAACAAACGAAATCTACGTGAATGAACGAATTCCACATGTACAATAACGCTGCCGAAACGAAATGGTCGAGGAACTCCCTTACGTAGATGCATGGTGGGATAGATGCTGACCAATGGGAGAGCAGGATCTTACGGCAGTAACTAGCATCAGGAACCAATGGGAGAGCGGGAGGATGGTGGTGAGTCTACCGAGTTGGCGGCACACAAGTTTCAAAATTGTTCTTGGCGGCCCAGGCGAATCTCGGACTTAACAGTACACCCCTTCGCAACCTGAATTATTTTCGTTCACAGAAGCAAAAAAAATCTTCGTCTTTGCCTTCGTAACTTGGATTTTTCGTATGTAGGGGCTTTCATATGTAGGGGTATGACTGTACTTTATATTTTTCCTAGATATATAAATCAAAGTATTCCTCAGCAGAAGCTGGAGTGGTTGTTGACATGGTAACAAGGCTGTTAACTGGTGATTAAGGGGGTAGTAGTGAATATAAACGGAATAACTACTAAAAATACACATCACTACTCATTAGCATTACACTAGAAAGTGGACCAGACAAAAAATAAAAATATACTATGTACAATAGAAATACATACATACTAAACCTAAGGAAATTAAGCATAACTCATACAGCTGTCCAATACAAATGGGAACTAACTTCAGAATAATTATCTATAGTAGAGTTCAACTACCTTTGCAGCTCAGCCCTGCCCACTGCATGCCAGTGACTGGCTAGCTCTCAAAGGGGGAATGATGTCACATTAGTTAGCAGTCCAAATGATTCACCAGTTAACTCCATTCGGTAATGTTGAATTTCATGCACAAATCATGACACCACAGATTTGAATTCCTGGAGTTGTGACGTAATGCAACTGACATCTCTGATAAAAGATATATGAAGTTATATATCATTAAGAATAGCTCTGATCATTTTGTCTGTGCAGCTTTTTTTTTTACCATGCACAGCTTAAATACATAAGCATCTTGCTTTTTTTTCCCTTTTAAATTGGTGTTGCCCTACATAAGCAATCCGACAAACTTATACATTCAGTTCCGATATCAGGGTATTAACTCATCATAATCCTGCATGTCAAATGTTAATATCATTGAAAGATTAGGCTTGCAAGTCAATTTCTTATAATTTCAGGCAAAGGCAATGATAGGGTATATTCTTACACATCAATTCTTATATTTTGAGGCAACGGCAGGGCATAGACCTAGATGTCAATTTCTTACATTTTGAGGGAATGGCAGGGCATGGACCTACACATTAATTTCTTATATTTTGAGGTAATGATGGCATAGGCCTATGTGTCAAATTCTTATTGCAAATAGGTTTCTACCCATATCTGTTGGAAATAGACACCTTTTAATTAAAATAGTAATAGTTTCAACTCCATAAAATATGTATATGCATAAAGTGGAATTTGCACATACAGTGGACCCCCCCGTATTCGTGTTCTCCAGATTCGCGGACCCACACATTCGCGGATTTCTCTCAGGAATGTTTCCCCGCATTATTCACGGAAAATTTGCATATTCATGGTATTTTTCTATGAGAACTATCCACAATTTTTTTTTTTTATCAATTTCATCATAAAATGCACTTTTTGTGACAAAACTATTAAAAAATCCAAGTATAAAAATTTTTAGTGGGTTTTTCTTGAGTTTTGACTAACAAAATAGGCTGTTTTCAGCATTTTTATAGGGGTTCCAACTATTTGCGGGTTCTAAAAATTCACAGGGGGGTCTGATACGCATCCCCCGCGAATACGGGGGGGCCACTGTATAAACATGGATGCCCATAGTAATGCCACTTCTACCACAGAGAATAAAAGTAAAACTTGTGACCATGCAGCCGATGGTACACACAGATCAATCATAGGACTGTCTCAGCCTTACAGACAACTATAAAACTGCTCTCAATGAACTATACTAAAAATATATTTACAAAAGGGATAACTAATTACATAATCGTGTTGAGTAAATACAAGGCTGCTACAGCATTTCTATGAAAATCAAGACTATGGTAGGAAGGCATCATAAGATACTTAACAAAATAAGAAAAAAATAAATAATAGCTGAAAAAGTTATGTGTGAGATGATCAAAACCAGTCTATGAGTACCCAATGTTTTCGCGTTCTCCAGATTCGCGGATTTCTCTCTGGAACGTTTCCCTGCATTATTCGCGGAAAATTCGCGCATTCGCGGTATTTTTCTATGGTAAATATCCACAAATTCCTGGTTTTTTTATGAATTTCATCATAAAATGCACTTTTTGTGATAAAACTATTAAAAAAACCATGTATGAAAATTTTTAGTGGGTTTTTCTTGAGTTTTAACTAACAAAATAGGCTGTTTTTAGCATTTTTATAGGGGTTTCAAACATTCGCGGGTTCTAACTATTCACGGGGGGGTCTGGTACACATCCCCCGCGAATACGGGGGGACCACTGTATTCATAAATATCTCAACTACTTTTAATTAAAACAATTGGCTACATTTCAATTAACATGAGTAGGCAGATTCTCTACACCAGTATTTCAGGTCTATGTTTATTCTACAATGTAACGTTACCATATGAAAATTTTTCAGACACTACAAGCACCATAACAGTAGCAACAAAAACCAGAATAACCAAAACAAGAACCAAAACTTCTTGCATCTACTCAAGAGATGTAGTTTTGCAAATACATTGTTAAGTTTACAAACATGAGTTTTAAACGTCTGCCTTTATACCCAAAGAAGATACTGACGAAACTTAGAATTATCATCGCAATCGATAATACTCCGATGAGGATGGGAAGTATACCAACAGATACTTGCATATAACATCACCGAGCCCCTACAATATCATAAGCTGTGTAAACCGACACAAAGACATAGGCCATTATAGGTCTATGTAATTTTTTATGATCCCGTCATTTTGCAAGTGGATAATGTCCTCAAGAAAATTCTCAGAAAAATCATATCCAATATTCTGGTTTTGCAGAGCGCAGTCACTCCTTGTCATCCCTCTGAATGTGTAAACGACTGCAATAAAATAAATTTTAAGACTATTAAGATGTAGTCAAATATTTTGAAATCAATACGAAAGACCCATCTCCATAGCTCTGAGAAAGTCTTTGTGTTTAAATTTAGAATGGTAAACACACTTAACAATATCAGGCGGTAATTATCATTGTCCAGTGATTTAAGTGCATTGATTTGAACGCAGACATTCCATGTCACATCTGTATTCAGGTAAAATGATATTGTTATTTTACAATAAAGTTTTGTACATACTTACCTGGCAGATACAGGCGGTCCCCGGGTTACGACGGGGGTTCCGTTCTTAAGACGCGTCGTAACCCGAAAATCGTCGTAAGCCGGAACGACGTTCTTGAAAACATGTCCACAGGGAAAATTTCACTACTAATTTGCAATTTTTCTTAGGGCCGTATCTCTAAAATTATCACTAATTTACTTTTTTCATGTGCAACACTGTGTATTCACAAATTACTGTATATTTTCATTAAAATACAAGAGAGAGAGAGAGAGAGAGAGAGAGAGAGAGAGAGAGAGAGAGAGAGAGAGAGAGAGAAATAACTCCTTACGGTTTCAGTAGATTGAAATGAATGTCTGTAGGCAACTTTTTCCCCCTCCCATAAATACATATATTTCTCCAGAGAAGAGAGAAAGAGAGGACTGTGCAATTATGTTTGTCTGTCTATCAATTCTTTTGCTGAGAGCGAGAGAGATAAAAGGAAGAAATAGAAACACCAAATGTATGACAAGTATCTTGTGGAGAGAGAGAGAGAGAGAGAGTTGTCCTTACAGTATTTAAAAGAGAGAAATCGAATGATTATTGTATTTAAAATACTCAGATATGAATTTTGTACTTATAGTATTATTATTGGAAAATATTAATGATAAACTTATTACATACACGTCCATGAAAATGATCTCATCTCAGTAAGAGAGAGAGAGAGAGAAAGAGAGAGATTACATAAAACCATTAAATTCGTTGACCATTGTATGGCATTGTTAAGCTCGAGTGTCACTCGAGTTGAGGTGGGGAAATTGATACAGAAAAAGACAAAGGGAAGAATTTTCTTTTGAAATTAGTTATCGTATTATTACTACTTCTATTATCATTATTATTATTATTTGAAAATATAATAAACACGTGCATCTACCATAAAAATTCTCTCATCTCAGTAAGAAAGAGGAATTATCCTTACAAGTGAAATGGAAAGGTCATTTTCATCTCTTTAAAATACGACCATTATGAATTTTGTAATTAAAGTTTTATTATTATTATTATTATTAAATAACTGAAATTATCAATAAACATTTTACATACTAGTACCATAAAATTCTTTCATCTCGGTAAAAGAGAGAGAGAGAGAGAGAGAAAGAGAGTGTTTTATCTCTCTCTGTTCTCTCAAAAAATACTTATAGCGCTTCCAGCGAAAGAGAGGGAGGGAGTTAACATTATGACCCATTATTATCTTGTGTGGCAAAAGGAGAGAGAGAGAGAGAGAGAGAGAGCAGAGAGAGAGAGTAGAGAGAGAGAGAGAGAGAGAGAGATAGAGAAGAGAGAGAGAGAGAGAGAGAGTTAGGAGGAGAGAGTTTTTTAACCTTAATTAAAAGTGACATGGATAGATTAGTACGTATTGTATTTCTTTAAAATACTATCACATATGAATTTTGTAATTACAGTTATTATTATTATTATTATTATTATTATTATTTGAAAGTACATGTATTAAAAACAAATAGTACAAGTACGTACATAAAAGTCTCGGTAAATGAGAGAGAGAGATAGAGGGGGGGAAATGTCAGGACCACGTGATTGCAACACTGCAGCTCTTCTCAAACCCCCTCCTGGCTGTCACACCCCAAATTTTCCCCCTCCTGGCTGTCACAGAACTTGATATATCTGACAGTTTTAGTACCTGAATCTCGAGAAAAGGTTACTGGAAGTTACTTGAAGAAGACTGGGATTTCCTTCATTCTTCCATAATTTTTTAAATATAAGCTAAAATCTTACTAATTCACTATGGTATTTTCTTTAATGAATTGATATTATTGCTGTATAAATTAATATTAATATTTGAAAATAGTAAATCATTTATTTATCATACTAAAAAACATACATCTTTGTAGTATAGAGAGAGAGAGAGAGAGAGAGAGAGAGAGAGAGAGAGAGAGAGAGAATTATAGTGATTATTTCATTGGAAAATACAAAGAGAGAGATGAGAGAGAGAGCGAGAGAGAGAGACAGAGAGAGAGAGAAGAGAAAGAGAGAGAGAGAGACTGTGCTAAACTATAAAGGATTCTTATCTTATCATAGTATGTGTTTTTTAAAAGCGTCGTAAACTCGGAGCGTCGGAAGCGTCAGCGTCGTAACCTCGGAACAAGCGTCATAACCCAGGGCGGATTTTTCAATGAATATTTAAGAAAAAGCGTCGTAACCTCGGAACGTCGTAAGCCGGACCCGTCGTAACCCGGGGACCGCCTGTATATACTTAGCTTACGTCTCTGACGTCACGACAGAATTCAAAACTCGCGGCAAATGCGACAGGTAGGTCAGGTGATCTACCCCACCCGCCGCTGGGTGGCAGGTGTATGAACCAATCCCCCTTTCCAGTCATAATTTTTCTTCCACCTGTCTCCTGAGGGGAGGCTGGGAGGGCCATCAATCGTATATATCTGCCAGGTAAGTACGTACAAAACTTTATTGTAAAATAACAATATCATTTTTGTACATGAACTTTCCTGCCAGATATATACTTAGCTGATTGACACCCTTGGTGGAGGGAAAGAGACAGAGCTAACAAGGAAAAAGGGGAAACAACATCTGTTGTAGGATACTAACAAACCTTGGTTCTTACCTGATAAGGCTGAAGACTTCATAGTTACTGTCTATTAGTCTGCAAAGCCTGAAGAGCTACAGCGAGGGCGTGACCTACAGCTGAAAAGACTCTTTGGGTCTACCGAAGGGATTTGATATCCGGTTACTCAGTAGAATCCAAGTCGGATCATGTCAATGGGGATTCGCCCTCTTAAATGACAGAGCCTGACCACTACCAATGCAGGGAGCTCTAGCACAAGCAGATCACCTAACCATTCTAATGTTAGCAATACGAATAGAAAGAGATGCCTACCCGCATCCTCTTTCACACCATAAAAACACAATACAAACAATAGGGGAAAAAATTTACAAAGGATATGCTTCAGCTCCCTGCCCCAGCACCGAATACCACCGATACATACGGGCCTAACGCGAAGCAATTATCGTAAGTAATCTTGACGTCTCTAAGGTAGTGGTTCGCGAATACTGAATTGCATCTCCAGAATGTTGCTTTCATCAGATTCTGGAGTGACATATTCTTGTTGAAAGCCAAGGACGTAGCAATGGCTCTTACCTCGTGAGCCTTGACTTTCAAAAAGCTTGAACTGATCCTCACCGCAAGCCAAATGTGCTTCCTTCACGAGGCTTCTAATAAAGAAGGACAAAGCATTTTTAGACAATGGTCTACTGGGATCCTTTACAGAGCACCAAAGTCTGTCCTTAATGCCCTTAAGAGACTTCTTCCGCTGGAGGTAGTATCTTAAAGTCCTCACAGGGCAAAGAGTTCTTTCCGGCTCTTCCCCTACCAGGGGAGCTAAGCCTGGAACCTCAAAACTCCTTGGCCAAGGATTTGAGGGGTTCTCGTTCTTAGCTAGAAAAGAAGGAAGGAAGGAACAAATCACGGAATCTCCTTTGAAACCTACCCTTCCTTCTAGAGCATGAAGCTCGCTAACTCTCTTGACAGATGCTAAAGCCAAAAGAAACAGAGCCTTCTTTGTAAGATCCTTGAAAGAAGATGACTGGGGTGGTTCGAACTTCGAGGACCTCAGGAAACGAAGAACCACATCCAGATTCCAGCTCGGAATTTGAGACGAGGGTTTCTTGCAAGTTTCGAAAGATCTTAGCAGATCATGTAGATCTTTGTTGTTGGAGATATCTAAGTTCCTGTGCTTAAACACAGCTGCTAACATGCTCCGATATCCTTTGATGGTCGAAACTGCAAGACCGCATTTTTCCCTGAGAAAAACCAGGAAATCTGCGATTTGGGTCACAGAGGTACTGGAAGAGGAAAGCTTCTGGTTTCTGCACCAAGGGTGAAAGACGTCCCACTTCGACTGGTAGACTCTAAGGGTAGAGGGCCTTCTAGCTGAGGCGATAGCCTTCGCTGCCTTAGCTGAAAACCCCTTCGCTCTGACAAGACTTTTGACAGTCGAAAGCCAGTCAGATTGAGAGCGGGGAGGTTTTTGTGATACCTGTCGAAGTGGGGTTGTCTGAGCAGATCTACTCTTTGTGGAAGAGCTCTTGGAGAGTCCACCAGCCATTCCAGTACCTCTGTGAACCAATCTTGGGCCGGCCAGAATGGAGCTACCAGCGTCATCCTTGTCGCTTCCGAGGCCGCAAACTTTCTGAGTGTTTGACTCAGAATCTTGAATGGAGGAAAGGCATAGACGTCCAGACCTCTCCAGTCTAAAAGGAAAGCATCGACTGACACTGCTCCTGGGTCTGAGATCGGGGAGCAGTAGAGGTTTATTCTCTTGTTCTTTGCTGTCGCAAATAGGTCGATATGAGGTCTGCCCCATAACCTCCACAGGTCTTGGCAAACTTCTGAGTGCAGAGTCCACTCCGAGGGGAGCACTTGATTCCTCCTGCTCAGGAGATCGGCCCTGACATTCCTTTCTCCCTGTACAAACCTGGTGAAGAGAACGATCTTCCTTGCCTGAGACCACAACAGCAAGTCCTTCGCTGTTTCGTACAGGGAGAAGGAGGGTGTCCCCCCCTGCTTTCTTATGTAAGCCAAGGCTGTGGTGTTGTCCGAGTTGACCTGAACTATAGCATTTCGGACGTGGGGCTCGAAGGCTTTTAACGCCAACCACACTGCCATCAACTCTTTGTTGTTGATGTGCCAGGACACCTGTTCCCCCTCCCAGGTGCCTGACACTCTCATAGACCCTAGGGTCGCACCCCAACCCGTCTCCGACGCGTCGGAAAACAATACTTGGTTCGGGTTTGGCATGTACAGAGACAGACCTTCTGCAAATCGGAGAGGGTCTGCCCACCACAGAAGGTCCTTCTTGATTCCTTTTGATATCATAAAGGAGAATTCCAGATCTAGAGAGAGACACCTCCAATTCCGGTAAAGGAAGAATTGGAGAGGTCTGAGATGCAACCTTCCTAGAGAAACGAATTGCTCCAGCGAGGAAAGTGTCCCCAACAGACTCATCCACTCCCTCGCTGTGCATGCATCTTTCTCTAGGAAGGTCGTTAGTTTCTCTTGGCAACGAGCAATCCTCTCTGGTGACGGATATGCCAGAAAATCCGGAGAAACCATCCGAATCCCCAGATATATCAGCTCTTGACTGGGGATTAATTGTGACTTCTGGAAGTTCACCAGAAGCCCCAACGAACTTGCTAAAGTAAGTGTCTTTTGTAGGTCCTCCAGACATCGTTCTTGTGAGCTTGCTCTGATCAGCCAATCGTCTAGATAGAGAGACAGCCTCACTCCCTCCAAATGTAGCCACTGCGCTACATTCTTCATTAAACCCGTTGAAAAACTTGAGGGGCTGTCGAAAGGCCGAAGCACAAGGCCCTGAATTGGAAGATCTTCCCTCCCATCATGAATCTCAGAAACTTCTGTGAAGAAGGATGGATAGGCACATGGAAGTAAGCGTCCTGAAGATCTAGGGACACCATCCAGTCCCCTGGACGAAGAGTCGCCAACACTGAAGAAGTTGTCTCCATGGCGAACTTCCTTTTTTCTACGAAGACATTCAGGGCGCTTACATCCAGAACCGGTCTCCATCCTCCTGAGCTCTTGGGAACTAGGAACAGTCTGTTGTAAAAACCCGCAGAATGAGGATCTTTCACTAGTTCTATCGCCTCCTTCTCCAGCATAAGATCTACTGCTAGAGAGAGGGCTTGATTCATGATGGGGTCCTTGTACTTGGCTACTAACTCCCTCGGAGTCGTCGTCAACGGAGGTCTTGATAAGAAGGGAATGAGGTAGCCTTTGCGGACAATCGAGAGTGACCAGTTGTCCACCCCTTTCTGGGCCCAGACGTCGGCAAACTTCAGAAGTCTGGCACCCACTGATGTCTGGAGAACTTGAATACTACTTCTTCCATCTGATGGATCTAGAGAAGGTCTTCCCTCGTTTAGCGGGTCTAGATCCTCTAGAGGAAGAAGCTCTGGCAGGAGGGACTCCTCGAAAGGGCTCCTGCCTAACTGGAATCTCTCTCTTGGTTTTAGCCTGGAAAGAAGAGTGAGGCTTCCTGGTAGACTGGGCTAGCATGTCCTGTGTAGCCTTAGCTGAAAGGGCACAAGAAACATCCTGAATGATCTTCTTAGGGAAGAGTTGAGGAGAGAGCTGAGAATACAGGAGAGAGGCTCTCTGAGCATGAGATACTGATTTCGTCAGGAACGAACAGTAAACAGATCTTTTCTTGATTACTCCCGCTCCGAAAAGGGAAGCTACTTCACTCGATCCATCTCTCACTGCCTTATCCATACATGTGAGAACACTGATAAGATCCTCAGGTGAAATGGAATCCGGGGTCTGCGTCTTCTTGGCCAAAACGCCCAAAGACCAGTCTAGGAAGTTAAATACCTCCAGGACTCGGAACATTCCCTTCAACAGGTGGTCAAGCTCATTCATCCTCCATGTCGTCTTAGCAGACATGAGGGCAGAGCGTCGAGAGGAATCCACCAGTGAAGAGAAGTCCGAGTCTGCCGAGGAGGGAAGAACGAGGCCCAAGGGTTTCTCCCGATTCATACCAGAATCCTAGTTTTCCAGTTAGCTTAGAGGATAAAGAGAACACGTCTTCCCTTTCTCTTCCTTCGAAAGAAGCCACTCACCAAAACCTCTAAGCGCCTTCTTCATAGAGATTGCAGGCTTCATCCTGACACAGGATGAAACCTTCGAAGTTTTCGAGGTCGAAAATAACGATAGAGGCGAGGGCGGGGCGACAGGAGAAAGGGCGTCTCCGAATTCCTGAAGCAACAGGTCCATCAAACGCTTGTATGAAGAAACGGAGGAATCTTTAGGAATTTCTTCTTCCGAGGGATCCTGTTCTTCTTCCGCCGAAGATCCTTCACGATCCTTACGATGATAGGCTGTCTTGTCCTCAGCCGACAGTCCATCCTTGGAAGAACGTCTGGAAGAACTCTGACATCTAACCGGGGAAGTCATAACTTCCGTTGAGATTCTGCCTGAAAACTCCTTCTTGTCAGGATGAGGGCGTATTCTAGGCTCTTGGCGCCTAACGAACGCAGGGCGAAAATCTGGCGAAGAGCGCCTATTAGGCAAAAAGCGTCTATCAGGCTCCTGGCGCCTGTCTAAAGGAGAGCGGCTGCCTGGCGAAGAGCGCCTGTCATGCGGGAAGCGATTATCAGGCTCTTGGCGCCTGCTGCGAGGAGAGCAAATCTCTGGCGACGAGCGCCTACCAGGAGAGAAGCGTCTGACAGATTCCCGGCGCCTAACTCGAGGAGAGCGAAAAACTCAGGAGAAGAGCGCCTTGTAGGAGAAGAGCGCCTACCAGGCTCTTGGTGCCTGCTAAGCGAATGGCGGCTGACAGGAGAAGAGCGCCTGTCTACCAAAGGGCGTCTGGTCACAGGAGAGCGGAAGCCTGAAGGAGAGCGACTACCATGAGAAAAACGCCTACCAGGCTCCTGGCGTCTGCCAGCGGGAGAGATCCTGTCTCGAGACGAGCGCCTGTCAGGAGAGGCTCGTCTACGGGAAGCATGCCCCTTGTCCGACAGAGAAACGATGTCCGCAGGAGAGCGCCTGTCCGTTGAAGAGCGCCTCGTACTACGATCCAATCCTGGAGAGAGGGCGGTTACTGACGAATAGCGTAAACCTGGAGAAGAGCGCCTGCTGGACTTCTTTACCGGGAGCGAGACGTCCTTCCTACGACAAGAAGTCACAATCAAAGAGTCAGCCAGAGCCGTAATCTGCGCCTGCATACTAGCCAAAACACGTGTAGGAGATTTAACAAAGTCCTTCACGGGAGACGCAGCTCGATCCTTACTAGGAGAGCGAATCTCCAAAGAAATCCTCGGTTTCTTCACATCCAATCCAAGATCTTCCGAAAAAACTTCAGGGCTGGAGGGGAGAGCGGAAGAAGCCTGCCAGGCTCTCTTCGACGGCCAAGAAGCTTCCGAGGAGCTCCAACCACGCTTGGGCGAAGGAGAAGGCGAAGACGAGAAGCATTGCCGTAAGACTTCTCTCTTGGCGCGATCCAAGGTAGCCTGGGAGCGAACATCAGGCGCTACCGAGGGGACGCCTGACCGGTGGTTCTCCCTAAACCTTCCTGCGGCTTTCGACTTTCCTCCTCCACTGGGTCTGGGAGTCTGGAAGAGGTCTAGGCCTAGAAGCATTAGGGAGCCGATCAGACGCACCCTCCACTGCACTGGGATCACTGCACAAATTACTATCACTCTTACCTTCTAGCACTTTAATTTTCAGCTCCATGCTGCGAATAGTGGCTCTCATAGTGTCCACCTCCGAAGGCGCATCTTCGGGTTCGATGCAGGAAGCAGGGGCTGAAACTGGTAAAGGCGCTACGTCTACAACAGGGTTATCAACTTCAAACTCGCTAGCGCGAGACCTACTAGAACTCCTAGATGAAGCTTTCCTAACCTTGTCCTTCTCAAGCTTTCTTACATAAGAAGAAAGCGCCTTCCATTCTTCTTCATTCAATTTACCACATTCATTACAAGGGTTAATAAATGAGCAGTCATTCCCCCTACACCTCATGCATACTGTGTGAGGGTTTACCGCAGCTTTCGGTAGCCTCACCTTACAATCGCTAACAGAACAAACTCTGAACATAGTTGATTTCTTAATTTCTAAATCAGACATAATTAAATTCCAAGAATAATCAAAAGAATAATCAAAAACTGGTCCACAAATCGCAAATGCCAAGCCAAGGAGCAGGTACTTCACCAAAAGTCCGATGAAACAATCCAGGGCGAAAACGAGTAATAATCCAAAATCGAGAGGTATCGACAACAGATGTAGTCGACACCGGCGACAGAAAAATTATGACTGGAAAGGGGGATTGGTTCATACACCTGCCACCCAGCGGCGGGTGGGGTAGATCACCTGACCTACCTGTCGCATTTGCCGCGAGTTTTGAATTCTGTCGTGACGTCAGAGACGTAAGGTAAGTATATATCTGGCAGGAAAGTTCATGTACAAAACCTCATTTACGA
Source organism: Macrobrachium nipponense (assembly GCF_015104395.2). NCBI lineage: Eukaryota > Metazoa > Arthropoda > Malacostraca > Decapoda > Palaemonidae > Macrobrachium > Macrobrachium nipponense. The sequence goes on from NC_061107.1 coordinate 103,080,839, forward strand.
AACACAACACTGCAGCATCACAGAACACTCCTAACTTCATTCATATTTTCCTGTTTTTTACCATTATTAGGGAGATGTATTATGATTTTATACTACGGGAAAATATAAAATTTCTATTTAAAAATTAGCAGAATGTATTTTAATGTAATCAGTGGGCAAGGCTTGGCTGCAAAGCTAGCTGGACCCTGCTATAGTTAACCCTTAAACGCCTATTGGATGTATTTTACGTCGACAAAAATTGTCTATCAGGTGCTTAATCGACGTAAAATACGTCAACGCTAAAAAGTTTTTTTAAATATTCGCGGAAAAATAGTTATAGGCCTACTTGGCGAAAAATTTTGAATCACGCGCCTTGAGGGATGCTGGGAGTTCAAGGATCAACTTGTTGTTTTGTTTGCAACCGTTACCCAGGCACGCATGCGCGAATTTCTTTTTTCTCGCACTAAAAGGCATCAGCAACACATCTCAGAAATTATTTTGTCACTTTGACGTAATTTTTGCACCATTTTATATTAGCCGTTACATAGTTTTGTAAATGAAAATGTGTGCAATTTCATGTAGAATACAACAAAAAAATAACCCATGGTTGTAGCTTTTATCAGTTTTGAAATATTTTCATATAATTCACAAAAGTTCCCAAATTTCTACCTTCGGTCAAATTTGACTCTACCAAAATGGTCAAAAAACGCAATTGTAAGCTAAAACTCTTACATTCTAGTAATATTCAATCATTTACCTTCATTTTGCAACAAATTGGAAGTCTCCTGCTTAATATTTTGATTTATGGTAAATTTTTGAAAAAAAAACTTTTTCCTTACGTCTGCACGGTAACTCTGCCGAAAAAATCAGAAATTCTTTCGTCCGATTGTCGTAATGTTTGCACCATTTTACATTAGCCATTACAAAAAGTTTTATATATGAAAACGTGCGCAAATTCATGTAGAATACAACAAAAAAAACAACTCATGGTTGTAGCTATTAATCAGTTTTGAACATTTTTCATATAAATCACGATAAATAGAAAAAATTTGAAGGTCAACTTTAACTCGACCGAAATGGTCGAAAACTGCAATTGTAAGCTACAACACTTACAGTCTAGTAATATTCAATCAATTACCTTCAATTTGCAACAAACAAAGTCTCTAGCACAATATTTCGATTTATGGTGAATTTTTGAAAACAACTTTATTTTACGTCTGCGTGTTACGAATTCATGCATCATATTGTGAGAATATTTTCTCTGTGTTGCTTTGATCATTTTACAATGTGTTATATACCAAAATCATCACAATTTAGTGTACAATACAACAAAAAAAATAATTAACTCATTAGCTTTAACTGTTTTGCTCACAGCACGATTTGTATACAATTATATATGAAATTTTTTTCGCTCTGTCATATATTCCAATATTTATGTACGATTATGATATTTTTTTTCATTTCTGATGGTAGCATACTAAACTTCAGGCAATGACAAAAAAAAGGAGCCAAAAACGAACTCTTAATCTTGAAAACTAAGCGTGCTGTGATTTTTTGAAAAAAACTTTTTTTCCACCTTGGCGCTCACTCCTGAACGCCGCCGGCATACGGGAGACACTTTCGGAAATACCAGCTCGGCGTTTAAGGGCTAATCTTCAGGTCAGAGTGAAATACAAAGACTGACATAACAAGGATGGCTTGTCTAAAAATGTTGACGTCCACGAAACTTCTGGGAAGTGCACACTAAGATAAAAATCCGGCTTGGAAAAGGATAGCGAAGCGAAACTCCACTTTCCATGACGGTAAAAGAAAGGCTGGCATGTTGCGGGGTACAAGCTTGGTCCTTGACCAAACATCCACCCTGTATATGCATGAGTTGCCACATACCACAAATTCCTTGTTTTACATCTTTGGTTGTTTTTACCAGTTTTCTGCTAGTGCTAGAAGCTTATCTTATTGTTAAGACTGAAGGTTTGTTCCACATATGAACAAAAACACATGAAAACAATCTGAAAAGATATTCAGTGAAGCAGTGACAATATAGTAGAAAGAATTATGCTATGCAGCTTCAAAGAAAGTAAAGAGTAAGGCCCCCTTTTTTTTTAATTATGATGAAGCAGAGGTTAGGGGAGGCACAGGTGAAACTGCAGGTACAGGCACCATCAGAAAAACAGGAGTCAAACCAAGTGAAAGAACAGGAAGAAGCAGGAGCTAAAGCAAGAAATTAGAGGTATAGTCGAGTGAAAGTGGTACTCATGAATGGAGCAACAGCAAAGGAAGTCCTGGTTGGTAAGGGAAACAAAGCTGGATACAACCGAGTTTAATGAACAGTAGAAGTCTGAATGCTCTACTGCTCAAGATCAAGGGATCATACAAACAAGAGAGAAAGCCAGAATAAATTTAATTACACGAAGAAAAATGGGTAAAGAATATAATGCTGCTCAAGGTCACAGGACTGGAAATTTAAAGTGGAAAAGTCATACACACAGGTGCAGTAAAAGACTCAGATGTACACTTAGGCAGTCAATTACAGGGGAAAACTAACATACGCTGAAATGTGAAAACACATGGGGAAAGACTGATAAGATCAAATGCATCACAGAAGATGAGGCCATGAGAAAGACAGCATTAATAGGAAAGATGAAAACATGAATAGAAACCGAGCAAGGAGACAGAACAACTGGCATAACAACAACCAATGCAGTGGCGAATTCTAGTATGTACTTTCAGCGTAAAGATGGCATAGATTTGTCCTTCAAGATCAAGGATTTGAGATCATAACCTTAAAGAAATCCTATAAAAGGACTAGTGCAGAAGCAAATGAAAGTCCAACCTGAGAAAGTGGAAGAAAAGGCAGTAGGATGGATGATATAATGGAGGAAGAAATAATCACTGCAGGTAGGACCTACCACACCTCTACCAGGGATAATAGTCAAGAGGCCCTCAGATGGAGGAGATATGAAGGAAAGTGAAAATTCACACATGACAATGGTTTACAAGGTGGAGAAGATCTAGCAGCAGTAGTTGAAGGCATGAAGGAGGAAGCCTTATCCAAGGACAACCATGAATGATTCTCACAGGTGCTGCAGAACTCCCAATCCTTGTCAGCACAAATACATTGAGGATTAAAAACTAAAGGAATGTATTGCCCAAAACATCACTATGCAAACCACAAAGCCTTATCAGGACAAGGCATGGGGAAAAGTTACATGAACAGCTCCCTTAACTAATAAGGAAAGCAAAAATGATATTGTTATTATACAATAAAGTTTTATACATACTTACCTGGCAGATATATACTTAGCTATTTGACTCCGTCGTCCGACAGAAATTCGAATTTCGCGCACACGCTACCTGTAGGTCAGGTGATCTACTTACCTGCCGCTGGGTGGCAGGACTAGGAACCATCCCCATGTTCTATCATATTTTTTCTATACCGCCTGTCTCTAAGGGGAGGTAGGTGTGGGGATAATTTGTATATATCTGCCAGGTAAGTATGTATAAAACTTATTGTATAATAACAATATCATTTTTATACATTTAACTTACCTGTCAGATATATACTTAGCTGATTCACACCATTGGAGGTGGGAAAGAGACAGTTAAATATAGAATCAAACAGGAATCACAACTATCGTTGTAGGTAATAAATAAATAAAACCTTGGTTCCTACCTGTTTAGACTGAAGACTTCATGAATAGAATCCAGGAGTCTAGACAGTCTCAAGAGCCTCAGCGAGATATTGATCTATGGCTAAGAGTTCTTGTGGTTCTGCCAAAGGGGTCTTACCCGCTTACTTGGTAGATCCTGGAAGGACTACGTCAATGGGTGCTTATCCACTTACTTGACAAGACCTTATACAAGGAGCACAACATCGATCCCGATCACCTCAACCTATCCATGTTAGTTCTAAGATTGCAAGAAGTTATCCCCTAACCTCTTGCAAACGACCACAAACTCGAATCACAAACATTCGTACAGTAAAGTACAAAAATAAAAATAAAATTTAAAAAAAAAATGTTTGTACAATCTAGTCAGTAAGACGTCTCTTGATTCCCCCACTGATCCAAGCTCGGACGTCCGTGCGCCAGCAAGCATACTAATCAGCAGAAAAACCAACAACTCGTTTCTCACAAGGTAGATCTATGTACTATCAAAATTTTGAACAAATACAAATTTTCTAAGGATCGTTATGTGCTCCCAGCCCCAGCACTGTATCGGCTGATACAAAAGGACCCAGAGAGAAAAACTTTTCATAGTTACTTTAACGTCCTTGAGATAGTGCGATGCGAACACTGAATTACACCTCCAGTAAGTCGCATCCACAATGTCTTTTAAAGACATGTTCTTCTGAAATGCTAATGAAGTGGCTACGCTCTAACCCATGAGCCTTCACTCGGAGAGTCCTGAAAGTGTCTTCAGTGCAGTCATTATGAGCATCCGTAATAATGCTCCCTCACAAAGAATGCTAATGCATTTTTTGACATGGGTCTACTAGGATCCTTAAAACTGCGCACCACAGGCTTTGTTTACATCCAGTTTATGTTCATTCTTCTTCTTTAAATAGAACTTCAAAGCTCTAACCGGACATAAAGATCTTTCTAATTCCTCTCCTACTAGATTTGAAAGTCCTTTAACTTCAAAACTCTTTGGCAGGGTTTAGAGGGGTTCTCGTTCTTGGCCAGAAACAGAGTCTGGAAAGAACAAATTGCCGCATCACTCTTAAATCCTACTCGAGAATCTAGAGCGTTGTATTTCACTAATTCTCTTCGCAGTCGCTAACGACAACAAGAAAATACATTTTCTCGTTAGATCTCTAAACGACGCGTTGAGAGGAGGTTCAAACTACTAGATGATAGAAATCTCAAAACTACATCTAGGTTCCAGTTCGGAGTGCGAGGAGAAAAGGTTTTTGAGGTTTCAAAAGATCTAATAAAGATCGTGGCGTCTTTATCTTCTGCAATTCTCAAACCTCTGTTTCGAAATACGGCCCGAAAGCATACTTCGATAACCTTTAATGGTAGAAAATGATAATTTTTAAATGAAATTTTCATTTCCCTAAGGAAAATCAAGAAAATCAGCTATGTTGGTCAAAGAGGTATCGGAAGAGGACAGTTTATTCTCTTACACCATCTTCTAAATACATCCCATTTTGATGGTAGACCCGAATAGTGAAGATCTCCGGCTCTAGCAATTGCTTTTGAAGCTTTGCTTGAAAAGCCTCTCGCTCTGACAAGTCTTTCGATAGTCGAAAGGCAGTCAGAGCGAGAGCGGGGAGGTTTTGATGGTACCTCTCGAAATGGGGTTGTTTGAGAAGATCTCTCCTGTGTGGAAGAGATCTTGGGAAGTCCACTGTCCATTCCTGTACCTCTGTGAACCAATCTTGAGACGGCCAAAAGGGAGCGATGAGTGTTAGTCTCGTCCCTCTTGATGCCGCAAATTTTCTTAACACCACTCCTAACATTTTGAAGGGGGGAAAGGCGTAGGCATCTAGGCCTGACCAGTCCAGCAGGCATGGCGTCCACCGCTATCGCTCTCGGGTCTTCCACTAAGGAGCAAAAGTTCTCTATCCTTCTGGATAGGTAGGTGGCGAATAGGTCTATATGTGGACTGCCCCACAGGGACCACAGAGCTTGACACACCTGAATGTGAAGGGTCCATTCTGTGGGGAGAACTTGGTTTAACCTGCTTAGCCTGTCTGCTCTGATGTTCTTCTCTCCTTTCACGAATCTTGTGAGAAGAGTCACTTTCTTTTCTTTTGCCAATACAACAGCTCTTTGTTATATGGAACAGAGAAAGAGAGTGGGTTCCCCCTTGTTTCTTGATATAGGGCAACGCTGTGGTGTTGTCCGAGTTGACCTGTACCACTTGACCTAACAACTCTGTCTCGAAGGCTTTTAGAGCTAGAAGAACGGCATAAAGTTCTTTGGAGTTATATGCCAGTCTAGCTGATCCTTCCTCCATTGGCCTGATCTTTTGTCCCTAGAGTCGCTCCCCATCTTTCTGAAGCGTCTGAGAACAAGATTAGGTTTGGGTTCCGAACTTCTAGAGACAAGCCCTCGTTCTTTCTAAGGGAAAAATCCACCACTTCAGATGATTCTTTACTTCCAGAGGAATACTGAAAGTGTCCGAAAGTTGCCCGTTCTTCCAACTCCAAATTCTTCTTAGAAAGAATTGAAGAGGGCGAAGGTGGAGTCTTCCTAGCGAAATGAACTGTTCTAGTGAGGAAAGGGTTCCCAGAAGACTTAACCACTCCCTCAACCGAACTCCGTTCTTTCTCTAGGAAGCTCGAAATTTTCTGTAATCCCCGAGCAATCCTTTCCTGGGACGGAAAAAGCCCGAAAACCCGAGAATCCATCCGAATCCCCAAATAGACTAAGTTCTGATGGGGATCATCTGCGATTTCTCGAGGTTCACGAGTAATCCTAACGTCTTTGCTAGGTTCAAAGTAGACTGTAGGTCCTCCAAACACCGTTTCTCCGACTTGGCCCGGATTAGCCAATCGTCGAGATACATTGAGATGTTTTATCCCTTCTAAATGAAGCCATTTGGCCACGTTCCGCATCAGATACGTGAATACCTGAGGGGCGGTCGATAGGCCGAAGCACAAGGCCCTGAATTGGAAGATTTGTCCTTGAACAACAAATCTTAGATATTTTCTTGACGATGGGTGAATCGGAACATGAAAGTAAGCATCCTGAAGGTCCAGGGATACCATCCAACTCCCCTGACGTAGGGAAGACAGAACTGAAGCTGAAGTCTCCATGGAGAACTTCTTTTTCTCCACGTACCTGTTCAGGACGATTACATCTAGGACGGGTCTCCATCCCCCCGAAGCCTTTGGAACCAAGAAAAGGCGGTTGTAAAACCCCGGGGAGAAAGGATCTTGCACTAGCTCTATTGCATTTTTCTGTCCCTCATCGACACCACCGTCTGAAGGGAGAGTCTCGTTCAGTCCAGGGTCCTTGTGTCCTTGTAACTCGTCGACAAATCCTTTGGAGATGTTGCCAAAGGAGGTCTGTCTACGAAGGGAATGATGTACCCCTTCTGTAGGACAGACAGAGTCCAGGGATCTGCTTCTCTTACGGACCAGGCATCCAGAAAGTATTGAAGTCTGGCCCCTACCTGTGCTTGGAGGACATGGCTGCTATTTGCTCTTTTTTTAAAAGAAGCGGAAGGAAGACCTCCCTCGCTTGTCGAAGGGTCTTCTCTTCGAAGTTGATCAAGTTGAAGGGGCTCCACGAAAGGGCACCACTGGAGTCCGAGCCACCTTCTTCTGAGTCGTAACTGCAGTCTACTTTTCTTTGTAGATTGTACAAGAAGGTCCTGCGTAGCCTTTTCCGACAAGGATCTCGCAAACATCCTTCACTAAAGATGAAGGAAACAGATGTTCTGACAGAGGTGCGAATAATAGAGCGGACCTCTGAGAAGGAGAAACTCCTTTCGTCAGAAAGGAACTGTAAAGAGATCTTTTCTTTAACATTCCAGATCCAAAAACGAGCCGCCAACTCACCAGAACCATCTTGCACAGCCTTATCCATGCAAGATAGGACACTGTGCAAAGTTTCTGGATCTAGAAAATCTGGCTCACTCGTCTTTCTTAGCCAGCACCCAAGAGACCAATCCAAGAAGTTGAACACCTCTAAGACGTGAAAAATTCCCTTAAGGTGCTGATCTAATTCCGACATACTCCAGGACGCCTTTGCTGAATTGAGAGACTGTCTTTCTCACAGACTCTACAAGACTCGAGAAATCTGAATCTGCCGACGAAGGGAGCATCAATCCCATCGCCTCTTCTGTCTTATACCAAATGCCTCTTTTCCCCGTCAGTTTGGAGGGAGGAGAGCAATAAAACCGTTCTCAAAGTTTCCTTTTTTGATAAAAGCCACGAATCTAAAGACTGGAGGCTTTCTTCATTGAGATCGCCGGTTTCATCTTAAGAAAGCCGAGGATCTCGGGGTTTTTGTGCTCGAAAACAGAGATCTCGGCGAAGGAGGAGCTGCAGACTAAGAGAATCCGCAAACTCTTCTAGAAGTAACGAGGCTAAAACTTTATAATTGGAAAGTCCCTCGTTAGTTGAAACTTCTTCCTCAGAAATCTCTTCAAGTTCCAGGTTAGAAGGAGATCGCTCTTTCCTGAACGATTCTCGTAGTAGCCATCTTGCTTGGTGAGACGTACCCGCGTGAAGTCACAATAATCAACAGATATCACAAGTTTAACATACGACTAGAATTTGAGAAATATCTAGAAGTGTTCGTGAACTATCGGTGATAAGATTAGTGTGAAAATAGTAGGATAAAGCGTCTTCTAAGTTAGTTTATCAAGTGTAATACTATAAATCAGAACAAGATGGCAGTAAGTTCCAACTGCGGGAAAAGGTGGCGTAATTTGGCGTGTTTAGCAGATTCGCAATACGATGAGGTAGCAGGAAGGGAACGGCATTTCTCATCTATGAAATCAGCAACAGTCCTAACCAAAAAGATACAAAAGCATTCATAGATATATTAGAAGGATATAATCCTTCAAACTGGAACAAATCTAATGAAAACATCTTGAAAATAATTGAAGAAGTTCCAAATAAAAAAATCCAAGCTGGTCAAGAGACTCATAAAGAAAATATACATAAACCAACATATTCCGACAAAGAAAATGAATAAGGTGAATCTTGTGAATATACTAATGATGCATTAGGAAAAAGAATGCCAAAAGCATGCAAACTGTGTAAGGTTTGGTATAGCATAGTCAATCCACAAAACCTAATCAGAAAATGTGCTGCATGCAACATTCCGACCCATCCACAGTGTGCTGAGGTAATACAAGATTTGAGAAAAGATACAAGAATTTTTTGTTCAACATGTCTATCATGGATAGACAATGTTATTAAATCAAGATTGAACGTACCAAATAGTTGAGATGAAGAAGAAGAGGAAGAGGAGAAGAAGAAAGAAAAAGAAAAAGAAGAAGAGGAAAACGGAAGAAAAGTAAACAAAAATGAATGACAGAAAAAAACTAAGGAAAACAAAGAACAAGATAAAAGTATGGATGCAGAGATACTCATTGATACTACATATGAGGCAATAAAGCAGCATACCTACGAAGAAATAAATTACGATATGACAACAGAAAAGCAAATCCCGAAGAGGCTCTACCCAGATCTATACAATGACGGGAAAGAGGAAAAAATAGACAAGAAAGACAAAATCTGCAACCTTTTGAAAAGAGGGAATTGCAGATTTGGAGAAAGATGTTACTACAAACATCCTAAGATATGTCAAAACTATGAAATATATGGTAAATGTGCATACTTAGATGGATATGGGGATGATTGCAGAGATCTGCATCCAAAAATAGTAAAAACCTAAAAGAAGGAAAAGGATGTAAGTTCGACAAAAAATGCAAATATATGCACCCTGTAGCCATGAATCATAATCAAATAAATAACCAACCAAGTAATAAAATCCAAAATAAGAAAGAAACAAAATAAAGAGAGAAATCAAGAATATCAGGTAAAAGAGAAAAGCAAACCACAATGAAAGATATGCAGAGATCCTGTCAGCAAAAAATTTTCAAAGCATCAGCTCCGAAATTCTACTCAAGAGATAATAACTGTATTTATTATGCAAGAGGATATTGCAGAAACGGAGAAAATTGCAGATTCAGACACAAAATTAATAATTATGATGAAGGAAGATCAAATATATGGAAAAGTTGGATTTTTTAATGTCAGAATTTCTGGAAATGAAAAAAAGAACAACATACCAGAACAGGAAAGAGACATGGGAAAATCCTTATTACTATCAGTATTAAATGAAGGAGAAAACACGCAAACCATCATAGTGATGAATGCGCAGGGTTTAGTTACGAGTAACTCAAAAAGAAAAATAGAGTACTTAGAAGAACTAACCCAAAATGAAAAGAAAATAGATAAATAATGAATATAAGTGAAACCTGGTATTCCAAGAGACGGGAATGATGATCAAATAAAAGGGTTCCAAACTTATAGATCAGATAGAAAAAATAGGAATCAAGGGGGAACCGCAATATATGGGAAAGACAAAAAACAAGGAAAAATATATGAGAAATATAGTAACTCAGAATGTGAACTAATAGCGGTAGAATTTGAATCTGAAAAAATTGATGAACATAGTAATATATAGACCTCCTAATACTAAAGAGTTTGACTTAATAATTGAAAAATTGGATGATATATGTAGAAATCACAAGGACTGGACTATTCTCCTATCTGGTGACTTCAACTTTCCTTTCGTAGAATGGAAAAGAACGAATAGGAGATTGTGGTTGTACTTATACATATAAAAAAGAGAGTAATAGTAGTGCAGAAGATAAGAGGCAATTTGAAAAGCTATTAGATATGCTACTAGAATACAACATTCAACAAATAAATCACCTGCCAACAAGAAAGGAAAATACTTTAGACCTAGTATTTGTGAACGAGATGAATTATGTTAAAGAAATAATAGTTTATAATGCGAGTATTTCAGACCATAATGTCATAGAATTAACAGTTCATTCCAAAGCAAGTGAAAATAGAGATAAGCAAGAAATGAAAAAGTGGGAAGGATATGGAAAATACAACTTCTACAGTAAAAAAGTATAAAATAAATGTCAGAAATTAATGAAGAATTAAACAAAGATTGGGATAACATTTTCGTAAGTGATGACATAAGGGTAAATACGGAGATATTATATAAAATATTGGAGATAATAGTGGAAAAATATATACCGAAGAAGAAAAGTAAACATCATTCATGCATACCAAGAGACAGAAGGATCTTGTTCCAGAAAATCAGAAAGTGGAAAAAAGGTCTTGCAAAAGAAAAAATGCATGGAAAGTTATAGAACTAAAAAGTAAGATAGAAAATGCAGAACAAAAGATTATACAATCAAAAGAAAATGAAAAACGGGACTTGGAAGAAAAAACCCTATTAAATATCAGCAAAACCCCAAAACTATTATACTCATATGCGAAGAAGATGAATAAAAGAAGAATAGAAATAGGCCCTCTGAGAATTGAAGGGAGATTAACGAATGAAAAAAAGGAAATTTGCAACATACTGGCAGAACGATATAAGAGAGAATTCACCCCTAGAATAGATAATGAAGATAATGATATAGAAGTAAGGGATGAAAATTAGTGAATATTTAGCTGACATAGATATAATGAAGCTGATATTGTGCAGGCTATTAATGAAATTAAAAATGGAGCTGCTGCAGGGCCTGATGGAATTCCTGCTATTTTGTTAAAGAAAGTAGTTCATTCTATCGCAAAGCCACTTGCAATATTATTAAGACAAAGTGTAGATACAGGCAAGATATATGATGAGCACAAATTAGCATATATTACCCCTACTTTCAAAAGTGGATCAAGACTAGAGGCAAGTAATTATAGGCCTGTGAGTCTAACATCACATATTATGAAAGTGTATGAAAGGGTAATGAAGAAAAATATTATGAAACATTTAATAAAAAATAATTTGTTTAATAAAGGACAACATGGTGTCGTACCCGGAAAAAGTACACAAACCCAACTGTTAGTCCACCGTGAAAACATATTCAAAAATATGAAAAGCGGAAATGAAACAGATGTGGTTTATTTAGACTTTGCAAAAGCTTTTGATAAAGTAGACCATAATATATTGGCGAAGAAAATTAGAAAACACAATATCGTGGATAAAGTAGGAAGATGGTTAAAAGAATTTTTACACAACAGAAAACAGATAGTTATTGCAAACGACGAGAATCGGATGAAGCCAAGGTAATATCCGGTGTGCCGCAAGGTACGGTGTTAGCTGCAATACTGTTTGTTATTATGATTGAAGACATAGACAATAATGTTAAGGATTCGGTAGTGAGTAGTTTCGCAGATGACACAAGAATAAGTAGAGAAATTACTTGTGATGAAGATAGGAACGCTCTACAAAGAGACCTTAACAAAGTATATGATTGGGCAGAGGTAAATAGGATGGTATTTAACTCTGATAAATTTGAATCAATAAATTATGGAGAACAGAGAAAGAAAGCTATATGCATATAAGGGACCTAATAATGAGACCATCACAAATAAGGGAAAGCAGTTAAAGACCTTGGTGTGATGATGAATAGGAAACAATGTAATGCAATGATCAAATAGCAACTCTGTTGGCAAAATGTAAAGCAAAAATGGGAATGTTGTTACGGCACTTCAAAACAAGAAAAGCTGAACACATGATTATGCTTTATAAAACATATGTTCGTAGTCCACTTGAATATTGCAATATGATATGGTACCCACACTATCAAAAGGATATTGCACAAATAGAGAGTGTACAAAGGTCCTTTACAGCTAGAATAGAAGAAGTTAAGGACCTAGACTACTGGAAAGAAAGACTACAATTCTTAAAATTATATAGTCTAGAAAGGAGAGAGAACGCTACATGATAATTCAGGCATGGAAACAGATAGAAGGAATAGCAGAAAATATCATGGAACTAAAAATATCAGAAAGAGCAAGCAGAGGTAGATTAATAGTGCCCAAAACTATACCAGGAAAAATAAGGAAAGCACACGCGGACATTAATCCACTACGCACCAGCATCGATAATGCAGCGTCTATTCAATGCGTTGCCAGCTCATCTGAGGAATATATCAGGAGTGAGCGTAGATGATGTTTAAGAATAAGCTCGACAAATATCTAAACTGCATCCCAGACCATCCAAGATTGGAAGATGCAAATATACCGGAAGATGTACTAGCAACTCTCTGGTAGACATTAGAGGTGCCTCACACTGAGGGACCTGGGGCAACCCGAACAAGATGTAAGGTCTGTAAGGTAAGGTCAGGAGAAGCCGCTCCAGGAGAAAAGTTTGTAGTAGGTGAAGGACTACGAACAATACCGTCCCCATAACTAGTAGAGGCCTCACGTCTAGAAGAAGCCTCGCGTCTGGGAGGCGTTACGCTTCTGGCTGGCGTCTTGCGACTTGCAGCGTCCTCGCGTTTACCTGGCGCCTCTCTCCTGGGAGGCGTCACGCCTCTGGATGACGTCTCGCGCCTTGGAGCGTCCTCGCGCTTGCCTCGCACCTCTCTTCTGAGAGGCGTCACGCTTCTAGTTGACGTCTCGCGCCTCGAAGCGTCCTGGCGCTTGCCTAGCGCCTCGCTCCTGGGAGGCGTCCTGCTTCTGGCTGGCGTCAACCGCTTTGGAGCGTCCTCGCGCTTGCCTGACGACTCTCTCCTGAGAGGCGTCACGCTTCTTGTTGACGTCTCGCGCCTCGAAGCGTCCTGGCGCTTGCCTCGCGCCTCGCTCCTGGGAGGCGTCATGCTTCTGGCTGGCGTCAACCGCTTTGGAGCGTCCTGACGCTTGCCTGGCGACTCTCTCCTGAGAGGCGTCCTGCTTCTTGTTGACGTCTCGCGCCTCGTAGCGTCCTGGCGCTTGCCTGGCGCCTCGCTCCTGGGAGGCGTCCTGCTTCTGGTTGGCGTGACGCGCCTATCTTGACGCTCGCGCCTACTTGGCGCCTCGATACACACTGGCGTCTCGCGTCTGGTTGACGTCTCGCGCTTGGAATGCTCGACGCGCCTGACTGGCGACTCGCGTCTATAAAGCGCTTCGCGCCTGGCTGACGTTTCACGTCTAGCAAACTCGACGCTCTTGTCTGGCGTCTCGTGCCTGCGTTTGACAGGAGAACGGATCCTGCTCGGCCTATGCAAGGCTGATGAATCCGATTCCAAATCAGAGGAAGACAAAATACTATGGCGAGTCTGAACCCTTGATAGCCTAGACTTCTTAATAGGCAGGAAATCGTCTTTCCTTCTGGGAGGGTCTTTTATACAGAACTCCCACACGAGAGTGATGGAATCCTGCATAGTGCGAAGGATTCTTTTAGTCTCTTCATTATTGTCTACCCTCGGTTGTTTAATTACTGAATGGTCCTCCTCTTGAAAACGCTCAGGACTAGAAGTAATCCTGGGTTCATCCAAACGTCTTTTAAGGGGGCGAGAAAGATCCGCCGATCTCCAACCTCTTTTAGGTGAGGAATTCTCCGAGGAGGAGAAACACCTCACGCAGAACGCTTTTTCTGTAGCGTTCTCTGGCATTCTGTGGCAATACAGAAAATGCCGAAGGGACGTCTGACTGTTGGGGATCCTCCACAAACCTCCTTACGGCTTTCGACATTCCTTCTCCTCTGGGCTTGGGAGTTTGAAAGAGGTCTAGGCCTGGGAGCGTTGTGGAGACAATCAGACGCCCCCTCCACTGCACTGGGGACACTTATATCACTATCCACAGCACTATAATCACACTGCTTACCTTCATAGGCCGCCATTTTGGTTTCCATTTTCCGAAGGGCGGCTTTAAGATTCGCAATCTCCAGATGCCGAATCTGTGTTCGTTCTAATAAAGGAGCAGGTACATTAGATGGGGCAGTAAAAGGAGAAGAGGGTATAATATTACTGATAACCCTGCTAGAAACTAGATAAAGGTTTGGAAGAAGACCTCCTCACCCTGTCTCTTTAACTTCTTCAAGTATGAGGTTAGAGATTTCCATTCTTCCGCACTCAAATCCTTGCATTCATTACAAGTATTACCAAAAGAACATTCATACATCCTGCATTTCTTGCAAATAGTATGAGGATCAATCGATGCCTTCGGCATCCTAACTTTACAACCCACATTCACACACATTCTCACCACATTTCCAGAATCAGACATCATGTTGAACAATCCAAATCAAATTCCAAAAACGGTCCACAATCGCGTATGCCAGTACAATCAATGCAAATACGTCACCGAGAAGTCCAAACGAAGATCAATTGCGATGCAAAATACGAATCCAGCCGGAGATACCCACAACGATGTTGCCAGTATGGCCGACAGAAAAAATATGATAGAACATGGGGATGGTTCCTAGTCCTGCCACCCAGCGGCAGGTAAGTAGATCACCTGACCTACAGGTAGCGTGTGCGCGAAATTCGAATTTCTGTCGGACGACGGAGTCAAATAGCTAAGTATATATCTGCCAGGTAAGTTAAATGTATAAAACCTCAATTTGGAATTACTAAACGTACAAGGTTATCAACCACAAAGCAGCCAAAAAACACAAAACTATGCTGACAGTAGTTACAGAACTGAGTGAAGAAAACCTGCAGAACTGGTTACTGGGCAAAAGTAACAGTGAAAACTCACTCTGTATTACATGCACTACACACACATGATGACAATGAAATGTAAATATTACACTAAAAATGAAACCCAGTCAAATGTACACCACTAAATGTAAGCGAAACACTGGTAAGTCCTGGAACAAAGAGGAACATATCTAACCACTAATGTGCACAGAAGCATGAGTATTAACAAAAAATATCCACATTAATATTAATAAAATATCCACAAGGAACAGGAAGTTGACTAAAGAAGCATGCATGAATTGTTTTTATTTGAAATGCTTTACTTCATGAACACAGATCATTCCACTGAGTTTAAATGATTAAATGGTTTGTATGAACATGCAAGCCTTCAAGCTCTGGCTGAGGACAGACACAAAAAGATAGATGTATATACAGGGAAAAGAGAAACACGCTCAAAAGGCAAGTAGCAAGCAAAGTAAAGGAATTAAGAAGCATATAATCAAAATCTCAACACAGCAGAGAAAGAAAAGAAATATTCAGGATAGCAAAGTGGCTAAGGAAAACTAGAAGTAAGAATGGCAAAGAATATACAAAAGCAGAACTATGGAGAAATTAAAGCTGACAACGAAGATAAGGGTCAGTATTCCGCATGGAAAAATCTAAGGACCATCTGGAATGACAAGTGAACTGCAATGCAGAAACTATGGAGGAATAAGACTGCCAAGCTATGAAAATATTGAAAAAAAAAATGACTCCCAAGGAAGGGCTTAAAAATATTTAAACAATCATTGTCATTCTGACCTTACAATGAACCAAGCAAAATAAGTCCCATACAATGGTGAAGATTATACCACATATTTGTGGTTCTTGGGAATGCATTTGACAAATACTTAACGAGCATCATGAAGGCAGAGTGTAACTAAATGACTCAATCAGCAAGTGCCATACTTTACCATAGCACTAGATCTATAGTGAAGACAGTAGCATGTGTAACCAATGAATAGATAATGTCGCTGTCCATCGCAGATCAGCACTGAGCCCTTGGCTGATGATTATAGTTTTGGAAGAAGCTACAAAATAGTGTAAGAAAGTAGGCCCTGGGAGATGCTTTACACAGATGACCTAGCACTAACATCAGAATTTGAGGAAAAGGTGATAGGAATTTTTACAATGTTGAAGAGAAGAATGGAAAGGAGATATTTGAAAATCAACTAAAGGAAAACTATTTATGGTAACTCAAAAGGAATCAGAGGAAAAACAACAATCAGGAAAGCAGTCAATTAGTTGCTGTCGGAAAGTTAAGGATGAACTTTGTACTGGTAGCCAATGTGAAAGATGGTGTCAAAATAGAGTGCTCAGAACCACTAAATATACATGGAATGAGAGATCTTCATTGCCTCAAATACACTACTAGAGTAAATGGAGATGAGATGATGAGGAGTTCAGAGCCCTACTGTGACAAATGATCAGGTCTTAAAGAGGAAGAATACTTCTGTTACATTGGGGACACACTGGAATGTGGAGCAGGAGCTGAGAGAACAAACAATAAAACAGAGTAGCTGCAGAATGGATGAATTGGAGAGACAGAGCTTGACTATTGGTAAATAAATATGTCCCATTAGTGAAGAAAGCAGTTATGATGGTGCATAAAACCTGTTTTACTCTATGAGGCAGAAAAACAGGCACTGACCACGAAAATGAAGATTTTATAAAAGTATGACCACAAAATTATAAGATTCCTGTCTTAATATGGCGGAAAGGTAGCACATTCAATATGAATAAAGAATTGAAGAAATGTGGCATCCAAAAGATGAGAAAAAGGAAAACAGACCAAGATGGTTTGGACATGAGATAAGAAGGTAATAGGACCTGTTGGTCAAATAAGCAGTTGATACTGAAAAAGCAGGACAAGGAAACTACAAAGAAGGGGATGGACAGAGAAGACCACAGTCATTACATGTTCCATTACCCTAAATAGATGTTATTGTACTCTAAAAGTTTATGAAAAAATAGAACAGTGCAGCCATTACTCTCAAATTTATAACACTAACTGCATGTTCATATAAATCGTTAAATCACCATACCTTATTTAGAATGCTGGAGAAGTAACTGCTATTTCTCTGAACTGGTCTTGATGCAAGATGTGAAATAACTGTACTGTGTTTTAAGAGAATTTTACCATTCACTCGGGTTTTTGTGTGATAGCGCGAGAACTGCTGCGACAGTACTATGACCTGTAAGTATAAACGAAATAATCATTGTTCAAAAATTTAGTTATAACTGACACCTAATTTGTATAGTGCTAAGAAATATCGACAGTTTAGGCTTGCTGGAACTTTCAACAAAAATCACTGCAACCCCCAGCAAAGATGCAAAAGTATCACTAACACCTTTAATTACATTCTAAGCAGTTACTTACATAAATACAGTAAAACTGAACAGTTCAAGTAAATTTATTATGTAAAAACCTCCAAAAAATATTGTTTGGTTAAGCCTATGTTTTAACTTCCAACTGACATTAAAACATATAGCTTCATTCAATTTGCTATGAGGTACATATAACCAAAAGGTAATAAGTAGTAGGCCAAGCCCAACTGAAAATGCACCAAATAAAATGCTCGTATCATTTGTGATAGCAATTATAGTGACAGAGGCAGAAATATCTTGCAGAAATTAAATTTTCAATTTTCAAGGGTAATGTTAGCTTGATATTTCATAATCAACACATTAAATAATAAATTTACTTGTAGCAATCTACCAACAGACTGCAGTAAGGAGAAACTGCCCAGTAGGCCTAAGCATAACACTTGCGCAGGCCTATCAAGTAAGATATCTTGACTGAGGAACCACTCGCTTACTATTGGTACAACGTTAACCTACTGATGTCAAGGCATCCTGTTCAGCTTATTCTGTGGGGGTCTAGAGAGTAAATATATACTCCTTGTCAAGGAAAGGCAAAACACTATTAAGGCAACCACCAGGTCTCAATGTCTTTCTTACTACAACAAAGTCCACCTAGCTTTGCAAGTAAGCCCTGCCCACTGATTACATCACGACCATTCCTTGAAGCCGACTGGTTGGCAATAGTTTTGAAAAGTTGGTTAATCTGTGGTTCTTTTCATCTTAATTTTTTTGCATTGGTTGTTTTACCAAACTGAAATACATTCGCTAATTATCAAATGGAAACATTATATTATCTCCTGAAATAAAATCATATTGCACATCTCCCTACAAATGGGAAATAAATGGGAAAATATGAAAGAAGTCAGGAGTGTTCCGCGATGCTGCAATGTTGTGTTTCGTATAATAGGTTCACCTGAATAAGGATGTGACACAGGGATTGTCTGCATTTGAATCATTGCACTTGAATCACTATACAAATATTATTACAATCTGCTATTGTCAATTGTGTTCACCAATATAAATTTAACACAAAGACTTTCTCAGAGCTATGAAGACTGGTATTATTCATATTGATTTCAGGAAATTTTACTACATTTTAATGGTCATAAAATCTACTTAATTGCAATCGTTTACACATTCAGAGGGATGACAGGCAGTGACTGCACTCTACAAAACCAGAATTTGCCTATGTTTAACTTAAAGTTACAGTATGATAGGCTATATAATTTCCTGAGAATTTTCTTAAGGACAATATCTCCTTTCGAACTAGAGGATCACAAAAAGCAATGTAGCCCTATAATGTACTATGTCTTTTTGTCAGTTAACATAGCTTATGAAGTTTAGATTATAAGCCTATCTTGCATTCAGCCGTTTTATTGTGGCTCTTGTTGTGGCTATTCTTGTTTTCCTTGCTGCTGTTATGGTGCTTGTAGTGTCTTCACGAAATGTAGTTATTTGTTTAATTAAAAGTAATCGCGCTCTTTATGAATCTAGTCTACACTAGAATATAAGAAATTGATGTGTAGGCCTATGCCCCATCACTGCCTCAAAATATTAGAAATTGACATGTCGGTCTATGCCCTGTCATTGCCTCACATAAGAAATTGACGTGTAGGTCTATGCCTTGTCATTGCCTCAAACTATAAGAAACTGACAGGTAGCCCTAATCTCTTGATGATATTAACAATTGACATGCAGGAACTGGCTGCATAATTCTATGCTTCATTTCAATTAATGTGGACTATGTGGATTGCCTATGTAGGCCAACATCAATTTAAAAGAAAAAAAGGCATGATACTTGTGTATCTAGGCTACATATAAAAAGAAAGATGGACGGGCAAAATAAGCCAAGAGCATCATAATGATAACTTAAAATATATTTTTTCAGAGATGTCAATTACATACATACTTCACAATAGTAGGCCTAAAATAGAATATAAAATTTTAGGAGAAATTTGTTTTTATCCTAATTATACAAACCAGTGCCAATTATTTAAAAGCATTGCCCAGCATGAACTGGACACATGTCACTGACACCAGGTAACTAGTAAAGATTTGGGACAAAATTTAATCCTTAATCATCAAACTACAAGGGCCATTTATATTACCATTTTGCTTGACTGAAGGTGACTGTTTGTATTTTATTTGTTTTCCTTATTTGTATTTTATTTATTTTCCTTAACATGGTGGTTAATATGTAGGTAGGAGGGGAAGGATATCCCCAAGTGGCAGAGGAGGAAATCCCACAATCACCACAATTTTTCCTTTGGCATCGTGGATTAAGAGGGCTGAATGAGGTGGCATTATGGTAAAATGCCCCTGGTTTGTATACACAGGAAGAATACAAATTACTTGAAAAATCTTATATTTGTTTCCAGAAAAAAATACAAACCATCATCTTTCATTTATGAGACTTATATACTTCTGAGGTGGGAGGCTAATCTAGCAACTGACTGGTAAAATGAATCTCCACCAGGATAGATCATGTTCCCAGTCATAGATGTAAACAGAAAAAACAAATGTAACCTGCTTTATGGCCTGGCATGAGGAAGCAAAGCTTGATGGGGCCCGAGCCCTCTCATGAAAACTTAAGAGGGTCAGTAATTCCCCAAATTTGTTGGGAAGAGCAGGTCAGTAAACAGCTACATCATTTAGGTGAATTTTAAAATAATGGGTTTATATGATAATAGATACACATCTCCCATTGTCAAAAGGAAAAGCAGAAGAGTCACACTTTACGAACTGAAGCTAAGGCAAAATACTCAGTGATGTAAATCATCTAAATCATAGTCTGTTCCAGCAAGTACTCTGCCTGACTCCTGCCATGATGAGACAGAAAAAGAAAGAAGGGAGTCACTTATCCATACAACCATACAGAGAGAGAGAGAGAGAGAGAGAGAGAGAGAGAGAGAGAGAGAAGAGACGAGAGAGAGAGAGAGAGAGAGAGAGAGAGAGAATGGGTTAGTTTTAGTTTTCAGTAGCTAAAGTTTTTGACATAGTCACATTCTTCTCAAAGAATTTGAACTCCCTCTCCTCAGGAAGGAAGGAGAGAGAGAGAGAGAGAGAGAGAGAGAGAGAGAGAGAGAGAGAGAGAGAGAGAGAGAGAGAGAGAGAGAGATGGTTAGTTAGTTTTCCAGTAGTAAAGTTTGACATAGACACATTCTTCTCAAAGAATTTGAACTCCCTCTCCTCGAGAGAGAGAGAGAGAGAGAGAGAGAGAGAGTTTGTTAGTTTTCCAGTAGGAAAAGTTTGTCTTCTCAGAGAATTGAAACACCCTCTCCTCAGGAACACCATCCAGGTAACACCTAGGGGATGTTTTAGCTGACTAACAGATCAGGAACTCTACAACAACTCTCCAGGGATTAAGAAGCAATTAAGGAATGGTTCAGATCAGACTCTGACACCATACTCTCATATAACTGTGAGAGAAGGATGACTCCCCTTGAGAAAACTTTCCTAACTCAAACTAAAAGGGAAAAGCAATTATCCCAAGAACTAAATTCCACGCTCAGAAGGCTGGGTTCACAGAATAAGAGAATGGTGACAGGCTGCTACAAAAGTTGTGCCAGAACTAATAATAAATCCCGTCTCCAAACCAGCCCTGCCAGGTAGGAACACAGTGCTGTCAACCATAAAAGGCTACTCAGTGACTGGAACGACTTCAAATAAAGTCTCAGTGTGACATCACACAACCTATACCTTACCAGAAAGAACTCATTTCCATGTGTACAATCCCTACCAAGTATGAGTGAAAGTGAGATATTATAAGAGCACTGTTCATCAGACAATCAACCATACAACCCTCGACTGTGATGGAAATCCTTACAGGGAATACAAATGGAAGGAACACTTGATCCCATTCAATCCCTGCATAAAGAGAATAATCCCTGAGGAGAGGATGCTGACATACAAGATTAGGCCTACCCAGGACCACAACACAAAAAATCTGAACTGTAAGCTCACAAGAGTAGCCAAGCTGGAAAACTGACTGATTACAATAATGATATTGTTATAATCAACAATAAAGTTTCATACATACTTTACCTGGCAGGTATATACATAGCTAAGACTCCGTCGTCCCCGACAGAATTCAAATTTCGCGCCACTCGCTATCAGGTAGGTCAGGTGATCTACCGGGGCCTGCCCTGGGTTGGGCAGGTCTAGGAAACCATTCCCGTTCTTTTCTACTCATATATTTTCTCTTCCACCTGTCTCCTTGCGGGGAGGCTGGGTGGGGCCCTAATCGTATATCTGCCGCAGGTAAGTATGTATGAAACTTTATTGTATTATAACAATATCATTTTCATACAATCAACTTACCTGTCAGATATATACATAGCTGATTCGGCCCCACCCTTCGGTGGAGGGTAAGAGACAGCTAACTACTAGAATAGACAGGTAAACAACATCTGTTGTAGGTATAAAATAAAAACCTTGGTCCTAGCTGATAGGTGGTAGACTTCGTGGGGTGTTTTCCCGTAGTCTGCATCACCTCAAAGAAAACTTTAGCGAGTATATGATCTATGGCCAAGAATTCTTGTGGGTCTGCCGAAGGGTCTTATCACTTACTCGGCAGAGCCTGAAAGGACTTGTCAATGGTGCTGATCCACTTACATGACAACACACCTTATTAAGGAGCATACAACCAATCCCGACCACCTTGGATCCTAACCACCATGTTAGTATTAAAAAATGCTCAGAGTTATCCCCCAAACTCTTCGCAACAACCGTAACTCAAACCACAATGCACACGCACACAATAATTTCAAAAAAAAATTTTTATCTAATACAAGATATCACAAGAGTTCCCTTACTAAACTGAAGTGACTGGCCGCTTGTGCGCAACTGCACTTGTTCAGCAGAAAGTCTAGAACATATCTATTGACTTAAGTAGTAAAAAAAAAATTTTAAGGATTGTTGTAAAGCTCCTGGTACCCCAGGATTGTGCCTGCAGACACAAAAGGACCTAATGAAACACATTTTTCATAGGTCACACGCACGTCCTTCAAATAGTGAGCCGCAAACACAGAATTACATCTCCAATATGTCGCTTCCAAGATATTCTTCAGCGACATTTTCTCTGAAAAGAGAGAGACGTCGGCCACTGGCTGCTCACTTCATGAGCTCTTACTCTCAGGAGGTTTTAAAGAATCGTCCGTGCAAGCTTATGAGCGTCCATAATTACGTTCCTGACAAAAAAGGGCTAATGCATTCTTAGACATAGGTCTTGATGGAATCCTTCACTGAGCACCACAGGCCTTGTCTAGAACCTCCCAACTGTTCCTTTTCTTTAAGTAAAACTTTAATGCCCTTATCCAGGCAAAGAGACCTCTCCGGTTTCCCTGCCGACGAGACCCGACCGATAATCCTTTTATTTCGAAGTTTCTCGGCCAGGGTTCGAATGGATTTTCATTCTTCGCCAAGAATACTTCCTTGAAGGAACAGATGGCTGAATTCTACATTGAACCCGACTTTTTGTCACTAAGGGCGTGCAGTGCGCTAACCCTTTTGCCGTCGCCAGTGTACAAAGGAATAAACATTTCTCTTCGTATATCACGAAACGAGGCCAAATGTAGGGTATTCAAATCTCTCTGAAGCCAAGAACTTCAGTACTACGTCTAGATTCCTCCAGTTAGGGGGAGAAGTCATTCTAGACTTCTTGGTCTCAAACGACCTAATCAGATCATGCAGATCCTTATTGTTTTCCCAAATCTAGCCTCTATTCTAAAGACGGCCGATAGCATACTTCTATAGCCCTTTATCGTGGCTAACGAGAGCTGCGAACTCTACCCTCAGAAATAACAGAAAATCAGCTATTTCTGCTACAGATGTACTGGAGGAGGGACAACTTCTTTGACTTTACACCACCTTCTAAAAACTTCTTCCACTTGGATTGGTAAACCCGGATAGTGAATTTCTCCGGGCCTCTAGCGATCGAGCTTGCCCTGCTTTACTAGAAAAGCCTCTCGCTCTGGACAAGTCTTTCGATAGTCAAAGGCAGTCAGAGCCGAGCGCGGGGAGGTTTTGTTTTGATGGAAACCTCTCGAAGTGTGGTTGTCTGAGAAGATCCCTCCTTTGTGGAAGGATCTGGGGAAGTCTACTATCCACTCCAGTACCTCTGGAAACCATTCTTGAGCTGGCCAAAAGGGGGAAAGGGGCTATTCAGGGTCATTCTTGTCCCTTTGAAGTCACAAACTTCCTGAGTACTTGCCCCAGAATCTTGAATGGGGGAATGCGTAAAACGTCTACCTGAGACCAATCTAGTAGGAAAGAAGGGCGTCTATGCTAGAGTCTCTGGATCTTCTACCCACTGAACAGAAAGACTTCCAGTCTCCTCGAGAGGAACGTGGCAAAAGAGGTCGACATGAGGAGTTCCCCAAAGAGACAGAGCTTGAGGCAAACTTCTGAGTGGAGGGTCCACTCGGTATTGAAGGGACCTGTTGGTTCCTCCTGCTCAGCGGCCTGTCCGCTCGTACGTTCGTTACTCCCTGAACGAACCTCGTCAAGAGAGAGATGTTCCTCTGGGATGTCCACAACAAGAAGTGTTTTTTTTTTCTCGTGAGTCGTAAAGGGCATACGAGTGAGTACCTCCTTGCTTCCGAATGTATGCCAGAGGAACGGTGTATTGTCCGCATCACTTGAACTATTTTGTTGCAAAATGATATTGTTATGTTACAATAAAGTTTCATAACATACTTACCTGGCAGATATATACATAGCTAATGACTCCGTCGTCCCCGACAGAAATTCAAATTTCGGCGCACGCCTCGCTACAGTGAAGTCAGTGATCTACCGGCCTGGCCCCGGGTGGGTCAGGAGGGACTAGGAACCATCCCCGTTTTCTATCATATTTTCTCTCTTCCACCTGTCTCGCTGCGGGGAGGGCTGGGTGGGCCTTTAATTGTATAATAATTCTGCCAGGTAAGTATGTATGAAACTTATTTGTAACATACAATATCATTTTCATACAATCAACTTACCTGTCAGATATATACATAGCTGATGGCACCTTCGGTGGAGGGTAAGAGACAGCTACTATATGGAATAGACAGGTAAACAACATATGTTGTAGGTATAAATAAAAACCTTGGTTCCTACCTGATAGTGTAGACTTGGTGGGTGTTTGCCCAGTAGTCTGCATCACCTCAAGAAACTTTAGCGAGATATGTGATTATGGCCAAGAGTTCTTGTGGGTCTGCGATGGGGTCTTACCCACTTACTCAGCAGAGCCTAAAAAGGACTTTGTCATGGTGCTGATCCACTTATATGACAATACACCTTGATGAAGGAGCACACAACCAATCCCGCACCACCTGATCCTAACCATGTGTTAGAACTAAGGATTGTTACGAGTTATCCCCGCAACTCGTCACAACAACCGTAATCAAAAACCCACTACGCACACCATACATAAATTTTTGTTTTCAAAAAAAAAATTATACTCAACTAATTGGATATGACGAGAATTCTCTTATGAACAACATAGACGGCCGAACCCGTGCGAGCCCTGATCTCCATTGTTCCGAGAGAGATTCTCGACCATATCCAAACAGAAGAAAGCAGTATATACATTCTAAGGATTGGTGTCGGCTCCCGTCCCGGGAACCCAGATCGTATCTGCCGATACGATAAGGACCTAGAGAAAAGCCAGCACTTCTCATACGTCACACGCACGTCTTCAAGTAATGAGATGCAAATACGAGTTGCATCTCCAATATGTCGTATCTAATATGTTTTTAAGTGACATCTTATAAAACGAGAGAGACGTCGCAACCGCTCGTACTTCATGAGGCTTTTTACTCTCAGAAGTTGTAATTGTTCGTCCGAAAGACAGACCTTGTGAGCGTCCGTAAGGACGTTCCTTACAAAGAACGCTAGAGCGTTCTTTGACTCAGTCTTGTGGGGTCTTTGACGCGCACCAAAGACCTTGTCTAGAGCCTCCCAACTGACGTTTCCTCTGAAGATGAACTTCAGAGCTCTAACAGGGCATAGAGAACTCTCTGCCTTCTCTGGCCTACGAGACTAGACATTCCTTTTGATTCGAATGACCTAGTCCAGGGATTCGTGGGATTTCTCGTTTTTCGCTAAAAACAGAGTTTTTAAAAACAAACCGAGCAAATCGCCGAGTTCTTCCTTGAATCCCTACTTTATCCTGCAGAGCTTGTAACTCACTTAATTTCTTTTTGCCTTTTTGTTGCTAACGATAAAAGAAATAGGCATTTTCTAGTTACGTCTCTAAATGAGGCCTGATGAGGGAGGTTCAAATCTATCCGAAGACAGATATGAGGACTACGTCCAAATTCCAGTTCGGAGGTACTGGTTTCTTTAGACTTTGACGTCTCAAAAGATCTTATGAGATCGTGGAGATCTTTGTTATTGCCAGATCTAAACCTCTGTTCCTGATAGCAGCCGAGAGCATACTCTGTATTCCCTTTATTGTGGATACGGCTAGATGCGATTTTACTCTCAGGAATAGCAAGAATCAGCAATTTCCGCTATAGAGGTAGAGGAGGAGGACAAATTCTGGCTCTACACCACCTTCTAAAGACCTCCCACTTCGACTGGTATACTTTCGAAGTGGAGGTTCTGCGAGCTCTCGCGATCGCGCTTGCCACTTCGTCGCCGAAAAGCCCTCTCGCTCTGACAAGTCTTTCGATAGTCGAAAAAGGCAGTCAGAGCGAGAGCGGGGAGGTTTTGATAGTACCTCTTGAAGTGTGGTTGTTTTGAGAAGATCCGTCCTTCCTGGTAGGGGGATCTTGGAAGTCTACGATCCACTCTACCACCTCCGTGAACCATTCCTGGGCCAGGCCAAAAGGGGGCTATTAAAGTCATCCTCGTCTCTTTGTGACGCCCACAAACTTTTTGTTCAATACTAACCCCAGGATTTTTGATGGGGAAAAGCGTACACGTCCACTCGAGACCAGTTTAGCAGGAAGCGTCATACCATAATTGCTCTTGGGTCTCCACGACCGAGCAAAACACTGGGAGGCCTTTTGAAATTGTATGTTGCGAATAGATCCACGTGAGGAGTTCCCCACAGAGACCAGAGATCGCGACATACTTCCCTCGTGCAGAGTCCATTTCTGTATGAAGACCTGGTTCCTCCCTGCTGAGCCTGTCCGCCCTCACATTCCTTACTCCCTGTACGGAACCTTGTCAGCAGGGAGATGGTTCCTGTGAGACGTTCCAAAGTAATAGGTCCCTCGTGAGTTCGTAAAGGAACGAGGAGTGAGTCCCTCCCTGATTTCCGAATGTAGGCCAAGTGCGGTGGTGTTGTTCCAACGTTTACTTGTACTACCTTGTCTCTCACCAGAGGTTCTAGGCTCTTCAAAGCCAGGGTGGAACGGCGAAGAGTTCTTTGCAATTTATGTGGCCACGACACCTGTGCTGGTTTCCCAGGTGCCGGGACACTTCCTCCGAGCCTAATGTCGAAAACTCCAACCCGTCTCGTCTACGCGTCGGAGAACAACACTAGGTCGGGTTCTTTGATCTTAGAGAGACCCCTTTGTTCTCTTCCAGAGGCAGCAACCACCACTGTAGGTGTGCCTTTGTTACCTCCACTGGAATGGGGAAAACGTCCGACAGTTGGTAGGTCCGTTTTTCCAGCTCAAGACTTCTTTCGAGGAAGAATTGAAGTGGACGGATATGAAGTCTTCCGAGAGGGAAGAATTGTTCCCAGCGAGGAAAGCGTCCCCAGAAGGCTCAACCATTCCCTCACTGACGTTTGGCTGTTTCTCTAAGAAGAGAGAGATATCCTAAAACTTTTCTTTTTCGGTTCTCTCTTGCGAAGGAAAAACTCGAAAACCCCGAGAATCCATCCGAATCCGAGATAGACTAGGTCTTGTCTGGGGTCATCTGAGACTTCTCGAGGTTCACAAGCAATCCAACGCCTTGGTCAAATCTAGAGTTAACTTTAGGTCCTCCCAACACTGTCTCTCCGATCTGGCCCTGATGAGCCAGTCGTCTAGGTACATCGAGACATTCACTCCTTTGAGATGAAGAAATCTCGCCACATTCCTCATCAGGCTTTGTGAAGGACTCCCTGAGGAGCTGTGGACAGGACCGAAACACAAGCTCTGAACTGAAAGATCCTTCCCCCCGTCATGAAACGGAGGTACTTCTTCGATGAAGGGTGGATCGGGACGTGAAAGTAGGCGTCTTGGAGATCTAGAGACACCATCCATCCAACTCCTTGTCGTAATGACGCTAGGGACTGAAGCAGAAGTCTCCATGGAGAAATTCTCATTCTGAACAAATTTGTTCAGAGCACTGACGTCTAGTATGGTCTCCAGCCTCCCGAGGCTTTCGCCACTAGAAAAAAGGCGATTGTAAAACCCCGGGGAGTTTTTGATCCAGTACTAGTTCTACTGCAACTCTTGTCCCACATTTGTTTTTCCACCATTGATCGAAGAGTATCTCTCAGCACAGGATCCTTGTACTTGGCTGATAGTTCCCGTTTTGGTATAGACGTTAGGGGCGGAGTATTCAGGAAAGGGATACGATATCCCTTCCTTAAGATCTTTAGTGAAGACGCGTCCGCGTCTATCAGTGTCCAGGCTTCCACGAATTCCAGGAGCCTGGCACCTACTGGTGTTTGGAGGAGAAATGTTTCATTTGCCCTTTTTTCGGGACGGGACGAAAGGCGGGACCTACCTCTTCTCTCTGGAGCCTTCCTTCTTGCGAGGTCTGGAGATCGGACCACCTCGAAAGGGCTGCCTAGAAGTGCTAGGTTCTTTCTTGTCCGACACTAAAGCAGGTTTCTTCTTCGTATCTGACTGCGTCAGAAGATCCTGTGTCGCCTTCTCAGTTAAAGAGTGAGCTACGTCCTTCACTAACTTAGAAGGAAAACAAATAGTCCGAAAGAGGAGCATATAGCAGAGGCTTGCCCTCTGCGCATGCGAGACTGCCTTTGTTAAGAATGGCGCCATACACTGTCCTTTTCTTCAAAAGACCTGCTCCAAATATGCAGAGACTTCCAAAGATCCATCCTGTACTGCTTTGTCGATGCACGACAAAATGCATAACAGGGGCTTCAGGTTCGATTCCCTGCGAATCGTGAGCTTTCTTGGACATCACCCCAAGGGACCAATCTAAGAAGTTGAATACTTCCAATACATGGAAAAGTCCCTGAGGAGATGATCCAGTTCCGAAATACTCCGAAGTTATGCGGGCAGAATTAAGACTAGGACGCCTTGAAGCGTCAACTAACGTTGAAAAGTCTGCCTCTGTAGTAGAAGGGAGAGCGATACCCATATCCTCCCCCGTCTTGTACCATATGCCTCTTTTCCCAGCTAACCTTGCTGGAGGCATGCAAAATACTGTCCTGGTTAAGTCTTTCTTCGACTTCATCCAGGCGTCTAAGGCGTGTAAAGCCCGCTTCATCGAGATGTGGGCTTCAATCTTCAGAAAAGACGAAGTCTTCTTCGCCTTCGCACTCGAAGAGAGCGATCGCGGAGAAGGAGGAGCAGCCGGAGTCAACTCGTCTCCGTATTCCTCCAGAAGCATGGTTGTCAACACCTTATAGTTGGACAAGCCCTCCTCATTCCAAGATCGTCATCCTCCGAGTTTCGTTCGAACTCGTGATAATCCTGAGTTTTCTGTTCTCCTTTCAGAATGTTCCTCTTCTGGGGGAGACAAACTCCTGATCGAGAGGGGCTAATGGAATGAAAGTCTTTCCTTTTTCCCATTCTGATCGACTTGGAAGCCGTCACAACCTGCGGCTTCTTCTCTCCGCGCTTTAGAAGACGTCATGTATGACGCTTCCCGCTCTCTTCGAGCGTCATGTATGACGTCTCTTGTTGACGTTTAGAAGACGCTTCGCGTCCGGAAGACGCTTCGCTTTCTAAGGGCTTCCTACTCGGCGTCACAAATCTGGACGGAGCGTCACGTCTAAGATCCTCTTGATTTGACGCTTCACTTCTAAAAGACGTCTTCCGAGCAGGTGCGAGAGGACGAGACTTCTTAATAGGAAGCGTCACGTCCTTCCGACGGTGCGCTAAAACTCCCACAAGAGATGATAGTTGTTCTTGCACCGCCATAATGATCTTCCTTGACGCTTCTCCTACGTCTAGCGCCTGACGCCCTTCGTCATCACTCGGGGAAGAAGCATGATGGGGTACTTCCTCATAAGCGTCAGGTGACGTTGACGCCACCTTCGCCTTCTTAATAGCAGACGGGGCGTCATCCGAGAAGCGCTCCGGGCTAGAATCAATGTCTTGCTTCATATGACGCTTCAGCGGTCTCGATAAGGTCGACTCCTTCCACCCTCGTTTAGGTGAGGGAGAGGGAGAGGACGAGAAACACTCGCGAAGGACGCTTTCCTGTAGCGCCCTTGAGCTGGCTGCCATGAAGCAAAGCTAGCTGAAGGGACGTCTGACCGTTGGGGATTCCCACGACCTCCTTAGGCTTTCGACTTTCCTTCTCCTCTGGGCATGTGAGCTTGGAAGAGGTCTAGGCCTGGGAGCGCCGCAGGGACGATCAAACGCCCCCTCCACAACACTGATAGGGCTCACTTCACTAAAATTTTCACTATCACTAGCCTTACCTTTCGAGTCCGCCATCTTGGACTTCATGTCTCGAATCGTCGCTTTCAGATTGGCGATTTCCGATGCCGAATCCGAAAAGACACTCTGAGAATGAGATTTATAGGGAGATTCTCCAGAAGTAGGGTTAGAATTGATTATTTAAAGGCTCAATAGGCCTTGAATTCACACCTTTCAGTCTTCTAACTCTATCCCTCTCTAACTTCTTCAAATAAGAAGTCAAAGTCTTCCATTCTTCTGCATTCAAAACTCTCGCATTCCTTACAAGTGTTAGTAGCAGAACACTGCACCCCCCTACATTTACGGCATACAGTGTGAGGATCAAAAAAACCGAAGCTTTCGGTATCCTCACCCTGCAGCCTACATTCACACACATTCTCACACTCACATTAGAATCAGAACATCCTGAGAAAAATCCAAAAGAGTTATTCCAAAACAGTCCACAGTAGCGAATGCCAAAACACGATCCAAATACGTCACCAAAAAGTCGAAAAAACGTTGATCAAATGTTGAAAAAAGAAATCCAAGTCAGGAGGTAATAACAACATGTTGATACCACCGGCGACAGAGAAAATATGATAGAAAACGGGGATGGTTCCTAGTCCGCCACCCAGGGCAGGCCGGTAGATCACCTGACCTACCTGTAGCGAGTGGCGCGAAATTTGAATTTCTGTCGGGGACGACGGAGTCTTAGCTATGTATATATCTGACAGGTAAGTTGATTGTATGAAACTAACGGTTCGAAGCTCTTTAGAGCTAGGTGTACAGCTAGCAGTTCTTGCAGTTTATGTGCCATGACACTTGAAGAGCATTCCAAGTGCCTGACACTTCTCTCTTTCCCAAAGTTGCTCCCCAACCTTGTTTTCCGACGCGTCGGAAAACAATACAAGGTTTGGGCTCTGTATTTCCAGGAAGTACCTTTGTTTTCCTCAGTGGGAGTAACCACCATTCTAGATGTCGTTTTATCAGATCTGGAATGGGAAGTCGAGAGGAGTCCTGTCTTCATGTTCCACGAACTTACTGAGGAAGAACTGAGAGGACGGAGATGAAGTCTTCCTAGGTGAAAGAACTGTTCGAGCGAGGAAAGGGTCCTAACAGGCTCAACCATTCCCCTCGCCGAAGTCCGTTCCTTCCTTAGAAGAGAGAGACTTTTTTTCTAAAACCTCTCGCTAGTCTCTCTTGAGAAGGAAATACTCGAAAACCCCGAGAATCCATCCGAATCCCCAGATAGACCAAGTTCTGGCTGGGATCAGTTGGGACTTCTCGAGGTTTACGAGTAATCCTAAAGTCTTTATAAGGTTTAGTGTCACATTCAGGTCCTCCAAACACTGTTCCTCTGACTTTGCTCTGATAAGCCAGTCGTCTAGATAAAGAGATATACTGATTCCTTTCAGATGAAGCCATCTCGCCACATTTTTCAAAAAGGTTCGTGAAAACCTGGAGGCGCCGTCGACAGGCCGAAGCACAAGGCTCTGAATTGGAAGATCCTTCCCCCCGTCATGAAACGGAGAGTACTTCTTCGACGAAGGATGGATCGGGACATGAAAATATGCGTCCTGGAGATCCAGAGACACCATCCAATCCCTTGGCGAAGAGCCGCCAGGACTGAAGCAGAGGTTTCCATGGAGAACTTCTGTTTTTGAACAAACTTGTTCAGAGCGCTGACATCCAGAACTGGTCTCCATCCCCCGAGGCTTTTCGCAACCAAGAAAAGACAATTGTAAAACCCCGGGGAGCTTTATTTGATCCAGCACAAGTTCTATAAGCTCTCTTGTCCCACATCTGCATGCCACCATTTGTTGAAGAGTATCTTCAACACAGGGGTACCTTGTAATTGGCGGACAATTCCCTCGGAGTTGACGTCAGGGAGGATTGTCAGGAAAGGAATGAGATATCCCTTCTGAAGAACCGACATCGACCAAGGATCTGTGTCGATGCGAGTCCAGGCTTCCGCAAATCCCCCCCCGGAGCCTGGCACCTACTGGTGTTTTGGAGGAGCGCCACTTCACTTTCCCCTTTTAAAAGGGGGGGCGGAACGAGGCTCGACCTCTCTTCTCGGTCGTTTTCCTTTAGCGGTAACTCTAGTTGGAGGGCCACCTCGAAAGGGCCGAACAGGAGTAGACGCCACTTTCTTTTCTCCCACCATTACTGGTCTCTTCTTCCTGGACGATTGCAGGAGAAGATCTTGAGTCGCTTTCTCCGTCAGCGATCGGGAAATATCCTTCACCAACTGTGACGGGAACAGAAATCAGACCTAGGGGCGAATAACAAAGCTGCTCTTTGTGAGTGTGATACTGCTTTCGTCAAGAAAGCGCTAAACACAGATCTCTTCTTCAAGAGAACCTGCTCCAAACTAGGAAGAAACTTCCCCTGAGCCGTCTTGCACCGCCTTGTCAATACATGACAGAATTGCTAGGAGTACATACCGGTTCTAGCCTTCAGGGGCATGAGCCTTTTTGGACATCACCCCAAGGGACCAATCTAGGAAGTTAAAGACTTCTAGAATGTGAAAAAGTCCCTTGAGAGATGATCCAACTCTGAAAGGCCCCAGTAATCTTAGCCTGTGAAGGCTATGTCTCCTGGATGCGTCTACCAGACTGGAAAAGTCAGCTTCAGCTGAAGCAGGGAGAGTGAGACCCATATTCTCCCCAGTCTGGTACCAAATCCCTCTCTTGCCGTCAGTCTAGGGGGAGGCATGCAAAAGACTGTCCTTATTAGCTCCTTCTTAGTAAGCATCCAGTTATCCAGCGATTGCAGAGCTCTCTTCATAGAAATCGTCGGTCTCATCTTCACGAAAGCCGACGATTTCGGAGTCTTCGAGCATGAAAACAGTGAACGAGGCGAAGGAGGAGCGGCAGGGATCAATGCGTCTCCGTATTCCTGGAGAAGGAGAGCTGTCAAGACTTTGTAGTTCGACAGTCCTTCCTTACTGTGAGACTCGTCCTCTGATGCCTCTTCCATAATCGGATCAGTAGGAGAGGCCACTTCTCGTTCCGGGTCTTCTTGTCCAACAATTCTCTCTATGGGGACAAACTCCTAATAGGAGAGGGGCTAAGAGAGTGTAAAGAGCTCCTATGCTTGACTGGCTCTTCGTACTTTGGCTGGCGCCTCGCGCCTGGCTGGCGCTCGCGCTTGGCTGGCGTCTCGCGCCTGGCTGACTCCTCGCGCTTGGCTGGCGCCTCGCGCCTGGCAAGATCCTCGCGCTTGGCTGGCGTCTCGCGCCTGACTGACTCTTCGCGCTTGGCTGGCGCCTCGCGCCTGACTGGTGCCTCGCGCCTCTCAAAAGTCTCGCGCCGCTGACTGACACCTCGTTGCCTTTTTTGTTGAAGCTCGCGTCTTCCTGAAGTCCCATCCTTGCGAGACAGATGTTTTTCTTGAGCCTCACGCTTGGATGAATGCTCACGCCTGTTTGTTACTCCGCGCTCGGCTGAGCTACTGATCTGGCAGACGTATCCATCTGGGAGAATCCTCTCGTCTGTAATGCGTTTTCTCGCTTGTCTGACTCTCTCTTAGAGGACGCTTCTCGTCTGTAGGAACGCCTCGCGCTTGGCTGTTGCTACGCGCTTGTCTGGCGAATCCAGATCTTCCCACGAGTCTCTATCTGAGATCTCAAAGACTCACGTCTCACAGGAGCCTCACTCCTGGTGGGAGAAGGAAGACGAGTCTTCTTGACCGGCAGTCTGACGTCTTTCTTACGAGGAAGATCCTTCGAAAGGACTCCTACTAGGGCGGAAAGCTGTTCCTGTACCGCCAAAATGATCCTTTTGGACGCTTCTCCTGCGTCTTCTGAACGGGAGAGGTAGACCTCGAAGGCGTGTTGCCCCCATCATGGGACGGCGCAAACCCTCTTCGCCGCGAAACCCTCTTCGCCTTCTTGATAGAAGGAGGTTCTTCTTCCGAAAAGCGTTCTGGGCTTGAATCCAAACCAGATCTCTCCAGTGCCTTTTCAGGGGCCTGGACACGTCCGAATCCTTCCACCCTCGTTTAGGAGAGGGAGAAGAGACGAGAGAAGCACTCTCTGAGGACGCTTTTTCGATAGCGGTCCTGAGCAGGCTGTCTATACACAGCACCTGCTGAAGGGACGCCTGACCGGGGGGAATTCTCCACAACCTCCTTGTACGGCTTTCGACTTTCCTTCTCCTCTGGGCTTGGGCCGCTTGGAAGAGGTCTAGGCCTGGGAGCCGTCGCAGAGACGGTCAGACGCCCCCTCCACAACACTGGGGACACTCACTTCACTAAAATCACTTTCACAATCCTTACCTTTTATGGTAGCCATTTCGGATCTCATCCTGTGAAGCGTAGCCTTCAGTTCAGCTAATTTCCGAAAGCTGAATCTGAATGTACGGCCAGTGAGGGTCCTGATACAGAATCATAATTAAGAGAAGAGTTAGAATTATCCAAAGGCTCAATAGGCCTTGTACAACTACCCGCCATCTTAGATGCAGCCCTTCTGACTCTATCCCTTTCTAACTTCTTCAAGTAAGAAGTTAGAGTCTTCCATTCCTCAACATTCAACCTTTCACACTCATGACAGGTGTTAGAAATAGAACAATCAAACCCTATCATTTGCGACATACAGTGTGAGGATCAACCGAAGCTTTCGGTATCCTCACCTTGCAGCCTACATTCACACACATTCTCACACAAACACTTGAATCAGACATTCTGAAGAAAAAATCAAAAAGCAAGTCCAAATCCAGTCCACAGTAGCGAATGCCAAAACAACGATCCAGGTACGTCACCAAAAGTCCAGAAAAAGATGATCAATTGCTTAGAAAAGCGAATTCCAGTCAAGAGGTGGCAGCAACGATGTTGATACCACCGGCGACAGAAAATATATGAGTAGAAAACGGGAATGGTTCCTAGTCCTGCCACCCAGGGCAGGCCGGTAGATCACCTGACCTACCTGTAGCGAGTGCGCGAAATTTGAATTTCTGTCGGGGACGACAGAGTCTTAGCTATGTATATATCTGACAGGTAAGTTGATTGTATGAAACTGTAAGATTGGGGCGCCCTTCACAAGCACATAGGTAGCACATGTACACAAGCATTGATTGAAACAACCAAACTGAGTACATGCAGTATCCAGGCCTGCATAGCTCATGACACAAATAGTGCACAAGGAGGATAAGATAAGACTGCACTAGTACACACAGAATATAGACACAGGTAGTGTATGTACATATACAAGCATGGAAAGCGCACAGGGACACTCAGCATCTGGGAACAAGCATAAATATTGCACCTGTAACGTTTGAGACATCACATGAGTATGGCAGTATGTGGGCACAGGCTAGTGCACAAGCATGAACACAAACAGTGCATGAGCAGCCTACAGGTAATAGTAGTATACATAAGCAAGAACACTGCAAGGTTAATTTTTAAAAATGGTAACCATTTTACTGGCTAGAGATCACAAAGCCATAACCAAAAAGATTAGTAAGAATTCCGAATAATTTCCAAGAATCTCATGGGCAGCACAAAAAATTTGGGGCCAACTGGTACTGCAGTGCAAAGCAGGGTTGCTTTGGTAGCAAAGTAGTCAGTAAGGTCGAGAAATCTTTGCTGCCACCTCCCATCCCTGGATTTCACTCTAATGGGCTACTGATGGCACCGAAGGTCAGGTATGTTTGGGGAATGTAAGTACATACAGATTAATGCCTCAAGATAAGTTAGGTTAGGATTCATCCTTCCATTCCTCTGACCTAAGTTTTGAATTTTTCAGCAAGAGATATCAATTTCCCTAAGTGGACCTGGTGTTGGCCTTACCCTAAAAAGTCAGGCTAAACAAAGCATTTTGTATAAATTAAAATCATATGAAAACTAAAAATACAAGAAAACCACATCAAAACCATCTAAGCAACCATATATTTTACATTTGTACACAATTAGCCTATATTTAATATTTGTACTAAATAACAGATTTAGGAGTAGGCCACCTTTAAATAAAAAAAACAATAGTTTTAATTACACCAGTATTAGAGCAAAAGGTATTATTTTACGTTAAAGTAAAATAATACCTATATTATATCAAATAATAGTATTAGGTACTAGGGGAAAAAGCCGACTGGACTAGCTGATCCAGTTTTCACCGCGTGTGGATCCACCCTCCGTAAAAGTACTTTAACACATCCTGACACCGGAGATGGGCACCAGTTACGAGTCATTGGTGGTGAGAGCAAGAGTTTGAGACCTCTACTATCCTTTCGAAGTAAGTATTTTCTCCAAAGTTAGAAATTAAGGCCATATTTTAAGATCAAACAGAGGTTAGTGAAAGTCTAGCCATGCGCAGTGCAAACATACCTCCACGACACTTTCGAAATTCTTACTTTTAACACCAAAAACGTAGAAGATTGATGCCATCTCGATGTTTGCGGAGTCGCTTGTGTCAATAAACTTTCCATTCCATGTGCTAAATCTGCACACCGCTTATACCCATAGACGCTGGGGCACTTTCTTCACAACAATCGTCAACAATGACAACACCAGTGAGGGATCCAAGGAAACTGACGCTTTTGCGGTAGAAAGAAGAAGCATGCACTAGATAATTATTTGAATAAATAGTTAAATGGTCATGAATCGCATAAATTTTTTACATATTCATGATTATTAATTAGAAAATATTCATTGTTGAAAAAGTAAATAAATTCCTGACTCAAATATCAACAGTTTCGCTGTAAACAGTACCTACACCGTTAGTTTGCGCTCTTCTATTGTTTATCAGTGTTGCCAATTGGTATGTGTTTACCCTCCAAACTTGGTATAATACTTACACAAAACCGGGGAAATAAGTGAAATAAGCGTATCTATTTGTAGTATACTATATACATATTAGAGCAATTTTATCATTATTGCATTACTATAACTAGAATTCATAGAAACAGTTTGTAAATGCATGGGTGTATTTGTGAAACTCCACTAAATTGGCAACAATGACATTTTGCTGTCATCTGCTCGTATCTACTTTAGAAATATCTGTAATTTTACGGGGTTAATTTGGTTGCAAAATAGGGAAAATAGTCTAGAATTAAAATAAACATTTTGAAGTAACAAAGTAAAGTTTAACTAAATAATGAATAAGGTAAACAATTAAGGGAATATAGCTTTGCACCTCGTAAACAGTGTAGTGTTGTGCTGCCCGTAACTGTGTTTGTGGAGCGAGTGCTTAGGAACCAGGAACAGCAACGTAGTTCAAGTGCAATTTGGAGTGAATTAAGACCAAAATGTATATAATTACAATCAAATAAGCACTGTGGAGTTTCAGTTGTGATGGCAGTAAAGATAAAACCACCGATTACAAGGTAAATATGAATTTCAGTTCAAACCATGACCCCAGGAATAAGAAGTTTCATACTTTCACTAATATAGACAACAAAATGTTTTATTGTGTTGATTACAACTGCAATCTTGAGTAAGATCAATAAACGTTACATACATATGGTAACACTGTTCAAATGAGTGCTGGGAAGGCTGGGAAAGATGTTAGATCCTTGCCGATTAAGAGCGGCACCTCAGTTGGTCGACGCCATATTGGATTTAAAAACTGCCTTGAAAACATATTTTACAAAGACCTCACATGCCTATTTTAGTTTGCATGGCACTTTCATATATCACATTATGTTGACAAAACTTTAATCTTTTTAATGGTATGCTTAAAGATGTAATTGTATTCTTGTTTCACCAATTAAATATCAAGTGAATAAGGCTGATCCACCCGATGACAATGGATCCACTACGGTGTTTCCCCCATAACAAATCATATATCAAATAACAATACTAAATCAAATAATA
Organism: Macrobrachium nipponense; assembly: GCF_015104395.2. Lineage (NCBI taxonomy): Eukaryota > Metazoa > Arthropoda > Malacostraca > Decapoda > Palaemonidae > Macrobrachium > Macrobrachium nipponense. The sequence goes on from NC_061107.1 coordinate 103,118,671, forward strand.
CTATTACGTACTTGGTATTGAAATTTTCATGTTGCAATCTGAAGTCTCCTTAAAAAACTAGTTTGAAACCCAGGCTCAAATATTTGGCAAACATACATAGCCTAGCACTCATGAGAGTGAAGCCGATATTACATAAACCTTTGCAAAGAAATAAACGAACACAATGTCCACATTACACAATACAACACAGGAAAATTATACTAATACAACACAGGAAAATTATACTTAGTCTAAACCATGATAATGGTTTAAGTTCAAATTTGACCAGCCACCTTTTACAGTGAGGCTAAACTAACATACTTTGACTAGGTACCCTGCTCTTGAGACTTGATGCTAGAATATACATTTAAAAAGGTCACTAGGCTATGGGTCTAGACTATAATTAAACAGCCTACATCCTACAAGAATATGATTAGAATAGAATATAACATTCATGCTAGACAAAAGGCCAAGCATCGAGCCAACCTATGAGGTCGTTCGGTGCTGAAATTTTAATTGACAGTAGCTAAGATGTTGAGGAAAACCTCCCAGTTGCGCTACGAATCATTTGTTAGGAGAGGGTGGATCACAAGTGGGAAGTGAGAGAACATGAACAAAGGCACAGTAAAATGAGTGAAAGGGTTGCAGCTACGTGCCAAAGGGACAATGAAAAGAACTTAAAGTAGCCTAATAGGTAGGGTAAACAACCGCAGACAATCCATCGTCATTGCGCTGGCCAGGCCTTATTCACTCGATATTTAATTGGTGAAACAAGAATACAATTACAACTTTAACAATACCATTCAAAAGATTGAAGTTTTGTCAACATAATGTGATAAATGAAAGCCCCATACGAACTAAAATAAGCATGTGAGCTCTTTGTAAAATATGTTTTCAAGGCAGTTGTGAAATCCAATATGGCGGCAATTGCGTGGCTGGCCATTCTAACCACAAACAATCCACCATCTTTCCCAGCACTCATTTGTACAATGTTAGCGTATATGTGTAACGTTTATTGATCTTACTCAAGATTGCAGTTGTAATCAGCACAATAAAACAACATTATGTTGCCTATATTAGTGAAAGTATGTAACTTTTTATTCCTGGGGTCATGGTTTGAACTGAATTCATTTTTACCTAGTAATCGGTGGTTTTATCCTTACTGCCATCACAACAAACTCCACAGTCCTTATTTGATTGTAATTATTACACATTTTGGTCATTCACTCCAAATTGCACTTTAACCACGTTGCTGTTCCTGATTCCTAAGCAATCACTCCATAAACACAGTTACGAACAGCAGACGACTACACTGTTTATGAGGTGCAAAGCTTTATTGTTTACTTTACTCATTAGTTAGTTTAACTTTACTTTGTTACTTCAAAATGTTCATTTAATTCGTGACTATTATCCCTTTTTTGCAACCAAATTAACCCAGAAAAATTACAAATATTTCTGATGTACTTTTGGAGCAGACGACGCGATGAAAAAATGACTCATCATTGCCAATCTAGTGGTGCTTCACACATATGCTGATGCATTTACAAACTGTTTCCATGAATTCTAGTTGTCATAGTAGTAATGCAATAATGATAAAATTGCTGTAATATGTATATATATACTACAAATAGATACGCTAATTTTACTTAATTCCCCGGTTAAGTCTTATACCTAGTTTGGGGGGTAGACACATACCAATTGACAACACTGATAAACAATTGAACGCCGCAAAGAATGCCATAGTTCCATTAGATAAGTACTGGTTAGAGGTCAGGTTTACAATCGTTGTGATAGAAGTGCCCCAGTGTCTATGGGTACAAGTGGTGTGTGGATTTAGCACAGGAAATGGGAAGATTGTTGACACAAGCGTCTCCACAAACATCGAGATGGCGTCAATCTTCTAAACTTTTTTAATCGTACGTAAAAATTTCGAAAGTGCTTTGGGTTAGCCTAGTGTGCACTGCGTTGGCCACACTTTTCATTACCCTCTGTTTAAATCTTAAAATATGGCCTTAATTTCTAACTTTGGAGAAAATATTTACTTCGAAAGAAGAACAGAGGTCTTGAGCTCCTGTTATCACCACCAACAACTCATGAATGATGACCATCTCCGGTGTCAGGACGTGTTAAAGTACTTTTTCGGAGGGGGGCCCAAACTGAGGTAGTCGGTGAGTTGGCCAGTCCACTCGGTTGTTTACCCTATCTAGTGTACCGCAAGAGGTGCACTGACGGCACTACATCTCTACAGATAAGACTGCGACAGGGAACTGAATACTACCTAGGTAGTGTTTCCGTGAGGGTCAATTTGCTTAAGAACGGTGTTGGTGAGGGGCCGGTCAGGCTTGGATTGGAATATAAAATTTAGGCTACAGGGCATGGGTTCGGACCTATGAGGTCAATCAGAGCTCAAAATTTACCTAAGAGCAAAGAAAGTTTGAAAACAATTGTCAAGAGAGTGGGAGAGTAGGCGCCGGTTACCTAGGTACCTAGATGGACGGCGGGTTCACCCAGGGGAAACCAAAGTGCTGAAGACTTGAGAGATTTCTATAACAACACGAAACTTACGCATTTTGCAGATTTGTTTGAAACACTGGACAAACATGTTCGAGTCACAATGTTGCTATTCAACACAGATAAACGTAACAGGGGAGGCGACCTGGACAACGTAAACAATCGTGCCATGTTTGTGTTATGATCTCGACTCTAATCCTCAGGTCTTTCATAACCAAAGACCAAAGTCGTGAGTTTTCAGACCACATTCTACCTCTCATATTTCTGGTATTGTATCTCTTTAAGGTTGATGTTTCTTAATAGTTTTTTTTCTGAAAGCATTTTCTCCTTCTGTAAAGGTAAAAAAAAATGAATAACCAAAACTTTGGGGGTGCATTTTTAATTTTAATATGGAAAAATTAAGTCATGAAATTTGAAAATAGGAAAATGATAAAGAAGTACCTGAAATAACCATTTATTTTTTAGACATATTTTACATTCAAGTCTTCTAATGTGAAACGTCTTTGACGAGATGTGGCAATTTTCTGAATGTTTGACCTTATATGTGATAAACATTCTCATATCCTCATCAGTGCATTTCATCAATATTTGATCTATTTTTACGTCTAATATTAGTTACTACAGAAAATCATTGTTCACAGAGATACGATAGGGAATTATGTAATAAAAGAGTCAAAACTTACTAGCTATTGAAGGATATTCTTTTTTGATTGAAAACCAAAACTGATCGCTGGGCACCCCTTGCTTGATGAGTGATCGTGAATCCACGATCAGTAGAAATGAAATGGTAGCCAGCTGACCAGCTCGTCCTCTACTGTTAACGAAAACCCAACGTTATTAGTTAGAATGTCGATGAAAGGGTTGCGAATCCATCCTATTGCTTGTTGATGGAAAGTAATGGTTCAGATTACCTTCCAGAACTGCTAAATGATCCAGTATTAAAGGAATTAAATTATCCGAATGGCCCTCTCTAACCAAATGAAACATCCAACCACCTAAACTAACTTTTTTTTATTTTAACGGCTAGTTTTTTCGGGAGTGCTTAAAATTTTGTCGGTAGCTGAGAGAAGGTTTTCATTTCCATTCTAACTACGTATTCAATGTTAAAACATATCGGCCAGATATCTTAGTTTTGATGTCCAAAGCTCACATTTCAGAAGTTCGCAAAATTTTCTTTTATTTTTTCTTCAAAAAAATGCCAATAGTTCTTGAGGAAGTTCAACGCACACAACAGAATACGTTACCTCTTGATAACCACCTCACTTCTGTGTGCAAAAGTAAGCGTGTGTGGTGTGCATCCATGTTTTCACAGTGGCTTAAATATACGAGCTTTTACTATTTCAGCAACCTCATCAAAAACTTCTTTCGCTTTAGTACCAAGTGTTTTTGCCATCAGGGCCTCTCTATGCAAGAAACACTAATTGTTATATTGATATTGATAGGATGGTGTTGCCGTACACACGAGGCAAGACCTTTAGTAGAACCATTCACTGATGGAGCTTCATCAGTACAAACTCCGACACACGAATTCCAGGATAAATTTGATTTCGCAAAATAATTATTTAATTTGTGAAAAAATATCTTCACCTTTAGTAGTGGTAAGCAATTCTTTGCAACAAAGATACTAATTTACAATAGTATCTCCAGTGGCGTGGTGTGTTTGGTCTTGGCCTGCCACCTCGAGTTCAATTCATTGAGGAGTCAGAGATGTGTATTTCTAGTGATAGAGGTTCACTCTCGACGTGGTTCGGAAGTCATGTATAGCCGCTGGTCCCGTTGCTGAATAACCACTAGTACTGGTTCCATGCAACGTATAAACACCATACAAACAAATGAAACGAATAAAGAAGAATAGTTGCGTTTTGTTTGTTATGTCGTTGATTCATCAAATTGTAGTGCAAAGTATGAATCCTGAAGTTTATTACAGCAAATATTTCTTCAATATTGTTAGACATTTCCAGAATACGCTTATAAACAGCATCATTTGGTAATGGACTTTGATTTGTTTGCTTCTCTGCATCGTCTCCTAAAATAGTTTTAACCAACCGTTTACAAGCGGCCAAAATAATAGATTTAGCAAGAGTAGGTGACTTCATTTTTACGATTATCATTTCCGATATTTCATTAGAAGCAATTTGAACTTTCTCAGATATACCATTGACTTTTGAAAGCAACTGCCTGCTTTGTTTGTTGCTCAAGTAATCTTTTGAAATAACTTACGTATTCTCCTTGAAGACTGCAATGTGATGTTTGAATATGCTTACTTAATTTATAGGAAGCATCGAATCGTTTGACATCTTTCATTCACAAACCAAACACGATGGCTGAGGCTGGTTAAATTTCTAGTGGGGCAGGTAACAGAAAAATCGTGCAAATGATGATACAAGCATCAAATTTGGTACAAGTGTCCTCCAAGGTATACATGTACTAATCAAATCTGCCCGATTGACCAATTGAAAATCCAAGATGGTGGCCATTTTCAAGATGGCCGCCATAATAACCACCCGAAGTAGATGTTTTGCTCAGAAATATTTGTAATTGTCTGATTTGCAAGATCTAAGTGTGGATTCCTAGGTTTTGAAGCCTGCTGAACTATATTTTTCTGTTTAAAGGCATTCTGAGACATATTTCTCAAGATGACCACCAAGATGTTTTACATAAGTTTTGTTCTGGCTAGTACATTTTCAAAGTTATGCATACCATGCTGCTGTTTCTCGATCTGCTACTGTTCACATATGCAGCTGCAGAGTTATGTGCAGGGAAGCTCTGCCTGAGAGCACTTGCATCTTCCTATGCAAACCTTCTTAGAGCACACTGTCAACTCTTGACAGGCTGCTGCAATCGGTGGTAGTGTTGCCCAATGTATCTGCCATGCTTCTCCTTTCTGTGTCCACCCCCATTCAGCTGGACTGCTCATGTGCGGATTACAGTGGGTTGCCTGGCCCCAGATGATCCCAGCCTGGTAGGCTGCACGCTTTGCATGTTCTCTGAGGGCTGCCTGTCTTGGTGGAATTGAGTTGTATGGCCTCTGCTTGCAGACAAACAGATCTAGTATTGCTTCATCCACACCAGTGGCTGCGCTTGATCTGTCGTACATGAGGACAACGAATCTTTCCAGCCTCTGGATGTCAAGATCACGAATCATTGTTTGATGCTGGCTGAGACTGATGAATGTCTCAGTATTATCATCAAATACATTCCAAGTCTGCCATGCAGATTTCTTCGCTTTCCCACGGAAGGCAGACACAATGTCACATCCAGTGAATGCCTGAAAGTAGGGGATCCCTCTAGCCTTCTGAAGCCCAATTTCAGAAATTACTTCATGCACTGGAATCCATTGCATATGGGCTCCTTGGCCAAAGGCAATCCACATTTCCTGAAGACCTAGTTTCTAGAAGGATGGCAGTACAGATATTGCTATGACTAGCACATCTGTGTCATTAGCCTTGATGATTATAGACTTGCTCCCATCAGTCGTTGCATCCCTAGCGTGAGCAAATATTCGACTGTCAGATTCTTCATGACAACATGGGGACACAGCATCCAGAGACTTCACTGTGTTGCTAATGGTATCCTCTCCTTTTGTGATGATGACTGTGCTTGTCGTTTCTGCTTCACACATCTTTCCAGCCAGGAGGTGAAACAATTCAGTCTTGTTGCTGGGGTCACGAAGGAAGCTTTTCCAGTTTCCTGGTGTCTTGCTTGTTCTTTTCACTCTTCTTCTGATTCCTTTCCCCCTTTTTGACCTCGTCTCTGATTTCAGACTTGATTTCTTGTATACATCAAAGACTATGTCCACCCGCTTGTACCGAGCACCCTAGGATTCCACTTTTGGGATTATGCCTTCTTTGGCATAGTCATTAAATGTCTTTGGAGTATGTGGAGGTGAGGCATTGATAAGTGCTGAGCCGTCAATGATGACTGTATCTCCCTTTGGTTCTCCCACTGGGACATTCACTTGTGCTTCAAGAATTTCAACCAGCTGTGACTTCTGACACGTAAGAAGCTTGCCGCTGTCACTGAGAGATACAGGGTATGACTAATTTTTGTGCTTGAAGAATTTTTGCAAGTCACACTGTCTGTTCTGGCTTGAGATGAACAGTTGCGAGAATAACTGACAGTCATCTTTTAGGACTATGTTGTCAACTGCTCCAGTTGACAGATTACTCCATCTTCCACATACTGTGCAACAACTGCTTCTCCTAACTCTGTTGAGATTTCTAAGCTCGGTCATATGATATTCTGAGCCCATTCTCATGGATCATTTCAATTATTTGTCTCTTCCTCGTCTTGGCAAACATACAGGCCCATGTACACTGCAAAATGTGGCTCCCGGTCCTTGGAATGCCTGTGGACATCCAACCATTCCTTCCTTGTATTTGGCCAAGCAGTTGCACTGTAGAAGTTGTGATGTAGCAAAGTCTGATTTTGACGCTCCATGAAGGAGTTGGGATTTGATGTCTGCACCATGTTTGATCATGCATACAAACTGAAGCATTGATGGTGGCACAGCCTGTTCTAAGTCTTTGTCATGAAAATAGCTGCTGAAATTCGACTTCTGACGAAGCATGTCTTGTCTTATTATCCCAGCGGCTTTTGCTAGATGGATCGCTTCACCATAATGGGATGCTTCTGATAGGATTGAACCTACATCAGTTTCAACAGCCAACAGAACTTCTCGTCCTAGGTGATTAGCTTGCAGCTGTGGAATGTGCAAAGACAGCTGATCCTTGAGTAGAGTTGGATGAACATCAGGCAAGTCAACACCAAGCTGTTCCAGCCTCTGCTTGTAAAGCTTGGTCAAGTCAGCAAGCTTGAAAATTGGTGGCCTCACACTGGCATTTTTCATCTCGCAGATGTAGGTGACTAGTTCAGAGAAAGCAATTGGATATGCATCCTTCCAGTGTTCCTGTGCTTTTTCTTGCTCCCGCACCTTTAAGTATGCCCGTTCTCGGTTATACAATGCCACCAGACAGCCAGGGTGATATTTCACTTCTTAGGCTACGACATCTCCTGCACTTAGTTTGGGCGAAAAGTTTTGTATTACTGAGTGTTTTGGCACATTCATTTATTCTCCTATTCACTTGCATTGTCATTGCTTCTCTAAGCTCCCCTCCTTTCAGTTTCACAGAAGAAGCATTCTTTTGTTTTAGTTTCTTGGAGCTTTCATGGAATCTTACTTCTACTGCCCTCATCACTAGTACCTACATGACTTGCTCTTTTCAGCTTAGTGTAACTTTGTGTTGTTGAACAGAAGCCTGCAACTCTCATGATATTGTGCCTTATTTTTTCTCAACATTTCTTCTATCCCAGAACTTTTGTCAAGTCTTGCAGGGTCTAGCTTGATTGGTAGCACATTGAGTGAGTGAAACAGAGGAATATTCTTTACCAGATTCGTATATCCATCATCCCCTCTTCTGGCAAGATTGACCTGGGGAGATTTTAGATCTTCTTTCTTAACCTCCTGACATAAGCAACACTTAGTCCAGTCTGTTTTCCATGATTGTCCAGTAGAGTTCGCATCCACGATTACGATGACATTCAGGGTCGAGGGTTTATTCTTTTACCATCCTGTACATGTAATAGTATAATAGGCCTCTTATGTCCTGTAATATACAATAGGCGCTTTCTTGTATGGGATATAACTAGGTTCTTGCACTGTGCCATACACCTAGTCCGATCGTTTATCCAGTGCCATAAGTCCCGAGTGGTCTGTACACCATCCAGATAACTAAAACCCTGTTATCCTTGGTTCGGCTCTCCTGCGCTGGCACATCCTGTCCATTCAGGTGCGGCTGCCTAACTGATTTGTGGTTGATTAGGCAGCATTTGGGGTACTAGTAGGTTGTTGCAGTATGATGCCAACATAAATTTCCTACTTAGCTGACACTGAACCCCATGCTGAGTTTCACAGCAGTGATGTCACCAATGTGCCTTGGACTAGTGCCCGACAATCACTCCTTTAATACAGTGCCTTAACCATGTTATAAACTAGAAAATATACATCAGCAGGCTTAAAAACATAGGAATCCACACTTAGATCATGCAATTCGGACAACTACAAATATTTCCAAGCAAAACATCAACTTCGGGAGGTTATTTTGGCGGCCATCTTTAAAAATGGCCGCTATTTTGGATTTTCAATTGGCCAATCGGGCAGATTTGATTAGAATCCCTTGGAGAACAACTGTGCCAAATTTGATGCTTGCATCATCATTTGCACGATTCTTCTAAAAAATTGCTCTTATCCCCCCCACTGGTCATCTCCAACCCACGTGAAGCCATAACTTAAAAAATTACTTTTGTCGTATTTACGGTTGAGTCTACTCAATTTTTCTTGGCTGGAAGATCCATGCCACTTAAAATAGTTTCATTATTGGAATCAAGTTTTTCATTGGTACGATTCTAGTTTAAAAATCTGTTCATTGAACGAGAACTTTGAAAAGTCATATAGCAGCAATTGGATATCTACTCTACTGACTGACCACAATCGCAGAAGACTTCGCATTTATAGATCTCAGAAAGAGATCATTGTTCCGAATTATGAACCCCCTTTAACCTGTCATTCACCATATGGTGATTATATATCACTAACCTGGAATACTGTATATTGGTTTAGTCCTACTTAATTCTATTGCCACCTGACCTCAGGGGATATTAACTTTGTCCTTTTCATTTACCGTATGGTGAAGTCCCTTTTATATCTATGGTTAGTCATTACCCTGGATCAATAGGCTTAAGAACAAAAAATCACCTTTAACGGTTGTCATCTTCAGCTAACATTTCAAAAGAAGGTCAGCAGGATATGGAATCATAGTGAATATCTTTTTTCAAGAAAGGTACAAGGAGGTTGAATAAAGTCCTCCTTGAGGTCAGTAATGAACGATTTAAATCTCCAAGGAAAGGAAAAGGGAAAGGATTATCCACTGCTTCTTACAGATTAATCCACTGGATTTCCCATGCAGTTCAAAATGCCAAGCGGCGAAAACTTTTAAGCTGCTTCATACTTTCATGGTCTCTGCCAAGCTCACCTCCTAAGTATTCCTGTAGTACAATTCGCTCCCGTAAGTAGTAGTTATGCAAATAACAACATGCCAACGCTATTATTGAATTAAGCTATGATAGGGAAAAGGTGAATGGTAAACAAGAAGCTAACACACTCTCTCTTTAGAGTTCCGGAAGCTTTCTGAACTTATTTAGCGCTCTTGATTGAAAATATCGTATTTGATGTAGTTTCATTGTGCAGAAGGCTTCACTGGCTTACCCGTTAAAGAAACAGATCACCAAAGCACCATCCTGACCCTCGCAGAAGCATAGAGGAAGCTGTCATGACAGCCAGTCATAATCCTGGTTCAGAGATGTGTGTGTTTTTATTTATTTATTTATCTTTTTTTAGTGCACCACTCTTATGGTAAGGTCACACATTCACGTATCAACGCATGCACGCCCACGCATGAGCGGAAATTGGTAGTTGGCAACAGCTTACGTCAGTAAACCGTAAATGTTCCGTAAAACATACGTAAAATCGTGGACGTACGGTGACGGGTCGTCCGGGCGCTAAGCTCTGCCCACTGGAGCGCCATAGCCCACTCCAGTTATGAAATGTTCAAAACAAGTCATTGGTGGTCACGCCAAATGTCACCTGACGTAGCTCCAGGCATTGCACATGGGACTCACGGTGACTGCAGCGGGGTAGACGCTGTGGTCACCAGCTTTGTTCACCGCCGCTGTTTTCTTCCCGCCGCGAAGCACGTGGGCCTCTTAATTGCACTGTAGCCTACGGGGAAACCGATTCGCGCATTTACAATCCTGTATGACGAGGCAACGCTGTAGCTTGGTATAAAAGGTCAGGTCGGCGCCCTCAGGTCAGCTGTTGTTTCCGTCTCCGAGACCAGCAGTCTCCTCCAAGGACTCTCCACAACGCCCTTCAAGATGCCGAACCTCACAAAACGACCAAGGAAAGGACCATCAACGTCACATCTTCTTGCAGGACCTTCTTTCGGCCCGGAGAAGACTCCTACAGCCACTTCTGCAGACACTCAGGGAGAGGGAAATGTCATCTTCCACACAGGAGTCGGAGTCGGATGGGATACAGTGATGACAGCGACATGAAAACTCTCAATGAAGCTAACCCCATTGACAACTGACAGAACGTTACCTTGATCGAGAAAGAGGACAGCCAAGACGTCGAGGACGACGTGCCACTGGGGTGTAAGAAGAACCTCTGTGTCATCCTGTCGGATGAAAATGAGAGGCTGGTGGGTGAGTGGCTCGAGCACGAGGCCCAATTCATATACAACACGGGGATGGCTGCCTACAAGGACAAAGCCAAGGTGTGGAAGGCCTTTGATGACAAGGGCAAGTCACTTAGGCCACCAGTGACTGGCAACGTGCTCCGGACGTGGTTCCCGTCCGTCAGGAGCCGCTTCGGACGCCTCACCGCCGAGAAGAGTGGCCAAGGGGCAAGCAGACAACTGACAGACCGGGAGAAGTGGATACTGAACATATTCCACTTCCTCAAGCCCCACATCGTCCGTCAGAAGAAGCCCAAGATGTTGGGACTACCAATGGTATGTATATTATGTCTGACTTAATTTTTTTTCATCTGTTGAATTTACAGTACATGCAGAATTCTATCAAAGTGAATTTACAACCTTGATTTTCAACGCAAAATCTTGGGGATGTGTAAGACTTTGCCGGGTCAGTTCCAGGTAGGCGTCCGACCTTGCTTGCGTTGCGCGTACATTTGCGGCGCAATTGACGGTGCTGGCTTAACGTCCGTCAGTCCGTGTCCTGTTTACCAGCTGTTCAAGGTCATTTCACCACGATGATGCCCATGATACACATACGTGGGCATACGCCGTCGTGATACGTGAATGTGTGACCCCAGCATTAGAAACCCTACCACGTATAGGTACCAACATCTATCATCATTCATAGCTTGCACTGAGAACTGACATTGATACAATATTGAATGTACATTGAATTAAATGGAATATAGAATCTAGGCCAAAGGCCAAGCACTGGAACCTATAAGGTCATTCAGCGCTGAAACGGAAATTGACAGTAAAAAGTTTGAAAGGTGTAATAGGAAAGCCTCGCAGTTGCACTATGAATCACTTGTTAGGAGAGGGTGGAAAGTATGATGGAAGAAAGAATATGAAAGGAGGTAGGGTAAAAGGAACGAAAGGGGTTGCAGCTGGGAGTCGAGGGCATGCTGCAAAGAACCTTAAGTAACGCCTACAGTGCACCGCATGAGGTGCACTGCCAGCAGTACCGCTTACGGTGCTGAATGTACATTTGTACATACTAACTCGAGCCATCCAGGGGCTGTTTTATAATTAGCATGTTAGCCTTCATGGACCCCAATTCAGTGGTAATAATGCCATTTTACTATAATTTCACAATTTACGTCTTTCTATCCACTCACTGGTATCTGAAAGAAAGAGACGTAAAAAAAAGTTGAAGATTGTCATTATCATATCTGCTGTTCGAATGGAAGATTGTCATTTTGCAGTGATTGTTTGTTTTTCTGTTTCAGAGCAATGGATGTCAGAGTTATCGAAAAATTTGTATAATAATTTCATATTTGCTGACAATGGTGTTAGACCATGAATGAGCGAACAATTATTAAAAGATTGCGCATAGCGCCTGGTTATCTCATTGGTCACCCCTTTCAGTATTGATCAGATTCAACTTTATCCAGCTTCTTATGAGAAAAGGCATAATTTTTTTTAAAGAATCATTCTTTACATTACATTCTAATAAACAATAAAAAAAAATATTCATCTGCACAGGGAAAAACATATTTACCGTATTCCAACCGACTGAAAAGAAAATCTGATCAAGAATAGTGCTCACTGTTTTATAATGAAAAATTCTCTCTCTCTCTCCTAAGCAGGTTGGCAAATACTGGAAGCCAAAATTGCTGTCAGTCCTACTGGCTCTCCTGGCAACAAGCAGCGTGTCACCATGATGTAGCTGAAATAACTGAATCTACTTTTCTTTCTTTTTACTTTTATAGCGATCAAGCTTTGAAAAAGAATCCATTCTTCCCGTTCAGATTCGAGGTTGTTTCAACTCTATATGTATACATATTGAAAATATTAGACTCAAACTTTCGAAGGGTTTGCCTTTATCAGATGATTAGGACTTTTAAGACGCATGACTTGCAAAATAAAAACTAGTTCCAGCCAAGGTTTAACTTGCCCTTCGAGACCACGGCCAGATGATGCCGAGTGGCGCTGACGCCTTTTCCCAGACGTTATCCATATTTGCTCGAGTGACGGTGCATCTGTTGTTCTTCTCAGAGTCAAAGTTTGACTCTGGTTCTTCTTGGATGTGATATCGTTAACCGTCTATCCCTAGTGCTCCGTGTTTAGTGTTCCATTACATTTCCAAATATCTACATTACTGCACATCATTCGCTAAGTATGCTATGAGGTTGTCGTATCTGTGTATCACATTGTGTTAGAAAGCTGCTCGATCCACTCTTATTGTGAAGACTGAGAGTATAGTGTAAGAGCTAGGGAAGTTCTGTTGGAATTTTGAGAGCCAGAAATTTTGTTTTGTTTAGACAGTTTTTACTATCAATAGTGAATATAAAAAAAAATTGGTCACGTGGTCTAACCAGTGGTCATTTTTTAGAAATATCCGCCATCTTGATTTTTCATGGGAATTATTTTTTGAAAATTAATATGCTTGGAATATCAGGGTGTGGCATGTCATTTTATTATTTGTTTTCCCTTATGCTGAGTTCAACAAAGGCATAAAATGAACTCTAAAAGTGATAGCAGTTTTTATTAATGTTCTTGTTCAAAGAAAACAACATAATGAAATAAAAAAAAAGTTTGTTGAAAGTATTAATTTTCAGATGAAGGGTTATACACTAATTGATCTTCGTGATGAACTTATAAAACAAAATCCTACACTTACAATATCAAACAAAGAAATCAAGTACATAATCATTGAAGTATATGGTAATATTGTATGTTTTGCATACCCGAGGGAAAAGTCACTTTCCCAGGTTGTCTATGCATCTAACGTTGACTATGGTTTGGTTGTAGATAAAGTTCGATCTTGTGATGCTATTAAAAATTGTGCTGCCAAACTCCGTGAAGAGGCCAAAAACTATGACTTCATATTAGATGAAAAATTTTGTGATGCAAATAACCTAACAAGAGCTCAAATCGAGTATGAACAATGGACGGCCTAAGCAGTGCGACAAGTTCCTACTGGCAATAGCACCGTCATTCATTAAATCAGCAACTACTCAACGTAGATGTGATGCATTGTTTCAGGTTGCTTGTTTAATAATTTACAATGTATTAAAAAAAACACCACGGCATATCGCCAATGTTCAAGCTATTCACAATTTAAGTAGATCAAAAACTTTGCTGCAGCTACGATGATGTCCTACGCCAAGACCGGATACTAACAAATAGAACCGTCATCAGGGCGGAAGGACACCGACACATGACACAGTACTAGTTTTGCTCCAAGATCGTCAAAAGGAGATTTCTTCTCTCCAGCAGGATATCATATCAAATGAAACCGATCGTCTCGAAAACTCTACTGGTATGTTTGATATTGATGGTATACACATATTCACAATAAGGAAATCGGAGCTCAGAAGCTTTTGTGCTACCACAAGCCAAAAAGCACTTTCAAGTGCCTTTTTGCCAAGCAGTGATTTAAGTACGCTAACTGAAATAAGAAAGGGAGGAAGAGATGTGGATCTTGTATGGTTTCTCTCACGATTTGAATGTACCTCAGCTCGAATTACCCGATGAAGTAGAAATACCATCAAGAAATGTTTTAATGAGTGCACTGGCTAGCCATCCATCTCATCGGACATTTACTGGATTTACTACAATCCTGCCGTATCCTGCAACACAGTAGGATTCAATTCATACATCAATGGTAAACTTCCAAAATGTGCTGCATCAGCTAAATCTTCAAGAGGGTTCTTTGTGGTTGACGAGGGAGTATATCACATAGCTTAAGAAATACAGCTGATTCATCCAGAAAAGTTTTCCAATATATTTCTTGGTCTTGGCGGATTCCACCTACAAAAAGTGGTGTTGTCATGCATCTGGCTGTACTTTAGAAATAATGGGGCTTCTGAAATCATTGTCGAGGCTGAGACAATGGGCCCACGTTCAGCAGAGAGGGCTTTAAATGGCAACCATTATGCTTGGGCAATCAGATTAATTGGAATGTTGTGTGAAGTCATGCAAACACTTCATTGGAGAGCATTCCTGGATCAGTGTAATAAAGCAACGTACTCTGCGTTGTTTTCAGTCATCAAAATGTCTGCAATTATCAGTGAATGTATATCTATGTTTATCAGATAAAACCAAAACTGCTCCCAACAACCTGAGTGATATCCAAACAGAATTTTAGGAATTCAGAGAACCTGGTGTGAAGGAGAGTGGGGTATTTTGTTACTGGGGCCAGTTTGCCTACACTTGTACTGCTTCTTTGAGACCTAATTCGAGGAGACAAAGAAAACAACTTTGATTTACATGTATACAGCATAGGGAGTGTTTACCACTGTTCTTTTCCTTCGACAGAACAAATTATGCGCGTTGGTGCACTTTATATTATGATGATTGTTTGAAACTCGAAGGTGTGCTTCAAGTATATTACTCTTTGTGCGTGAGAGAAGAAATCTCCTTTTGAGGACTGTAAGTTGTGGTATATCTAATCTCATAACTGGGGCGAAAATGGATCCATAAATATGTCAGTATATACACCATGTCCACGAAAAAGGTGAGACTGCTTACCAAATATATGTCAAGGAAAGACTGACTGAAAAATCTAAATACATTATAGATCCCATTCACAAAATGTTTCCTAAAAAACAGAAAGTAAAATCTGCCCTTGAGTCTGCACTGAAGGAAACATGTGATACGTTACGATGGATAGAAATAGCACGTTCCAGAGGCTTCAATGCCGAAACATTACCAATGCATGAACTCACATCCACGTCTCTACTACCTGACACCTGATGGATTTTTAAAGAAGCCAGAAAAGGCACAGATGAGTAAAGAACTTGAAAGTAAGTTTTTAGAAAAAGATGAAATAATGGCTAATCATCCAGCATCACAGGAGAACACAGCTGTAATGATTGACTTCATGGCATATGCATGAAAATTGTATGTTAAAGTGCTAAAATGTAAGACCTTCGGAGATTACTTTGACAACTTATGGAGATATTTTGTGAGACGTTCAGAGGGAAGCTTGCATATTGATATTGTTTTTATTTGTATGAAGAGAAAAGTCTAAAACACTGGGAACAGCTTAAGAGGAAAAAAGTGGATCCTATTGATGTAATACCTAACAGTCCAAGTACACCTCTTCCTGTTAATATGGAAACGTTTTGGGCCTCAAGCCAGATCAAAAAGCTTTTCAAAGAACTGTTTGTAGAGTGGCTTGTAAAGCAAGGAAACCACGAAAAACCCGTGTATTTGGGAGGGGGCCACAAAGTGACGCCAAAGATGTGCATCAATTTGACGAAGGATTCTGCAACTTGGATACCATCACTCCAATGTGAGTGTGAGGAAGCTGTTGATAGGATTATGAAACACATAGAAAACTGTGTCAACAGACCTTGTTGAAAGAGTCATAATTGCTTCGGCTGATACGGACGTCTGATCTCTGCACTATACCACTTTAAAATGAGTTATCAGAAAGGTGGCCTGAAGGAACTCGTTCATCTGTCAAATATATACCACTTCACAAAATTATTGAAAACATGGACGACCTACTTGTAAACATTCTACCTGCAGTGCGCAGTCTAACAGGTTGTGATACAACAAGCAAGATAAAGCTCATGGCACTCAAAACGCCTGTACACTCGGGGAAACTTTTGGAGGAAACTTTTGGAGGATTTTGGGGTTGCTGCTTTTGATGAAGAGATGATACCAAATACTGAACGATTTATTGCTAAGGTACCTGGTTCATCAAAGTTATACTGTGATGGTGTGCAATTTGAATAATACCGTCAGGCAAAGAATCTCAGCTTTTCTAAACTTTGTCCCCCATCATCAACAATGATGTTTCACATCAAGCATGCATACCTTCAGTGCTACGCGTGGATGAATGTGCTGGAGAACCATTCATCACTGGACCCTCTGAAATATTGGTATACAGGAAATTTTCAGCCTATCATAACAACAGAACTTGTGCAACCTCCTGAATTTACATCACCTTGCACCTGTCGGAAATGCGCACAATCTGCTGTTTGACCTTGCAGAGACTTTTAGCTAAAACCGTTGTTGTCCATTTTGCAAATGTAAATGAATGAATTTATAATTAAATTTTGAAGAATAATGTGGAAATACTGTACAACACAACATTTGCAATAATGAAATTATGAAATGATTTCTCATTAATGAAATTATTTCTCATTAGTTCTTAAAATCGAAAACAGAAAAATTAGGCGTATTGGCGCTAAAAACTACAAAAAATCATTTGCTATCAATTTTAGAGTTCTTTTTATGTTTTTATTGAACTCAGCATACAGGAAAACCTACAAAATGACATGTCACACCCTATATTCCCATCTTATTAATTTTCAAAAAATTTTCCTTGAAAAACAAGGATGGCGGAAATTTCTCAAAAATGACCACTGGCCAGACCATTTGACCAATTTTTTTTCTTACTAACTATTGATAGTAAAAACTGTCTAAACAAACAAAATTTCTGGCTCTCAAAATTCCAATAGAACTTCTCTAGCTGTCGTAATAAGAGAGAGTTAGCATTTAGGCAAAATATTAACTATAGACAGAATTTTTCTGCTCTTCGCGGTCATAATTTCATTATTGCGTTTTTCCTTCCAACTGCTGATTTACTGTTTCACTACGTGGGAGCCTTTCACTTTGCTTTTTTATTCATGTAACAACATGCATGCTGTTTTCTGCAAAGGCCTGCTGGGTAAGATCATATTCATGTATGTAAAATTTAGAATGGACGAAACAACCCTGACATTATTATTATTATTTTGTTGAAAATAATGGAAGCGTTCAACGAATTAATCTTAAACCAGGTCTTTTCGATTCTGACTCAGCAAGAAAATAAGTAGAAGTCCAATTTTCCTATTTGCCAAAATTAATGATAAATATCCCGATTTTGGCAAATAGGAAAATTGGACTTCTACTTATTTTCTTGCTGAGTCAGAATCGAAAAGACCTGGTTTAAGATTAATTCGTTGAACACTTCCATTATTTTCAACAAAATAATAATAATAATGTCAGGGTTGTTTCGTCCATTCTAAATTTTACATACATGAATAGGATCTTACCCAGCAGGCCTTTGCAGAAAACAGCATGCATGTTATTACATGAAAGAAAAGCAAAGTGAAAGGCTCCACGTAGTGAAACAGTAAATCAGCAGTTGAAAGGAAAAACGTAATAATGAAATTATGACCGCGAAGAGCAGAAAAATTCTGTCTATAGTTAATATTTTGCGTAAATGTTAACTCTCTCTTAGTACGACAGCTAGAGAAGTTCTATTGGAATTTTGAGAGCCAGAAATTTTGTTTGTTTAGACAGTTTTTACTATTCAATAGTTAGTAAAAAAAGGAAAAAAAACAAAAAAAAAATTTGGTCAAATGGTCTGGCCACGTGGTTCATTTTTGAGAAATTTCCGCCATCCTTGTTTTTCAAGGAAAATTTTTTGAAAATTAATAAGATGGGAATATAGGATGTGACATGTCATTTTGTAGGTTTTCCTCTATGCTGAGTTCAATAATATCATAAAAAGAACTCTAAAATTGATAGCAAATGATTTTTTGTAGTTTTTAGCGCCATTACGCCTAATTTTTCTGTTTTCGATTTTAAGAACTAATGAGAAATAATTTCATAATTTCATTATTGCAAAGGTTGTGTTGTACAGTATTTCCTCATTATTCTTCAAAATTTAATTATAAATTCATTCATTTACACTTGCAAAATGAACAACAATTAAAGACTATGAGCTTCTACAAAAAATATAAGAAAATTGAACCAATATTCGTCCAGCTTTAAATGCAGTATTTGGTACTTTCATCAATATTTCTTAAGAGTGAATTTTATATAAAATGAGGCGAATTTTAAATATCACCTTCTAAGGCTCAAAATACTTTATATAAATACCTGCCAAAGAAAAACAAATATATATTCAGACGTGTCAAATGAATTAGATGTGATGAAATGTATAAAAATATGTCATGTGCCAACGGTCCAGTAACTCTTAAGTTTCTTATATTTATAAACTAAGAAACACCCATTCACATTTTTGACAGTTCTTAAGAATCTATCGGGAACTTTTAATTCGTTGAGTTTCTGAGAATGCGTAGCAGTTGTGCCAGCACAGGTTCATGCTTCGTGAACGGTGTATATGTATATAAGAATATATTTCCCGTTTATGTAGAAGAGAATGGCAGCTTTCAATGAATTAATCTTATAAAGGGTCTTATCTGACTCAGCGAGGTCTGAGTAGAAGTCCAATATTCATATTTGTCAATATCAGGATATTTGTCATTCATTCATAGGTTAAAATATTTTATCAAATTAAAAATATTTCATCTTTTATTTTATTTTAATTCTGAAAAAAAAAAAAATATATATATATATATATATATATATATATATATATATATATATATATATATATCATGCGTGTGTGTTTGTGTACAAATATATATACATATGTGGGTGTGTACGTGTTGCGCTTGTCTGTTTCCTGTAATAATCATAATACTGCATTTCAAAATGATTGTCGGTAATCACTGTTAACAAATAGCTATTATAAGTCAATATCCTTATAAAACAATAACTCCTGAACGTATCTACCACCGCAAGATGCTAGTGATATAATTCGAGATGACCTTCCATTTTTCTTCTCTGGTTCTGTAATGTAATTTTCCAATTTGCAGAAGATGCTCCTTCGAAGGATTCTTTGTGTCCTCATCTCGTGGACGTTAATGGGAGAAGTCACCGGAAAAGCACTTCCTACGGACACTGGTAGCTACTTATTACTTTCAAAAGTACTCACTAGAGACTAAACATAGTGTATAATTGTTTAGATGTTTGAGAGACTTCTATTTCAGCTTTTCCGGAAACCATCTTGTCATTTTAACAGAATCACATGAAATAAATACAGTCAATTCTCGAAGACGAGAATCAGGAATTCCCTTAGCTTCCCATTTGTATTCCAGAAGACATGATGAAGATATAGAATAAAACTGGGGAGCTGATTAATTTATTAACTTTTTTTTTTTTTTAATAAGCAAGATCTCTTCTTTCTGTATTTCCCTTTACCTTATTTTTCGGAAGCTTGAATTCTGAATCCGCGGGGATCTGATCTTGCTTGTCCTCCCCCGGGTGACAGTAAGGAAAACATGATAGAGCCACCCACCCCCTGCAAAACGGTTTGTCCGGCCCGGTGTGTCGGAGTACGTAGGGAAGATATCCACCCTCCTGCGCACCTGTTTGTCCGCACTGGGTGGGGAGGGTAGGGGAGACAGCAGCCACGGGTTCCAGCGCGTGTAGCATGCGCCAATAAGCTCGTATTACTACTAATAATAAGGGTATCGAAAGGAGTGTTGGGAATTCCTGATTCCCTCTTTCCTTCGAGACTTGACCCTTATTCATTTCCTGTGATTCGGTTATGTTCAGTTAAACTGACAAGATGGTTTCTGGAAAAGATAGAAGTCTCTCAAACATCTTCTATTCCTCTTTTCATAAACGTGATTTTGACAGGTTCCATAAACGGGAAATATATTCTTATATACATATACACCGCTCACGAAGCATGAACCTGTGCTGGCACAACTGCTACGCATTCTCAGAAACTCAACGAATTAAAAGTTCCCGATAGTATTCTCCAGAACTGTCAAAATGTGATAAGTGTTTCTTAGTTTATAAATATTTGTAAGAAACTTAAGAGTTACTGGACCCTTGGCACATGACATATTTTTATACATTTCATCACATCTAATTCATTTGACACGTCTGATATATGTTTGTTTCTGTCAGGTATTTATATAAAGTATTTTGAGCCTTAGAAGGTGATATTTAAATCGCCTCATTTTTTATAAAATTCACTCTTTAGAAATATTGATGAAAGTACCAAATACTGCATTTAAAACTGGGCGAATATTGGTTCAATTTTCTTATATTTTTGTAGAAGCTCATAGTCTTCATTCTACGTTACTCTTTATCCTCAGGCTTAACTCGATCAGGAGAACCTGGCCCTAAAGACTTCCCCTCAATAGGGACTGAGTTACTCAGTCCCGAACGCCCAAGTGGTCTGCCTCCTGTGGGCGCTGCGTTCAACGTCGAATCGAGTGACTGCATTAAAGCGTGTCAGACGAGGTCCCACGATGGAAGTTGTGTTATAGATGACTCGTGCTGTTCTGAGACATTCTCAGGAGAAACCTACCTGAAGTGTGTCATTGGTTCATGAACGGATCTATTGTTAGTAATTTGCTTTAACAAGGTTTGTGCAGATTTTTGCTGAGCCAGTTCAACTATTGTCATTTTCATTTCACTTCTCGATGTGGCATCTCCTTTAATTTGTACAAAGGTATAGCCAGGTGTAAGATAACCTTTATTGAGAAAAATAGTTTAATATTGGTTTTATGAGATATATTTAGTTAAAAATCAAAGAGGCAACCATATGATTAGGAAATTATATTCTTCCAAGTAGCTTTTTTTCCTTAATATCTCAAACATTGTTGGTCACGTTTTACTGTCATCCAAAAGTCAATTTCACATATAACCGAATGGCAAGGAAATAAAAGCATTTCTGGATGAAAGTCTATGATCTATGGTTTGAATCCGTTATTTGTCTTATTTCAATATGTCAAAATTTAGTTTCATCTAATTTAACCGTTGGTCATTTTCACTCTAATATTCTGCAGAGGAAGGCAATTTTTTACTTCAAAAATAAACTGTATAAGTCTGTGAAGATAGGTAAGAAATGAAAGAGCACAAAGTTAAGTCTCTTGTTTAATTTTCCATGGTTTTTGTTGTAATGTGAATAATCTTATGGTGTTTACTTTAACAGGGTACCACATCAAGTTATTAGACGCGAACCTATCTAAAAAAAAAAAAAAAAAAAGAACTATGACAAATGAAAATAACTGTATCCGATCTTTACCACACGCGCGCAGAATATAATATATATATATATATATATATATATATATATATATATATATATATATATATATATACCTTCCCGATTGCGACCTACCATAGCCGTCTACGTATCAACTACTAATTCAATGCTGATGACTGCAGAAGCACGGAAGATTCAACAAGCATTTACCAAGCTTTCTGGCTCGCTCACGAATCGAGCTGGGAGCTTTTGCTGGTGAGGTGAGGTCTGAATCACCTAACCATAGGATCATGAGTGAAACCCATTCCATCCCCCCCACCCCACCCCACCCCCACCCCCCTATACACAGGGATGGACGTATAAATAAGATATTCAGAAAATAAGTGAAATGAAATATGATTAAACAAATAAAAGAGATATCAGTAAGTCAGCCAGCAGTCGCCTTCTAGCCAGGGGTTAGCGGAAAGATAAGTATCACGTAAGGGGGAAATTTAGAACTTCTGTCCATCTGACCTGATTTGGTCATCTCCTTTGTAAGCAGATCATGGGGGGTAATTCTAAGAAATAGCTCCGCACGGGGATACCATTTGTAAACGAAATTTTTTAACTGAGCCACATAGAAAATGGTGTAATATATGATACAGTACAGACGAGATACATTGAGAATTTACCGTCTTTTGTTTATATTTTAAACAAACAAAAGAGTCGTGAAGCCCCAGATGTTTAATTCCAGCCCCTTGGGGAATAACGTAAAAACACAAACAGATGACGATGAATTTCTCACACTATTTCGGTAGATTTTCCAGGTTTTCTTACCTATACTGCATCATATACACCCTATCCTATGTTGTTTAGTCAATAGATTTTATCAGTAAACAATAACTCGGGGCTCTGAAAATGACCACTATAAGCAATCACTTATCAGCCTCTTCCAGGTACGTAAAAGAAAAAGAAAGAAAGAAAAGAAAAACAGAACGGCGGACGACAAAGTAGTGAATTGTTTTCATGCCAGTTTTCGAACGTTGAATAAAAGACCTTTCTTCTTTAAACAAATGCCTCCGGAGTGGCGACGAATAGAGATTCTGGGCGACTTCGTCAACGACGGATTTTTTGAACTCGCTCTGTCGCGTTAATTTCCTTTTAACGAGCTTCGGTGCAACAGGGTCATTCAAGAGTTCGTTGCTAATTTTCTTCTTCGTTGCTAAAATTAGTACCCGGGAACGATTTCCTCACATCTTTGGGTTCTGGGTTCGTTGCTTATTTGCAAATATACCAGAGAGAGAGAGAGAGCGGGAGAAAGCGAGAGAATCTGATGAATTTTGAATGAATGGTTCAACACTGGTGAATTAAAGATTATCTCAAATAGTGCCTCCCATTTTTATTATTTTTCTTCTCTTCTTTCCTGCCTTTCTCCATCACACGGCTGCGACCCACTATTCAACTGATAACCACGTACGTAATTTGCTACTGAGGACAATAGCAACAATAGATTTAATTGAAAATGGCCAGATCGCTCTGTCCTTGACCGGATTTGAATCCGGTATTAACTAGTAAGGGAAGTGTATCGCACCTCAGAACAGGTAACTCAGAGAGAGAGAGAGAGAGAGATCTAAATGAAAGCAATTAGATATCACCACTGAAAGAGGTTTTTAATCACCTACATATAAATCAATCAACAGAAATTGTTCCTATGAAGATAGATCCGATGATACTGCATAGACAGAAACTTGTGACCGTGAAACCGTTGGGGACATTTTTTCTGCAAATAAAAAGCTTGCAGTTTATGTATAAGGATTAGTTTTTATTTCTATATTAAGAAGTAGCTTTTCTCTTCAGCAAATGCCTTTGAAAAATATGACCGAATGTGAATCACGCACCTTTAAATGTGAAAAAGCTTATCTTTTTTGTTGCAAAGGTGAGGAATATAATAAAAACACATTCAATTCTACAGAATTTATTGTCTCTCTTATTAGCTTCAATGAAGAGAAAAAGCAAACGTTTCCTGGAAGTTAGTGAAAATGAGATCTATTTCGGCACTCATTCAAGATCTGTTAACCTCAATTTTCCACCTTGAAAATAAATGGTCATATGAGTCTTCTGCAATGGCATTATATTTTCCTTATTATGTACATTAGGCTTACCTCGTGAAAAAAGGAAAAAAGGTTTAGTGACTTTTCAGTTATTCACTCACATATTCGTTTCTCTTAATGAAAGATGCTGACAGTCAGCTGACCATTTTTCTGTTCACCTGAACGTTTCTCGCCAAGTGAGCCCTTGGAATTAAGAGGGTTGTGACTTTTAGTCATTATATGATTCTCAAAACTCTCAGTAAAAGAGTTACTATCAGCAACTCGCTCCTCTCTCTGTAAGTATTACATTACCTCATAGCCTCTGCTTCTCATATTTTCTTGGTGGGTATATCATAAATTGTTACAACATCCAGCGTCTTAATGACTGGATAATTTTCACCCATGTCTTGATGAGTCTGCTCTTTTTTTATGATGTACCTAGCGGGTCATTTGAATGACTCACTTGTTCAGAAAACACGGCGCTTTTCACTTTACCATAAATATTTCCACTTTTTCATTAATGCCTCATATTATGAGAACAGTCCTATAAGGGATTGCATTTTGATGAAGACCTATAATGGATTAATGGTTACTCTGCGGCAAAGCAAACAACAAGGGTACACATCTTTATGTAGGGTTGTAGGGATAATATATATATATATATATAATATATTATATATAATATATATAATATATATATACATCGAGCTACAAAATCTAATATCCAATTCGCTCTACCTTGGAATTAATATATTTTCATATATGTTAACCGAAGGGGAATTTTTTAGTTGATAATAATTTTGTCCTCTCGTGGGTTCCAACCAGTGTCCAGAGGGCTGAGGAGAATCAGGATTCCGCCAGTGACATTATCAACTTGGCAACAACTTTTTGGCCCGAGTCGATAATGTCACTGGAGGGGGGCGAATTATTATCAACTTCAGTTAACATATATGAAAATATATTAATTCCGAGGTAGAGCGAATTGGATATTAAAGGATATTTGTAGCTCGATGTATTTATATGAATTATTGTGATGTGATAAAAATTCGTGTATATATATATATATATATATATATATATTATATATATATATATATATATATATATATATAAACTGATACAAGCTTTTTAGATCCGTGGTTCCTTCGTGGCCCAACGCCAGCCAGTCCGCCTAGCTGTAAAATTTGGTACCAGTGCCCGATGAGGTCAAGAAAAAGGGTGCGGTGTTAGTGACCTCATCCTTAAAGACTTCCTGAGAAACCGAAGGCATCATCTCCAAAATTTTTATGGTCAAAAATAAAGAGAAGAAAAAAGTAGGATAGATAGATAAACAGATTAACAGATGTATTTGTGTACATTAACTGACCTTCCGAAGTAAACCCGACCATAGTTTCTTGTACGTTAAATAAACAAAGCTTTTGGCAATTCATCTTTTAGTTTGGTGTGAATTTGTAACAAACTAAATATTTGAATAAGACGAAGCAGCCAAAATATTTCTTGGTCTTACGTATGTGTTATGATTAGCTTTTCAACAATTTCACAGGAATATTTATGGTCTGGAGTCTCTTACTAACAGAGTGGATTGTAGAATGACAAGTTTGGTAACAGATATGTGAACTTTATGCTTACTTCATTCTTCTTGAATCAAAGAAAAAAATTAAAAAGTAAGTTTAAAATCTTGAAATGGAGGCAGATTGGCAGCTATTTCACAAAACTTTCTTAGATTTAGTAGCAGGCAAATGATTGAGTTTACTTAGGTAGAGGAGCAAATAAAAGACGCTAAGGTGACTTACAAGCAGTAGATATTTGTTCTAATTGACAAGTACGCAATGAATGACCGAAATTCATGGCGACAGATTACGGTCACTGAAGGAAGGAAAACCTCAAATGGGTAGGTTTAATATCCACCAAGAAGCCCCATTAAAGTATGACTGGAGAAAATAGAAGCAAGTAAAGAATGGGTCAAAGAAGCAATCGAGTTCTCTTTATAGCGTACAATGTTGCATGAAACTCTAAACCATGGCCCATGAAACTCTCATTCGTGGTCCAGCAAATTTTCAACCACGGCCCGGTGGTGGCCTGTGTTGTTGGCACCTATGGCGGTGTCAGAACGCACGATCATGACTAATTTAACCTTGGATAAAATAAAAATAAAAATTACTGAGGCTAGAGGGCTGCAAGTTGGTATATTTGATGACTGGATAGTGGACGATCGACATACCAGTTTGTAGCCCTCTAGCCTCGATAGGTTTTAAGATCTGAGGGCGGACAGAAAAAGCGCGGACGGACAGACAAATAGCCATCTCAATAGTTTCCTTTTACCGAAAAATAAAAGCTGGAAGATGTACGTACAAAATGGAAATAAAATAAAGAAAGTTGGTTGAGGAGCGAAATCACAGGCATAGAAAATAGCTCCTTATTGAATTCCTTATTACAAGACAGTCGTAACTCGTAAATCCTGATTCTGCGTCCCCTTTGCCCTCTCTCGTCCAACTCTAAATTCTAAAAGTCATTACAGTCACCTGTATACCATATTTCTGTGAATTTCTCTCACTTAAACCCTGGCAATTCATAACTTGAGGGAGAAGGGAAAATATATTATCTTTTGGCGCTGAACATAGTTATATTTATTCATTTATCTCTTTGACTTGATTCCAGCAGAGTGATGTAAGTCTATTAGTGATTAAATGTTTAACCCCGCACATTTCTAAATTCCCTTGGTGAACCTACGCACACAAGCCACTTACTAGTAAGCTTTGATTCAAAGTTCATCCGTCGTAAACAAGCCAAGAGCAAATCACGAGTGACGATATAAATCAATTTATTTATTCTGAATACGTTTGTCATGTAGGAATTTCAAGGTCTCTCTCTCGGTCCCAGAACTTCTTTTATAATAAGAGAAGTTCCTCTACTACTCCACCGGCGTCTTGATGATGTTTCGGATATATTTTTTTCCTTCTTCTTTGATATTCGTGTGTGTGTGTGTGGGGGGGGGAGGGGTCATCCATGCGTGGCCACTTGGACAGGCCAAAAACAACCCATTTTTTCATTCTCTCTTTCATAAAAAAAACAAATGGTCCCAAGACGTCAAGGAAGCTTTGAATTGGAGATGAATTCGGCAGATACGCACCAGAACTCACTCTGGCGTTATTACCACCCCTGATGCCGACAAGAAAATGTACCCTACCAGAGATGACGAATTCTGGAGATCGAGAGGGTCTAATGTGTTGTCTGAAAGCTACTAATGTGTCTTGCATATAACCATTTATATATAGTATACTTAATACAGCATATATCCATAGGATAGTTTGAAGGACAGGGAGACAGGGATATTCCGTGTTACTTGCGGGGGTAGGGGGGAGGGGTTCAAGGCGGCCAGGTTAGAGCACGGGACTCTAAGTCAGGTTAGGAAGGTAAGGTCTAGTTAGGGCAGGACACGGTATTCTAGGAAAGGTTAAGACTCTCACGCCTACCCCTGCCTCCCTACTCTGCATCCACTCATATATATACTCATATATATATATATATATATATATATATATATATATATATATATATATATATATATATATATATATATATGTATATATATATATATATATATATATATATATATATATATATACATATATATATATATATATATATATATATATATTATATATATATATACATATATATATATATACTATATATATATATATATATATATATATATATATATATATATATATATATATATATATATATACTGTACTTGTATAACATTAAGATGTTTATCCTGAGAGTTGAGAGTTAAATGAGAACATTTGCAAACAACGCCAGGCAGCAGTATAGAAATGGTTCTAACCAGAACTACATGAGTCAGCAGCCTCTCTGAAACAAAATAAAAAAATTAACAATAATAAAATGACCATTATATCAGTTACTAAATCAAATAAAGCACCTGTATAAGCTTCTGAAACACTGACATAACTAAGTGAAAGTGTTTTCTTAAGCAATTTGCAACAGTTCTGCAAGCAGGCATCACTGCTACCTGATCTTTTGAACACTGCTTATAAGCCGTATATACAAGAAAGCAGCATCATTGTAAAAGACATCAAGCTTACTTAGGTAATATAAGAATTTCATAAAAATATATTTGTAATTCCATGGTTATTATAAGAAAAGGCAGTAGATGCCTAAGTCGCAAAGAGCATTCAGCAAACATTTTCTGACTCGTATGAGAGATTCTGTAAAAACTGAAAAGAATATGAAAATCACGGAGGCCGCTATGTAGCGCTCATACCTACGAAACCCATTTACCATGAACCGTTGAATTTCCATCTTGAACTCATTTTTTAAATATTAATAAAATTTCTTTTGAAATTATAATCATTGGTTTACAAATCCCAACAGTGAAACGTTGACCTTGATCTCTAACGTTCGACCTTGATAACTTTCCCAAAGCAAGAAAATCTTCGAAACATGTCCCTTGACGGCGACAAACACAGAAACATACAATCATTGAAAATCAAGTTATGCGACATAATGAAACTTTCCTTGGTCATTTGAGGTATTTCAAAATGTAGTTACAAAAAACTGACGGGAAATTATATATTAAAAAATGAGTTTATACTAAACAGCAGTCTGAAAGCAAGGTGATCAAGACGAAAAAAAAAAATTAAATAGACTTGTTCTACGATATTGTTCCAAATTATCATCCATGAAATTCTTACTTTTTTTATGAGAGAATTTAAGAGTAGAAACCCCTTTTCATGTAGTTCGACTTAATTTAATGCATATATATATATATTATATATATATATAATAATATTATATTTTTATAATAACTTTATATATATATTATATATATCATATAAATATATATATATATATATATATATTATATACATATATATATATATATATATAGTATATATATATATTATATATAATGTGGTTAGAAGGTCTCTGACACGTTAAATCAAGAGATAAAGGTCAAGATATTCAAGTGTTTAGATAAAGATGTCACCCCAAAGGAAACAAGTATAAAATGTGCCCAGGTTTCTTCGGTGCAATCAAGTTTTCTGTATAGCGTATAATCGAAGCCACAGAAAATAGATCTACCTTTCGGTGGTCCCGGTATAATGCTATATGAGCCGTGGCCGATGAAATTTTCAGCCACGGCCCGGTGTGGGGTCCTGTCTTATGGCGGTGCCAGGCGTACGATCATAGCTAACTTTACCCGTAAATAAAATAAAAACTACTGGGGCTAGAGGGCTGCAATTTGGTATGTTTGATGATTGGAGGGTGGATGATCAACATACCAATTTGCAGCCCTCTCAATCGTTTCTTTTTGCAAAAAAAAAAGAAAGAAAGAAACTAAAAACCATGAACAGAACTCTTGAAATTCACAAAGGAAATAAATTCCTTGGACTTATTCTTAGACAAGTTTATCAGTATTTGCTTTAGTTTGTTTTGGATTTAATGACAACCCATATGCACTTTAGCTTCTCCAAACTCAAGCTGATTCAAACTTATCTTAGATCTACAATGTCCCAGGAGCGCTTCAGCGGACTGGCAAGAACAAAAGTATTAATCATGAAGTGTCTAAACAAATTTCATTTGATGGAGCCACCGATGCCTTTGCTGCTCCTAGGAAGTCCAGACGTGTGAAATTTTAAAGAACGTTCGAGAAGTTTGTGCTTTCTATCATTTAAGATTGCCTTGTTCGTACATTGTGTTCATTGCTCTAAAGAGTTATTTTATTTTACTGAATACTATGACCTAACAGGAAAGTATAAAATTTGATTGCTCTGAAACTTTTATATTTTATTTTTATTTTTGATTGCACAGTTTTACATCGCTTTCTGGATTTTGCACCTCTTTTCCAGAACATTTGCACTACTCTTCGAGGTGTTACTTATTCTATTACTATCAATACAATTATTAAAAGAGTTCGTATTTTTACTACAGGTTGTTTTGTTGCTGTGTTGGATTTAAAATAAATGATAAATGTGTACGTGCAAATGACCTGGAGCCAGTGTTCGATTCGCGTGATTATGTTGAACACTGTAATAGATAACATAAATGCAGAAATTATTATTATTATTATTATTATTATTATTATTATTATTATTATTATTATTATTACATACATGCAGAAATTATTAGTATATACATTGCACACATTATATATGTATGTATTCACTCTACACATATATACACATATAATACATATATATATGTATATATATATATATATATATATATATTTATATATATATACATATACACGAACACGAACTCGGACGCAATGTTTTCGAATACTTACTTTTTAAATAACCATAATCTGATGTCACCAAAACAGCCTTTGAAGAAGGAATTCCAATGCCATCTTTTGATATCAAACAGACAGACCTACGTGAGCTGAATTCTTAGATGCTCATTTCTCGTGTGCGCAAAAACTAATCTCAAGAGAAAATAAAAAGGTAATCAAAA
The DNA here is from genome assembly GCF_015104395.2 of Macrobrachium nipponense. Taxonomy (NCBI): domain Eukaryota; kingdom Metazoa; phylum Arthropoda; class Malacostraca; order Decapoda; family Palaemonidae; genus Macrobrachium; species Macrobrachium nipponense. The sequence continues at coordinate 103,148,823 of NC_061107.1, forward strand.
GTTGAAGAAGTTTATCTACAGAATATGACCATGAATTTACGCGATGTAAAAGGTGACAGAACCTCGAGATGCGCGCGCAGGCGCAGCTCCAGATCATAACAGAGCATAAAAGTAACATGGGCTCATCCCAACGGCTCAGTTGCAACTCGTGCAGTCAATTGAAATAGTTCACGCTGTGTCTTCCGACCACATCACGCCCTAAGAGGCCTTGCGCCTCCAGGGCCACTACGGTAAGAAAGTCTTCGTCATTTCCCTTTTGTAGTTTTTGTACGAGTTTCTAAAAGAATATTGTCAACACTGAGAGACAGATTTATATCCTCGGATATCGGAACATTAAATTTACTAACGCCAGTGACAAATTGATGCTCCCACTGACGATTGTGTCAACATTGCCCTCGGCAGAAGAAAATTGTTACTGATTAATTTATGTCATATGACTGAGTTTCACTTGGCGGATTTCTATCAGTAAATGCTTGTTTTCTTTAGATTTCAAAATGGCACAGATTAGTTACCCTCGAGCACATACTGGGGCGTTTTAAGAAAGACTTAAGCGATTCTCAGTTATTGAAAAGATTTTCATAATATTAGTCTCTCTCTCTCTCTCTCTCTCTCTCTCTCTCTCTCTCTCTCGTTGCTGAATAACCGCTGGTCCCATGCAACGTAAAAACACCATACAAACAAACAAACAAAATGAACGTTTTAGAGAGAAGTAGAGGCCTGGTCTGGACCACTGGAACCCCCCAACCAACAGAGACATAAGAGAAGACCCGGGTTAAATGTCGATGAAAATCTGGTCAGGAGAAAGAGAAGTCAAATGAAAAATGTAGCACATTCAAAAGTTTAAAAAACACTAAATTGTGCCATCATGCTTTTTTAGAAGAATGTTTTCAGTGAGATGTACGAATTATACGCCAGATTTAGTGGTTATAGCTTGCTTGTACGTCCTTACTTAATGAAATAGGTAGCAAGAAATGAAAGCAAATATAGCAGAATGAGAATCAAGTAGTACACGGTGGATATAACATGAGGATTGAACAGTGCTGACATTTAATGATACGTCAAACTTACGTGAAACCGTCTATCATCCTTCTATGATGAATTTATCAACCCAACACAGTCTGAGAGGCAAAATAATATATGACAGTTGTCTTTATCGCCGTAATGGGAACACCATATAAATTATAATAATGGTAATGATGATGACACTCAGGTAAGTACATCCAGTACATCAACATCGCGTTTTGACTCAAATGGGAAAAATTGTTTGGTATTTTGAGGTAACTCAGATTCAATAACGGTTAGATATATATATATATATATATATATATATATATATATATATATATATATATATATATCATATAGACTGTGAAATATCTGTTAAACAGAATTCCATCAAATATAAAAGTTTGTCATATGTATACTATATATAAATATATAAATATATATATATATATATATATATATATATATATATATATATATATACATATGTATATATATATATAAATATATATATATATATATATATATATTATATATATATATATACTATACATATATACATACATATGTATATATATATATATATATATATATATATATATATATATATATATATATCTACATAATCAAAACAGCTGTTAAAACGAGAATTAAAAAGAATTCAAAACACGTTTATTATTCCCGTCACATTCGATGGCCCAGACTATGACTGACTTGACCAAATGCCAAAAAATGTTTCATAGACTGCGTCCAAACGCAAGCAGTTGATGGAACCATTTCTAACCCAATTCAATGATCTAATCACTCATTGCCCCTGTCAAAGTAAACACTTGCTCGGGCTCTAAGTAAACAGTTTTCCGCCCACGTTCACGAGAATGAAGAGAGGAAGGCGCAAGCTGAGATTACTTTGTTGAATGGGATTTCGAGGAGTCCAACAATTTCCTTTTCATTTTAGCCTGCTTTACTTTATTCAGATTTGAGTGACGTTGTGCTGAGGAACGTAATGGTATAAGCTCCGAAGGAAAGTGAAACACTGGAGTAGCTCCAGTGTTTCACTTTCCTTCGTGGCTTATACTTTCATTTATGCATTTATCACCTTCCAAACTTTCGTGATTCGGTAATACATACATACACACACATTTATATATATATATATATATATATATATATATATATATATATATATATATATATATATATATATATATATATATATGACGGTGTGTACGGTTAGCTTTTTAGAATTCATAATAAATGCAACAAATTTCTTATGTACGGTGATTACTCATTACTTTTTTTTTTTTTTATTAACGATCACCTTACGAAAAATACGATCAAGAGATGCGGTTGCCTCTCCTCACAGACATACGTAAATATTGATTCAAAAGATCACGCAAAAATTTGATCAAAGATTGAACTTTGGGAAGGATTTGTGAACTAAGAGCATTGTAGTTTAATTCGAGGGTTTCTCATATGATAAGGTTACTGTGTACTGCGTATTATGAACGTGGAGTCCAACAAAATGTATGTTAAAATTTATCTTTACATTTTTTCACATTTTAGAATGCTTTGTCCTCAGGAGTGATTTATATTAATTATCATCCGTTTGGGAGATGATTTCCGCTGAATAGACTAATGAGAAAGAGCAGATATCTGTAACTAGTTTGTCTATTTTTTTAGGAAGTAGGAATTCATGGACTAATATCGTTTGTGCTCGACTGAAAAAAAAATGGAAAATAATTCCCACTACATTTTTATTCTGTGAACTGTGCTTTCAAAATTAACCCTTATGAAAATTATGTTCTAAATAAGAACGAGTTTGGTCTTTAGCTTGAATTTAACCAAAAATCAAAATCAAAATTAAAAAATCGCCTGAGTAAGATGGGAAATGTGTTATCAAGAATGAAAACGATATTCAGTCTTTCCCCTTTAAAGATAAATAATGGAAGTGTAGTGTGTGTGAAGACCCTCTTTAAAGTCATGATTTCAGATTTACCTTGTTCCTGTCACTGAGTGATTTGGTAAACAGTTCTGACACTACCACTTATTATTCTTAGACTTTCTGTCACACGACTAAGTGAAGTCCCGAAATACCCCCGATCTTTATTTTCCCAGACTTCAATGTCCGCGAACTCTTCGTTCTCCCATGTGATGCATTAAGCACCTATAAAATGGTGTAGAGTTGTCTCAGTGATTACCCTCTCTCTCTCTCTCAACCCTTGGAGCAATTTTTAAATACTCTTCCAGTGACGGAGAGTACAGTCAGCAAAGAACGAAGAAAGATACACTATAATAATGCAGAGTCCACGTTACAGAATAGGGTATGGTTTGAGAGGGTCGCCAATGCCCGAACAACGATATTGAAATTTGCGAAATCAAACTTCAAGATCGCTGTTTGGGTATTGGCGATCTCCTCTCTTGTAACGTGGAATTGTTGCACCTTTATGCCGGATCGTCTTTCTTTGTTCAGCATGCTCTCCATCGCGGGAAGAATACTTGAAACTTGCTGCAAGGGTTAAGAAAGAGATGGAAAGGTGGTCACTGAAATAACTCTACACAATTTTACCGGCGCTTGGAATTTCATAAATTCGCTTCAATGAATAAAACTTAAATGCATGAACCGATTCCATATTCATTATGAATATAACTGACACCACTTGACAGAGACCTCGATTCAGAGTCAGTCCAGTTGATGGATGGTAACCTCAACTATATCTGATTAAATCAGTGCTAAGTATTTCGCTGTTGAAATGAAGAGGGAAAGGCAAGGGTCTTATAGCCAACCGAACTGGCAACCCCTTTTAATTCGCACCATGAAACAGAAAGGAACTTGCAGCACAGAAAGTAAGTGAGGTGACGAGCCTTAAAGCAAAAGCAGGAGATGGAAACACAGATTCCGACAAGCGTTTTAATTTAAACTTCATAAAAGAGATATTCAAAACTCACGTGTCTAGCTATAAAATGATTTTACAGCAAACATAGACATCAGCCCCGAAGAGACATACAAAGGAAATAATCACCTGACAACCAGAAAATTTGTGCTTTTTATTTATACAACAAACAGTGTAGTGAAGACACTGAACACTTGTTCGTAATACGTAGTATAAAAGGGAAAGGCGCTGTCAGAGTATGCGTGACTGATTTTTCATTGGCGACGCAAAGTTTAAAACAATAGCGCTATTAAGTATCATAGCGTGAAAGCCATTGGCGCTGGTATCAATTATAAACAGTAGTAAAATAAATAAATAAATTATTGCTGTGAAAAAATGCAACATTAATTTCTTGAAAGAAAAAAAATAGCTTTTAAAGCCAATATGAAAATACCAGCAGTATAAGAGAGCTTCAAAAATTCTTCTCTCGCAACAGAAGTAAAAGCAGAGTCGACTCGGGATCTTCACTACCGGGGCATTTATCCGGCAAATACCTGACACTCAACCACGTTATCCAAATAATAGTAACATCTGGTATTTCCCGACCGTAAATTATCCATGTAGGAGACTAATGCGCGCAAGACGCAGTCCGCAGATTCCTCACACCGTCTCCCCGAGGATGTCGCGCGATTGGAACTTCAAAAGTTCAAGCGAGGATAAACTGGTTTACTACTCTTATGCTATTCTCCTTGAATGTTGATACATTTTTATCTGTTTATTAATTGATTCGTTTTTTTTTTCTCTGTGAATGAGATCTCTTTTCTTCTGTATTTCCCTTTACCTCTTACTTCTTCCTAATGAACACCGTATTCTTTGAAGCTTGAATTTCAAATCAAAGGCCCATTTGGTGTGTTCATTTCATATGAATAGGGTTCATCCTCTGAATAATAATAGTAATGATCATGAAGGAGCTAAGGCAATTCCAATGCAATGTTATGAATTTGAATTTGGTAACCGGGGTGAAAGTGGATTCTCTGTCTCTTAAGAATTAGTTCAGCTGATGCTCTTTCAGCTAGTCTGTCTATTTCCTCATCGCGAATCATGCACACAAACACTGGAATCCAGCCAAAATTAAGTTGCAAATCCCCTTTGTCAAATATGCACAGCTGCAATAATAATTTCGGAATGATTGGCTTTGGCGAATGAAGAACCTCGAGTAAAACAGCGCAATATTGGTCATAGCAGAAACCTACCCTCGCCTTTGCTATAAAAGATATTTTGCATAAAGAAGGTGTCTCCTACAGCAAAAAGATCTATTAAAGATGTACTGTACACTTCAAAGCTTGCAGCAACAATAAAGCAGTGTCATCGGTAAAAGCAAAATACTCCTTCATTAAACCCTTTGACTTTACAAAGCGACACAACTGAACCTCAGAACTTATTAGAACCACACGTCTAATGATGTTAATGCTTTGCTCTTGGAGCGTCTCATCACATAACAACAATGAATAAAGCTGTACAAATATAATGCAAATACAAAATTCTCACGGTATTGTGAAAGGTACAGTATACCCTCTATAAAGTCTACAGTTTAACGTGGCTTTTTACAGGATTCTTTTCTCTCAAAAGTTTAATCCATCAAACTGTAGGCATCGTGTTCTGAAATCAGTAAAACAATTACGAACACTTTTACGTCCATTTGCTAAGAACAGAAAGAAACGTATCTGTTACTCTGTCTCGTAATTAGATATTTCGTGATACTTAACAACGGAACAGGTGCATCTCCCTCTTTGAGACATTACTCGAAAAATATCCGAGTTGTCGATTAATGGTCGGATAAATAAACCAAGCGAATCAACCGTTAGGAAAACGACGCGATACACTAAACTTTCAAATCCTGACACGAGTCCCTTAGTTACTTAATCAAAGGAGACGATCCGCAACCTGAAATGTCGTGTGTTTGTATGTGGCACCACGAGCTTGTTCGCATGTTTGTGTGTTTGTGAAGGTGCGTGAGGAAAATTGAAGTGGGAGGGGTTATTTTGCAATAGCCTTGGCGAGAGGCCCAAAATAAGGCAGGTAAGATGTCCACTTATGTTACGTCACTCCTAGCCATTACTGCCAATATAGCCTGCTGAGAGAGAGAGAGAGAGAGAGAGAGAGAGAGAGAGAGAGATTGTGATGTGTTCTAAAAAAGGCGAAAACAGAATTTATCCACTCTACTTGCGTGGTCATGTTTATACTTACGGATAACTCTTCATTTGTTTTAATAGGTACCTTTGGTACAGAAAGCGGCCATTATGAAGTTATGACGGTGACCATGAAAGGAAAAGAAACAATGAGAGAAATGTTATACAATTTTCCGTGTAGAGGGACAATCATTTTAAGCAGCAGAGAGAGAGAGAGAGAGAGAGAGAGAGAGAGAGAGAGAGAGAGAGAGAGAGATAATTTATCCTTTAATGAAAATGAGGATGGAGCTAGCAAGGAACTATGCGTTATCTACGAAAACGATTTACACAGTAACAACCGGTCAGCAAAGCGAGAGCGATCTATGTATATGAATAAACGGATCACGAGAGAGAGAGAGAGAGGGGGCCGGGGTGTCCCCTCACCCCCATCTCGTTCAGGAGGATTTATTGATGGTGATGTTACTCCCCTACCTGAATGTTAATGGGATGGTGAAAACCTGTGGAATTTAATCTGATAAGTAATGCCCAGTATGATTTTCAGTTTTGCTCTCTTTATTATTATTATTATTATTATTATTACTATTATTATTATTATTATTATTATTATTATTATTATTGTTGTTGTACTTTTTTTAAGGAGTTGAGCGTTTTCGTTTTTATTAATTTCATCTAAAAGAAAACTCTTGAGATTGCTATTTGTCTGTCCTTCTGCACTTTTTCTGTCCACCCTTAGATCTAAAAACCTACTGAGGCTAGAGGGATGCAAACTGGTACGTTGATCATCCACCCTCCCATCATCAAACGTATAAAATTGCAGCCCTCTAGCCTCATTAGTTTTTATTTTATCTAAAGTTAAATTTAGCCATAGTTGTGCGTCTGGCAACGACTTAGGACAGGCTACCACCGGGCCGTGATTAAAGTTTCATGGACCGCGGCTCATACGGCAAAATACGGAGACCACCAACAGATAGATCTGCTTTCCTTCGGCGCATTTATTACTTGTTTTTTTATCTTCTTTTTTTTCTTGATATGCATATCATGTCAGTTACTGTCGGGAGGTCAAATGAATTGTGGAATCACGTGAATGTTTATACAAAGACCAAGTTCTGTAATTATATATTCCCGATATCGAAAAGGTGCATCCATACAGCTTTGATGTTATAAATTGATCATTCAAACACATGCACATTCATATTTTTGTCTTTAATGACCCAGCATCAAAGGCAAGTCATATGATAAGTATGAACCTTTATACGGAGAAATGTCGTTGCTGTAAGTGAACAAGTTAATAGCCTGTTCCTGAACTTCCCTTTCTTGGCCTTCAATGCGATTCAGTAGCATAGAACCTTAATTTTTTTATGCTTTTCGTTGTTATCATAATTCCATAGATATTGCATTACAAAATTTTGTAACAAAACGCTTTACGTTGATTAACAAATTGGATCGGGAATCGCCATAGCGTTAATAGCGACATGAAAATATGGAAAACTCGAATGAGTGGACCTTGCCCGAGTGGTTTTCTCATCTACGAAGCGTGCTGGTTGCGTTAGGTGAACAAGATACGTAAATGATTGTTTAGCAACAGTAATATATAGCTAAGAGAAACGTTTAGTATTTTATATATTCCACTGGAAAGCAGCACACACCGCACTATTTCTGGGTAACGAACCTCTGTTGTATATTGACAAAAAAACAAAAATAAGCGAAAAGCGCTATTATTGGGAGTTGATTGAGATAGCATATAGGAGAACACACATCAAGAAATAGCCTGTAAATCCATTGCTTTTGCAGACGACCATAGGTCTAATTTGGTGGGAAATAGTGACTCAGCATTGAGGGGAAACGATTTTACTTTTCTGATCAATTCGCAGCGCTCACTGGGACCGATACAGTACTTCGATACTGCACCGTATAACCCTATGAAAAAAAAAAAAAAAAAAACTTAACATACACACAAAACTGTGGGTGAAACTTTTCCCAAGATATTGCATCGCGTAACCTTACGGAAAAAAAACGCGCAAAACTGTGTGTGAAACTTTTTCCTAAGATACTGAACCGTATAACCCCATGGGAAAAACATACACACGCAAAACTGTTTGAAACTTTCCCTAAGATATTACGTCGTATAACCCTATGGAAAAAAAAACATACACATAAGCAGCTGACGATGCATTAACCTTAAAGCCTCAAGTGCACATACATAGGCAGTGGCCTCTATTTTCGAACCTGAGTCACGAGCCACCTGTCACGAACGCCTACAGGTGCACCGATAAAGCTTAATGAGATCACTTGTTGAAGGGAACGGATAAGTTTCGCCTTGGTATTTTGAGAAACACCCCAAGTCATCATGCACTCGTTAACATCCCAGGTGTATTTTTTTTTTTTTTTTTACATGACGATGGTTAATCACTTATAAGTTCTGCAGCTTAAATGTAAACAAACGCCCGTTTTTAAAGTTTGTTTATAAATGAAATATATATATATATATATATATATATATATATATATATATATATATATATATAGGCAAGAAGTGCTTATATTTAGAAACGATATTTGAAAAGAAGACTGAATGGGCGTTAGAGATTTTGAACTTATTATGAATGATCAATACCTTGAAATTCTCTTAAGAAATAATAAAGAATGCACATACGTACATATTTATGTATATATATATATATATATATATATATATATATATATATATAGACACACACATATATATACATAAATATGTACGTGTGAGTGTATTCTATATTATTTCTTAAGAGAATTTCAAGGTATAGATCATTCATATTAAGTTCAAAATCTCTAACGCCCATTCAGTCTTCTTTTCAAATATCGTTTCTAAATATAAGAAGCACTTCCTGCCTATTTAGATTTACGCTTGCCGTGTGTACCTCACCAGTTAACATAAATTTCCTTCAGAGTGCAAACTCATCTTTAGGCATTTTGGCTTAGCCACTAATGAAAGAGAGAGAGAGAGAGAGAGAGAGAGAGAGAGAGATGGACGAAGGCATTGCATCTTCATCGTCTGCTCCTTGTCCCTGCTTGAGCCATCCCATATGCTTTCCCTCTTTACAAATGGCGACCAGGTGCTGCTAACGCCGCCACTTCTCCAACTCTTGCGTCAATTTTTCGTTGTTGGAGCCTGCTGAATAAAGACGCCCACAATACCGCCCGCCTTTAAACCGCCATATCACACGTATTTATGGGACTGGATTTCTCATAAAACACACAATCAGCGTGAGTGATGCTGGAATTCGCTGTAAATTGCAATAATCGCTTTGACGCTTAGACAAGCGTGACGGAACTTGAACGTATAATGTTAACGAACTTTATGAACTCTTTAATGTTTGACCGAAGACGCACATAGCTTGAGGGGCATTTTCGTACTTTTGGAAGGGGCTTGATATCGATTACAGAATGTAAAGTAAAATTCCACATGTGTTGGAAATAAGATATTAAGACTGGCAAGTGACTTACATTTGGAAATAAAAGGTACGCATATATGCACGTGTGCGTGTAAACATAAATCACAACTCGCAGAAAATACTGACGTGGTCTCAGAAATGCAAAGAAAAAAAAAAAAAAACTCATGAGAATGACAGGTAACGATAGGCAGGTGGAAATATCATCGTTAACATAAAAGAAAATAAATCCAAGTTGGGCCTGTTTTTGGATCCGTGTCAGAATCAAGAGAAAGGGAAATAAAGACGTTTTCTTACTAGCACTAACAGAAGTATTATTGTTATTATTATCATATTATTATTATTATTATTATCATTCAGAAGATGAAACTATTCTTAAGGAACAAGACCACAGGGACCATCATCTTGAAATTCATGCTTTCAAAGAATATGGTATTCACTAGGAAGTAAGAGAAGGAGAGTTCCTCATTGGACGAGTGGTTTGCGTATTTGCCCTCCAATCTGGTAGCCCAAGTTTCCTCACGCCTGTCACCAATACGGAGTCAGAGGAACTTATTTCTGGTGATTAGAAATTAATTTCTCGATATAATGTGGTTCGGATCACACAATAAGCTGTAGGTCCCGTTGCTAAGTAACCAATTGGTACCAAGCCACATAGATAAAAATCTAATCCTTTGGGCCAGCCCTATGAGAGCTGTTAATCAGCTTAGTGGTCTGGTTCAACTAAGATATGCTTAACTTTGAGAAGGAGAGATCTCACTTATTAAAGAAAAACTAAATTAATAAATAGATAGAAATGTTTTGAAATGCAAAAGGAGAATAGTACTAAAGTCGTAATGCATTGCATCATCGCTTGAGCTTTTGAAGTAGTTAAAAATGACTGTAAGATGTTAGTGATTTTACTCTTTTGCGTTTTGCAAATAATATATGAGGTAAAGTAGTATGTTGCCCTGCATTTTCTCGTTTCTGATTTTCCGATAGATTATTGAGGAGCTCATTGTCCGTAGACTATCTGCTTTACGCATAGGAAACATTTATGGGGATACACATTGCATTTCATCAGTAGCCTAGCTCCAGTTCAGCTCGACTTCTCTTGCCTTTTTCTTTGGACGTTTTCTTGTCAAGTAGCAGCTTGTAGGTAAATTAGTTATTTAGAACAGGTACTAATTTACCTACAAGAAGCTGAATTGCCTGTTGAGCTGCTACTTGACAAGAAAATGTCCAAAGAAAACGGCAAGAGAAGTCGAGCTGAACTGGAGAGATCAAGTGGATAAAGATAGAAAATAGCAGGCGCCAATAAATACGTGCAAAAAAAAAAAAATAAAAATAAAAAAACAAGACGCTGAAGAAAACTGTCGCTGACAGAAACCGGAAAGGGGAGATTTCGCGGATTGACATTGTCAGTAGTATCCCCTGTCACTCACTACTCCTATACCCTATTTACCGGCTGTTGAAAACGGCTATTTTTTATTTTCCTTCTTAATTATAAGGAATAATGAGGTTTTTATTGCCTCTCACAGGTATATTATAATGTCACTTAACGAGCTACGATGCTTTAAAGGTAGTCCAATTAATGTTGGTTATGAAAGTGCAGATTGTTATGGCTGCTCCTTCTCTTTACTGCCTCTCCAATGATTTTCAAGAAATAGCGCAATAAATGCATCCTTATTTTCAGGACCAATAAGAAAGAAAAAATCTTTTTTATATGAAAGTCAAAAGGAGAGAAGAGATTAGAAGAGATCGAAAATGTCTGAGAATATTACGCAACATAACTAAAATTCGTATTAAAACGAAGCACAGTGTCAACAAAGTTTCCTTTACTAAAAGATTATGCCATCTGTAACACTAAAAAGCACACGTAACTTAAAATCACATTTAAATCTGTATATTATTTTTTTTTTTTTTAATAAGTGAGATCCCTTCTTTGTGTATTTCCCTTTATGTCGACTTATTTCTTCCTAATGAACACCATATTCTTTGGAAGCTGGAATTTCAAGTCAATGGCCTTTTTGGTGGCCTTGTTCCATGTGAATAGAGTTCATCTTCGGAATGATAATGATAATAATCAGGAGGGAGCCCAATCAGGACGTATGCTTGAAGACTGTACCTCTGTATAACTGTCCCGTAAGGGGGTAGGGCCGTCAGTGCACCTCATGAGGGGAACGTAGGAATTACTAAAGGTTCTTTGCAGCGTGCCTTCGGCCCCTAGCTGCAACCCATTTCGTTCCTTTTACTGTACCTCCTTTCATATTCTTTCTTCCATCTTATTTTCAACCCTCTCTTAACTGAGAGGTTTTTGACCTTTGGCCTAAATTCTATATTCAATTCAATTCAGTATAATTGAAGTATGAAGTCCTTTGTCACATTAATTACATGTATTTGTAGTCTCATACTTTTACCGACACAACCCTAAGGTCAATTTTTTTCTTAAAAGTTATGGTGGTATTTTAAGATGTCAAAGTTCTTTTTTTTCATATTGAAGTCTCTATTAAACTGAAAATAGGATTTAGGCCAAAGGCTAAGCGCTGTGACCTATGAGGCCATTCAGCGCTGTCACGGAAATTGATAGTAAAAGGTTTGAAAGGTGTAACAGGAGGAAAACCTCGCAGTTGCACTATGAATCAATTGTTAGGAGAGGAAGGAAAGTAAGATGGAAGAAAGAGAATATGAGAGGAGGTAGAGTAAAAGGAACGACAGGGGTTGCAGCTAGGGGCCGAAGATACGCTGCAAAGAACCTTAAGTAATGCATACAGTGCACCTCATGAAGTGCACTGTTGGCACTCTCCCCCATACGGGGTTGATGTCTCTATGAACATCGATAAACCGCACTATTAATGAGGTAAATTAAGTCAACTATGACATTATTACTGTTAATAATTGTGAAAATGGCACCAGAACCATCATTATGCTATTAACTTACGTCAGTAAAGAAAGAAATTCAAAATCTTTACAGTAACGAAAAAAGTCATTACCATAACATTTGCTTCCATTATTATTCATCTTAATGTTGTTTTTAAAATGGTTAGTATAATGATTATTAAAATGAACCGGAAAGGATATTGACCTCTCAGCCTTAGACATTCGATGACGTCATTTGCAATATTGCAACTGTCAAACCTTGAGATTTTGATGACAGCCGGTGACGTCACTGTAGGAAATTGTAAATTAACTTCAGCCCGCCTTGTTGACTCTTTATTTTTTTACTTTCTGTTTTTGAACATAGTGAAATTATCTGCGTCATAAACGTGTGGCCCTTTATACTTACAAAAATTGGGCCATAAATATCGAGTAACGTTGAATTCACTTTACCTTTGGAATAACTGACATAACATGGAATCATAATTGATAAGTGCTTCTCAGCAGAAGCAGTCATCAGTCATAATTCCCTTTGGATGTTAGTCCTAAGGTAGAGTGAATGCCATATTATCGCTTAAATAGTAGTTAATACTAAAATAAGTTGCAAGTATTCACATTCAAAATGACACCGTCAGTAGAACCATACATGAAAAATAATCTAAAGAAAATCCTCGCCTTGCCCATGAGCATTCCGTGTGTGAATTGCAACGGAGGAGATCTGGACCTCCCAGAATCTCTAGCGACTGTCGTGAGTAAACGAATGTTCTCTCGCCCATACCACTCACTCTTCGGGGTCCATCCCCCTCCCATGTCCAAGAGGAACTTTTAAAACGACTCTGTCTCTCTTATCATAAGTCTTGTGACCTTCAGCGAGTGGTCTCGTAAACCTTCACTACTCAAGCTTCACATGCGAGCCGTCAAAAGGGCCTTTGAAGGGAGTGGAGATGGCATCATACCTGATGCGGAGGGGTCAGATGAATGCTTACAAAAGGGACACAGGTGAGAGAGAGAGAGAGAGAGAGAGAGAGAGAGAGAGAGAGAGAGAGAGAGAGTGACTGTCAGAATAGCTATCCCTAAACGTAGGCGATGGGGATCTTTGAAACTTGGGGACGTTTTAAGAGACCAGATGTCCGAGAGAAATGAGAATAATCTACTTCATTTATTGTTCTGTGATTATAGGTTTCTATATCGATTTGATTATTCACATAATTTGTTTATACAGGCATTAATGCTTGTTCTGAGTCTTTTTATGCTTAATTGGTTGGAGTTTTTACATCCCACGCGCCAGACGTGAAAAGGGGAATCGAAAAGTTTCCTCGAAAGCTTTCTGTACAGATTTATCTTCAAATATATGTACATATACATGAGCATGGATTTGTTTCTCCAGTCCCATCAATGATAATAAACTTTGCATCCACATCAACAGCCTTACCATTAATAGCAACTGCA